>NC_135656.1:105840454-106140454 GCF_964188315.1 Podarcis muralis
AAAACCCCTCAGCTTGCATTAACTAGCCACACACAAGGCATGCAAGCTCCACCCCCCAGTCGTTCTTAGACTTCTTATTGGGTGAGCAACACAGCCAAGCAACACAGTTGGAGCCTCCCTCCTCCCTGGCTGGCAGGGAGGGAGGGAGAGGAGCTGCTTCCTTTGAAATTTAAGGGACATCCATCAATAGGGGAGAACAGCGGGGCATGGCGCTGGAATAAGGGACTGTCCCTTCAAATAAGGGACACTTGACAGCTATGCGTCCACATGATGTTCTCTTCCAAATCCCTGCCTTCCCAGATTCCCCCCTCCCCTTCAATCCAGATTTTCTCATACAAGGATATGCCAAAAAGGTTAGGAGAGAATCTGGAGAGAGGAAAGCATCGGAAAACAGGGATTTAGAGGACCACCATATGGACAAGAGATAATTAATGGAGGTACAGAAAGCTTACTGTTTGCATGGAATGACAGCATGGATGAGCCCCAACCCTATCAGTGCACAAAAACCTTGATTCTGCACACCCTTCCTCTCCTGTCTTACCTCAGGGTGCTGCTCAGCAGCTGTGTTCATTTTTTTCCTGCCGCTTGGGAGCTGAGATTCATCGAAGTTGATCTGCAGAAAGAGAACGATATTCTGCCCTCTCAAATTGGGATATATATATAAAATCTTGGATATTCCAGATTCCCGCTGCTTCCTCTCTTTTCGCCACCGCCCGGCCCAATATTTTGTGGAGCGATTAAGTTTGGAATGTGTATAAAACATTGAAAGACTTTAACAGCGGCTCAGTTAACAACTAGGGCAGTGGCCATCCAAAATAAGATTTAAGATTTCGTTTTCTGTTAGGCCTAATATCCAATGACATTCCCAAAGTTAAGAAAAATGTATTCCTTTATGCAACAGCAGCTGCCAAAATATTGATTGCAAAAAACTGGAAGGGGGAGAAAATCCCATCACTATTAGAATGGCAAAACCAACTGTGAGTTTGTAGAAATGGCGGCAATTATTAGAGGCCACTCAAATCAGAGAATAATTAGAGAGTGGGATGGAGTGAAGGAATACATGAAAAAATATGGTTCCGGAATTGAAATATTAATAGAGAATGTGTAAAACGTGCAGGGGTAAGCAACAAAATAATAATAATAGAATCAATTGAATAATTATTAAATTATAAGAATACAACAAGATGGAAGAAGTAAAATATTGAGATCACACATGGGTCTGTTGTACCCAATTACAATTCAATGTATCCCTGTTGTGTTTTCCTGATATTGTAAGTGACCCGGAACTGGTCTGTGACCGTAATAATAAAATTCAACATTCACACATGGGTGAAGGTGAGTGGGGGGGGGTATATGGGAACCTATAATATCGTTTATAATATAATTTGTTAATTGTGTTATATTTACATATAGCAAAGGGAAACCTAGAGCAATTAGATATATTTTAATTTAGGTAATCTATGTAATAGGCTTATGTTAGAAAATGAATATGGATTTTGACTTTGATGTTTGTAAAAAAAAAATTGGTTTTGAAATTAAAAAATAAAATAAAATAGGAAAGGCCTTAGCTGAGCAGTAGGGCAAGTGCTTGGCAGGTAGAAGGTCCCAGGTTCAAAGGCCCTGCATTTCCAGTCAGGACTGAGAGAGACGCCCTGTCTGAAGAACTGCTTCCTGTAAGTGTAGGCAATTGTTGTTGTTGTTGTTGTTGTTGTTGTTGTTGTTGTTGTTGTTGTTGTTGTTATTTATACCTCGCCCATCTGGCTGGGCTTCCCCAGCCACTCTGGGCGGCTTCCAACAAAATATTAAAATACCGTAATGCTTTCAAACATTAAAAGCTTCCCTAAACAGGGCTGCCTTCAGATGTCTTCTAAAAGTCTGGTAGTTGTTCTCTTTGACATCTGGTGGGAGGGCGTTCCACAGGGTGGGTGCCACTACCAAGAAGGCCCTCT
Organism: Podarcis muralis; assembly: GCF_964188315.1. Lineage (NCBI taxonomy): Eukaryota > Metazoa > Chordata > Lepidosauria > Squamata > Lacertidae > Podarcis > Podarcis muralis. The sequence goes on from NC_135656.1 coordinate 105,842,404, forward strand.
GCCTGGTTCCCTGTAACTTGGCTTCTCACAGCGAGGGAACTGCCAGAAGGCTCTCGGAGTTGGACCTCAGTGTCTGGGCTGAACAATGGGGGTGGAGACGCAATCCCAGGTTCTGCTCACACACAACTGGGGGGTGGGGCGGCAGCAGATGGAATCTCCATGGTGTCTTTTGTGAAAAGTCAGGATAGAACAATGGGGGTGGAGACCCCGTTTAGGGCTTTAAAAGTCAGCACCAACACTTTGAATTGTGCTCAGAAATGTAGTGGGAGCCAATGTAGGTCTTTCATTTGGTCTCGGCGGCTGCTCCCAGTCACCAGTCTAGCTGCCGCATTCTGGAGGATTAGACTATTCTCCACCAGGGCCAGGGCTTTTCAGTGACGGCTCCAATCTGGTGGAATGCTCTCTCCCACAAGACCAGGGCCCTGCAGGACTTGATCTCCTTCTGCAGGACCTGTAAGACAGAGCTATTCCGCCTGGCCTTCAGTTTGAATTAGGTAAAAAGGTAAAGGTACCCCTGCCCGTACGGGCCAGTCTTGACAGACTCTAGGGTTGTGCGCCCATCTCACTCAAGAGGCCGGGGGCCAGCGCTGTCCGGAGACACTTCCGGGTCACGTGGCCAGCATGACATCGCTGCTCTGGCGAGCCAGAGCCGCACACGGAAACGCCGTTTACCTTCCTGCTAGTAAGCGGTCCCTATTTATCTACTTGCACCCGGGGGTGCTTTCGAACTGCTAGGTGGGCAGGCGCTGGGACCGAACAACGGGAGCGCACCCCGCCGCGGGGATTCGAACTGCCGACCTTTCGATCAGCAAGCCCTAGGCGCTGAGGCTTTAACCCACAGCGCCACCCGCGTCCCAGTTTGAATTAGCCTGATCCTCTATTCCCTTTTCCCTTTCCTCTTCCAGGAAGAAACCCTTTCTGGGACTCCCCATTTCAATTCTTCCCTGGTCTCCTTGCTGGCCCTAGTAGGACCAACATGGCCAGTTAGCCCTGGTGATCATTCGATATCTACTGACTGGGGTCCCCCCACCACATGACCCCTGAATTTTTGAATTTTATTGACATTGAAGCTCCATTTACGTTGTTTTTATGCTGTTTTTAAGTCGCATTTTAATCAATGTTTTATATTTGCTGTTAGCCGCCCGGAGCCTGGTTTTTAAACCGGGAAGGGTGGGGTATAAATAAAATTTTATTATTATTATTTATTATTATATAAGTATTTGGCATTTTGCAGACTAATCATGGCTGCTGTGAACTGCCCTAAAATCCATGGATGAAGGGAGGTATACAAATTTAATATAAACAAACAAACAAATAAACGTGGGTTCCTTCGGTGAGGAAGTTAATCTAAATTTCAACTGTAGGGAAGGCAGAGACAAAGTGAGTAGGCGGCCAATAATAATAAGCCAACTAGGTAAAACACATGCAATTACGCACCTCTGTTCCAGATCTATTATTCCACAATAGCTACCACAGCTAGGATGCGGGCTTTTAAGCATTTAAGCTTCGTGGCTCCACTTCGACATGCAATTGGCAAGAAAAAGATCTACCTTTTAGAATATCACACACAAGCTTACGTCGTAATAAATCAGCTGGTCTTTTAAAGCTGCCACTAAACTCTCTGGAGACAAGAAAAAAAGAGGAAATTTCAGGGGTGGCAGATTTGTGCCTGAATTGAGTCCATCTGACCCCAATCCCACTGACTTTTCAACTCATTGGGTGCAATTGTGTGGATGCTGCTGAGGGGACAGAAATTTGCCTTCCCAAGCTGTTTTATACCGAGTTAGACCATTGGTCCTGTAACTGTCTACACAGACTGGCAGTTCTGGATCGCCTGGATTTCAGAAGTAGAATCTAACCCTGCCTGGAGACCCAAGACCTACTGAATGCAGAACAGATGTTCTGTCGCTGGGTTAAGAGGGTCTCAATTTCTGCCCATTTCAACCTCCTGAAGGCCACCCAGGCCAAAGAGAGAGCTTAAGGCTTGCCCACGTTCCCCAGCACCGCTGTACCTCAAGATCTTTCCGCTCAGGACCTCCTGCAGCCTTTGCAAAATTTCCACTTTGGACGTCGGCACTCGCGGCGTCTCTGCGCTCCAGCATTTCTGCAACAGGCGATCGGTAAAGCGGACTAGCTCCTTGAGTTGACCAACTACGCCCGTTCCCAGCGCCAGCCCCAAACAAAATCCAAAAGTGGGGGGAAGGAAGGAAGGAAGGAAGGTGAGCTCGGCAGCATCAACGCCTCCAACGACGTAAGGGGGAGCGATGGGTGGAAGGAACCAAAGGATGCTGAACTTGCGCGCGGCTAGTCCTCATGAAGGCGGAAGGAAAACGGGGGCAAAGTGCCTTCGCGTCGCGAGAGAAGAGCATGAAGCTACAGGTGGAAGAAACCATTTCAACGGCGGGGGGATGGTGAACTTGGTAAGGACCCCCTCCCCAAACAAACCTACTGAGTAGAAGAAGCCTACTACTAAAAGTACATCCATAAAAAGCCCCCACTCCCCACACCAGGTATATCCTGCTAGTGGAACGACCTCTCCTCTTTGTTATTCAGAAAGAAAGAAAGAAAGAAAGAGAGAGAGAGAGAGAGAGAGAGAGAGAGAGAGAGAGAAGAGCACCAGAGCTGGGTCTGATCCTGGCCCAAGATGATCTCAAGTGTCTCTCTGAAGAAGTGTGTATGCACACGAAAGTTTATACCAGAACAAACTTGGTTGGAGGTGCTACTGGACATTTTTATTATTATTCTTTAATTTCAGTTGTCTCTCTGAGCATCTTCAGGTTGTGTCGCCTTGGATCTGATTAACCACATATTTCGGAGCAATGGTGACGTGGCTTTAAGCATATTTGACCCTGGCACAAAAGCCATTTTTTAAAATTCTGAAGTAGCTTCCTTAGGGAGAGGGTCAGAGGAGGTTTCTTAAGAGACACTCCCTTAGCCTGAGCCCCTCTTGGCTGAGAGAAGGAAGGAGATCAGCACCAAAAATGTTCATTGTGAATCCTGATGGGGGAACCAGTATACTGGGATTTGTTCGTTGAAGTGCTGGTACCTAACCATCACATCTCAAAGCAAGTACCCCAAAACAGAGTTTAAAAAAAGGGGGGAGCAAAAACTAGACAAGTGTCTGTCTGGAGTCTCAAGTGCCAGAAAACAAGTATTTCTTCTCTTCTAACTGGAGAGCAAGTGTGATACAGTACTTGCTACTGCAGCTGGCAAAAGCGCAAGCTGGCTGGACTGGCTGGTTGTATGATGAGGCACAACAGAAAGAAATGTTGATGGGTGGGAGAAAGATGAGGTTACAGTTTAATCTGTCAATGCATAAAGTGCTCATTACAAAACAGCCAGCAGAAATCCAGGAAGTGAAGCTTTTTTCTTTCTTTCTTTCCCCAGCCACTGCATGCAAGGACAAGCTCCACTTGCTGAATATCTGCTAGTTGTGCAGGTGATAAAAGCATTGGAGCTGGGTTAGAAAAGTTGACAGTCCTACTTAAGAACGATAGATAAGGTAAATTGTTGTTGTTGATTAGTCATTTAGTCGCGTCTGACTCTTCGAGACCCCATGGACCAGAGCACGCCAGGCACTCCTGTCTTCCACTGCCTCCCGCAGTTTGGTCAGACTCATGTTTGTAGCTTCAAGAACACTGCCCAACCCTCTTGTCCTCTGTCGTCCCCTTCTCCATGTGTCCTCCATCTTTCCCAACATCAGGGTCTTTTCCAGGGAGTCTTCTCTTCTCATGAGGTGGCCAAAGTATTGGAGCCTCAGCTTCAGGATCTGTCCTTCCAGTGAGCACTCAGGGCTGATTTCCTTCAGAATGGATAGGTTTGATCTTCTTGCAGTCCATGGGCCTCTCAATAGTCTCCTCCAGCACCATAATTCAAAGGCATCAATTCTTCGGTGATCAGCCTTCTTTATGGTCCAGCTCTCACTTCCATGCATCACTACTGGGAAACCATAGCTTTTACTATACGGACCTTTGTTGGCAAGGTGATGTCTCTGCTTTTTAAGATGCTGTCTAGGTTTGTCATTGCTTTCCTCCCAAGAAGCAGGCGTCTTTTAATTTCATGGCTGCTGTCACCATCTGCAGTGATCATGGAGCCCAAGAAAGTAAAATCTCTCACTGCCTCCATTTCTTCCCCTTCTATTTGCCAGGAGGTGATGGGACCAGTGGCCATGATCTTCGTTTTTTTGATGTTGAGCTTCAGACCATATTTTGCGTTCTCCTCTTTCACCCTCAATAAAAGGTTCTTTAATTCCTCCTCACTTTCTGCCATCAAGGTTGTGTCATCTGCATATCTGAGGTTGTTTATATTTATTCCGGCAATCTTAAGAACGATAGACAAGGTAAATACCTCATATAATAACAGTGGTAATTCTTCATAACTGTCAGCAGGGGGAGCCATTACTTCTGATGGAAGAGCTTTGGTAAAAGGCATGGCCTCTGATTCCTTAGCAAACTCTTGGAATATTGAAAAATATGCAAGCTGGGTTTCACCCTGACAGGGAAAGAAGTGGGCATCAGAAATGATATTCATGAATGGGGTTGTGCTACTAGAGCAGTACAGAACAGGCAGCTTTCATCCATCCATTAGTTAATTGGATTTGCTCGGCTGGCCAACCAAGGTTCATTGCAATAGGCACAACTTCACCCAAATGCTGAAAAAGATGGAGGCGTTTTAATTCCTGCCTATCTGGGAGCTGCCATAGATTTGGAGAGTTGGAAAGGACCTCATAGGAATGCAATAAACTGCCTTATACTGAATCAGACCCTTTGTTCATCTAGCTCAGTACTGTCTACACTGACTGGCAGCTGCTGTCTGGGAATTCAGACAAGGTAAAAAAAAAAAAGGTAAATAGGGACACGGGTGGTGCTGTGGGTTAAACCACAGAGCCTAGGACTTGCTGATCAGAAGATCGGCGGTTCGAATCCCCGTGATGGGGTGAGCTCCCATTGCTCGGTCCCTGCTCCTGCCAACCTAGCAGTTCGAAAGCACGTCAAAGTGCAAGTAGATAAATAGGTACCACTACAGCGGGAAGGTAAATGGTGTTTCCGTGCGCTGCTCTGGTTCGCCAGAAGCGGCTTAGTCATGCTGGCCACATGACCCAGAAGCTGTATGCTGGCTCCCTCGGCCAGTAAAGCGAGATGAGCGCCGCAACCCCAGAGTCGTCTGCAACTGGAGCTAATGGTCAGGGGTCCCTTAACCTTTACGTAAAAAAAGGTAAAGGACCCCTGGATGGTCCAGTCAAAGGCAACTATGGCGCTGCGGCACTCATCTCGCTTTCAGGCTGAGGGAGCCGGCGTTTGTCCACAGACAGCTTTCCGGGTCATGTGTCCAGAAGGACTAAACTGCTTCTCGCGCAACGGTACACTTTGACAGAAGCCAAAGCACATGGAAATTTCGTTTACCTTCCCACTGCAGTGGTACCTATTTATCTACTCGCACTGGCGTGCTTTTGAACTGCTAGGTTGGCAGGAGCTGGGACAGAGCAACGGGAGCTCATCCCATCACGAGGATTCGAACTACTGACCTTCCGGTCGGCAAACCCAAGAGGCTCAGTGGTTTAGACCACAGCGCCGCCCACGTCCCTATTTTCAGAAAAGAGTCACTCCCAGTCCTACCTGTAGATGCCAGGGGTGAATTTGGGACTCTCTGCATGCACTTGCAGATGCTCTGCTGAAGAGCTGCAGCACATCGCAAGATCATCTAGTACAATCGCCCACCAATGCAGGAAATGCACCACTGCAGCACCTTCTGTTTAAAAACCTCTAGCAAAGATTAGTCCATCTCCGACTAAACACCAGGAAGAATTGGCCTCCACAGTCATTTACGGACACACTGTTAAGACTGTGTTCATGAAAGACAATCTCGCTCAGCTATGAGTAATCGCCAAAGAAGGACAGAATATATTTTTTTTATGTAGGCTAAAATGACAAGTCCATGTGACAGCTCTTCAAATATTTGAAGACAGCTCTTATATCGCCATTTAATCATCTCTTCTCCCGTGCTAAACATACCTAGCTCCTTCAACTTGTTAAAAAATAAGCTTTTGGTCTCCAGGGCATCTGCCATCCTCCTCTGGGCATGGAATGCACATTGTCTCCATCAGAAGTGTAGCTGGCAACCCTAAACCTGCCCTAGCCTCAGGGTAGGTGGTAGTACCTCCCTCTCTGCCAGTCAATTAAAAAAAATGTTTAAAGGGAATCAGATGGAATGTAAATTTAAAGCATTCCACCAAGGAGATGGCAAACCACAAACCCCTTGGTATCTGAGGAAGTGTGTATGCTCATGAAAGCTCATACCAATAACAAATTTAGGTAAAGGTAAAGGGACCCCTGACCATTAGGTCAAGTCATGACTGAGCCTGGGGTTGCGGCGCTCATCTTGCTTTATTGGCCGAGGGAGCCGGTGTACAGCTTCCAGGTCATGTGGCCATCATGACTAAGCCGCTTCTGGCGAACCAGATCAGCGCACGGAAACGCCGTCTACCTTCCCGCCGGAGCGGTACCTATTTATCTACTTGCACTTTGTGTTTTCGAACTGCTAGGTTGGCAGGAGAGCAGGGCTGAGCAACGGGCGCTCACCCCGTCGCGGGGATTCAAACTGCCAACCTTCTGATTGGAAAGCCCAAGGCTCTGTGGTTTAACCCACAGCGCCACCCGCATCCTATAACAAACTTAGCTGGTCTCTAAGGTGCTACTGGAAGGATTTTTTTTATTTTGTTTGGACTACGGCAGACCAAAATGGCTACCTATCTGTAACACAAACCTCAGTTCCTGCCCCCTGAGACTCAGTCAACCAAATTAGGGGGCTGCCAACTGACCTGCTCCAAGCCATTTAAAGAGAGATTTGTTATGCAGAAACCAAGACTGGAAGCTTTTCAGGTCATGGAGCAAAACATGATCACCTGCTAATTGCCAGGAGTTCAAATTGCCATTAAGAGGAACACAGGTTTCCTTAATTGTGCCAATGCAATTTAAACCTTGGGGGGAAAGGCTACAATACTTCCTTTTAAAAAAATGCTTAGGGTGAATTTACATATGTATTTTTTAAACAATTAAAGAGCGGGAGAAGTAAGAGTGCCAGCCATACCAAATCATTTGGAGCTATATACACATGTTGGATTGCATACATCTATGCAAAATCGAAAAGCAAATGTATACTTATTATGCAATTAAGTTGTTAATATGCTGTATAATTAGCATGTCTATTATATGATCCTTGCTTCTGTTAGACTGTGAGCTCCCTTCTAACCAAAATGTTTGACTAAAATGAGCATATTCTCTTTGTGCTTGGTCTCTTTGAATGAGATGAGCAAACCTCACACTTTCTTTCCTGTGTGCTGTAGCTACTTACTTTGTCACTCATAGACAGAAGGGAGATTGCTTTTCTCCCATTAGCCAGCTATTAATGTAAGAGCAGTAATTAACATCTTTTTAATAAACTCATAACGCTTTCTACTCACAACCTCCTCTGTGTAAGTGAGCCAAACTCTGATTAAAAGGGGAATGTTGGGCCTTGTTATCTTTGGATGGTAGCAAGCAGGCTCATCACGGAAAAGCGTAAATGGACTTTACCACTAAATGCAGAAGACCTTGGTCTTCCCTAAAACAGTGACATCCTGTGAAAAGAAGGTGGGATACATGATTCTCAGTATCCTCACAATAACCCTGTAAGGTCGGCTGGGCTGAGAGAAAATGGCTGGCTCAAGGAGGATGGAGTAGGGATTCGAATCTGGATCTCATCAATCCTAGTCTGACATTGCTGGTCCAAATCAGAAGCTGGAAATTTGGCTTCCTCTAATTATACACCCATTTTTAAAAATCAGTCCATTATCGGTGTAGCCTTTTATAATAATTAACCTGGTTTGCGGCCCTTTCTCCTACTGTGGTCCCAATGTGTGATGGTCATGTGGACAGCAAAACTATGAGCCCGGAATTTTGGGATTGTCTCCAAAACTGTGCCAAAGTTCTGCAGGTGTTTTTGCAGCATTTTGCAGTGAAAACCCGGTGCTTTGCAGTGCCAGGCAAACTGAACAATTGCTACATCAAACATGGGTTTTGTACCCCTGTCCATTAGGTTCAGTCGTGGACGACTCTGGGGTTGCACACTCATCTCGCTCTATAGGCTGAGGGAGCCGGCGTTTGTCCGCAGACAGTTTTTCCGGGTTGTGTGGCCAGCATGACTAAGCCGCTTCTGGAGAACCAGAGCAGCGCACGGAAATGCTGTTTCCCGCCGGAGCGGTGCCTATTTATCTACTTGCACTTGATGTGCTTTCAAACTGCTAGGTGGGCAGGAGCTGGAACCGAACAACGGGAGCTCACCCCGTCGCGGGGATTCGAACCGCCGACTTTCCGTTCGGCAAGCCCTAGGCTCTGTGGTTTAGACCACAGCGCCACCTGCATCCCTTAACCTTAACTACAAACCACAAAATTTGGGATCCCCTCCAAACCGGTGCCAAACCATTGCAGTTGTTTTACAGTGGCCCATGTGGACAGCGCAAGTAGATAAATAGATACCGCTCCGGCGGGAAGGTAAACGGTGTTTCCGTGTGCTGCTCTGGTTCACCAGAAGCGGCTTAGTCATGCTGGCCACGTGACCTGGAAGCTGTCAGCGGACAAACACCGGCTCCCTCGACCTATAGAACGAGATGAGCGCACAACCCCAGAGTCGGCCACGACTGGACCTAATGGTCAGGGGTACCTTTACCTTTAAGTGGACAGAGGAGATAAGCCCACTGACTACCTTTGCTTGTGCTGAGAGTCATAACCAAACACTGATGTACCATGGTTTGTTTGTTTTGTGTGTGGGGGCGTTTCCCATAAAACAACCTTCCCACCTTATTTTGATGGACAAAATTAATTGCAAGAATATGAATGCCCTAGGATGATGGACTTGTAGGTCTTACCATCTGATGAATTGAAAAAGGATCTTTTGATGGGCTGAAAGATGGGCTATAAATGTAAGGAAGTAAGAGAGAAAGGCATTTTGGCTAGAAAGAACCCTTTTTTTGATGCTGCAGTACCTAGAGCTAAATTGCTTAAGGGTGAAAACAGCGAAGACGTCACTTGCTTGTTCCTTGCTTGGCCTAGATAGTCAGCGAAGTGGATGACTTTCTTCCGAGCTGTGATATTCAAAGGAAGATTCAGACAGGCTGCAGTCCATCCTATTGTCCCAGATTCCTGGTAGTGTTGTTTTCTTTCTCTCAGTCACACCCAACCTGCATTGTTTTGCAATTATATAGCACTTTTGAGGGTGAGCGGAGGGTCATACAAAAGTTCTCGGCTTCCCCAGAGGGTAGGAATAGATCTAAGGCACTTAAAAATGATAGGAGAGTAGATTTTAGTTGAACATTGGGAGAAGCTTCTGGAAGCTTCTTGATAACTTCTCCCTCCACCACTGGAGGACTCTGAATATCAAGTTGCTGAGGATCACAAGTGGCTGTTGCTTCTTGTGGTTTTCCCACCTGGTTGGCCACTGTGAGAACAGGATGGTGGACCAAGTAGACCAGGGGTCAGCAAACTTTTTCAGTTGTGGGCCGATCCACCGTCCCTCAGACCATGTGGGGGGCCAGACTACATTTTGAAAAAGAAAATGAACGAATTTCAATGCCCCACAAATAACCCAGAGGTGCATTTTAAATAAAAGCACACATTCTACTCATGTAAAAACACCGCCCCACAAATAACCCAGAGATGCATTTTAAATAAAAGAACACATTCTACAGTGGTACCTCGGGTTACATACGCTTCAGGTTACAGACTCCGCTAACCCAGGAATAGTGCCTCGGGTTAAGAACTTTGCTTCAGGATGAGAACAGAAATCGTGCGGCGGCGTGGCAGCAGCAGCAGCAGCAGGAGGAGGAGGAGGCCCCATTAGCTAAAGTGGTACCTCAGGTTAAGAACAGTTTCAGGTTAAGAACAGACCTCCGGAACGAATTAAGTACGTAACCAGAGGTACCACTGTAATCATGTAAAAACACACTGATTCCTGGACTGTCCGCGGGCCGGATTGAGAAGGCGATTGGGCCGCATCGGGCCCCTGGGCCTTAGGTTGCCTACCCATGGAGTAGACCATTGGCTTGACCCACCAGGGCTCTTCTCATGTTCTTGTGGTAAGAACAGTTCAAATAATGGACCAACAATGGACCAACTAGCAGGGGGGAGGGTTTACCCTCACTAAGGGTCTCTTTGAACAACCACTGTTGGGGACGCATCAGGCAAGAAATGGGACAAAAGTGGCCTTCAAACTCTGTGGTTTTGTAGTTATGTCTGGCTTGGCCTACGCATGCAACAGAATGAGGTGAGGGAAGCAAGATATAGCATGAACGGCATCACTTCTGGTGGTCCAGGGTGTGCACGTGCCAATATAGGACATGTTCCCATGTTAGGACACGGGTGGCGCTGTGGTCTAAACCGCTGAGCCTCTTGGGCTTGCCGATCAGAAGGTTGGCGGTTCGAATCCCTGCAACGGGGTGAGCTCCCGTTGCTCGGTCCAGCTCCTGCCAACCTAGCAGTTCAAAAGCATAGCAGTATGAGTAGATAAATAGGTACCATTACAGCGGGAAGGTAAATGGTGTTTCCGTGTGCTCTGGTTGCCATCACGGTGTCCCGTTGTGCCAGAAGCGGGTTAGTCCTGCTGGCCACATGACCCGGAAAGCTGTCTGTGGACAAACACTAACTTCCTCGGCCTGAAAGCGAGATGAGCACCGCAACCCCAGAGTCGCCTTTGACTGGACTTAACCGTCCAGGGGTCCTTTACCTTTACCTTTACCTTTACCTTACCTATGTCCCCATTACAGATAGGTAGCCGTTTTGGTCTGCCATAGTCAAAACAAAAAATTTTTTTCCTTCCAGTAGCACCTTAAAGACCAACTAAGTTAGTTCTTGGTATGAGCTTTCGTGTGCATGCACACTTCTTCAGATACACTCTGGTGAGGTTGATGGACTTCCATTTCATGCGGCTCAATGTGGTGCCTTCCATAGTTCCATGTCCCCATGTTACAAAAGTAAGCAAATTCCCTGACTAGAACATTGTGGAGAAAAAGGGTCAATGAAAACCTTGCCGTAGTGTGCAGTGGCTGAAAAAAGAGGCCAATTTTTGTTTGAGATGATTAGGAATGGGTTTGAAAATGAAGTCATACCCACAACGTACATTTAAAGCACATGATTTCCCCCTAATAATCCTGGCAGACCTTCCAAGTGTCCCTGTTTTCCAGGGACAGTCCTGGCTTTACAGAAGCTGTCCTGGGTTCTGATTTGATCCTGGAATGTCCTGCTTTTCATTAGGACGTCCATATTTTCATCGGAGAAACGGTGGAGGTTATGTGCTAAGAACTGTAGTTTACCCCTTACAGAGCTACAGAGCCTGGCACTCTGAGCAAATTACAATTCCTAGAAATTGAAATTTTGCCCAGCTCTGGTTACTCAGAAAGGTGAGCTGGGAAAGGCTCGGGAAAGGGCAACCCAAATGATGGATGGAATGAATCAACTCCCCTGTGAGGAAAAGTTATTACATTTGGGGCTTTTAAGTTGGGTGTGTGTGTGAATGGTAAGTAAAGGCAGACACGATAGAGGTGTTTAAAATTATGTAGGGTGTGGTGAATGTAGACAGAGAAGAGTTTTTCTCCTCTTGTATTACTTGGGGCCATCCAATGAAGCTGTTTGCCAACAGATTCGGAGCAGACAACGTACTTCTTCGCACAGCGCAGGGTTCAGCTATGGAATTCACTCCCTCAGGCCACCATTTTGGATGCCTTTAAAAGAGGGCAAGACTAATTCACAGGGGATAAGGCTACAAATGGCTACTTTCAAGATGGCTCTGTGTTTCCTCCACTGTCTGAGGCAGTCTGCCTTTGGCCAGCAGTTGTTGGGGATCATAAGCAGCAGTGGGCCTCTGTTTGGTAAACTGGATCCTGGCCTAGACAGGCCTTGGAGCTGACCCAGCAGGGCTCGCCTTATGTTCTGGTGACTGGCAGGACAGAAGCCAGGGATCCCAAACCGTAGGTGGAGTCAGAGCCAAGGACAGGTGGAGGCAACCCAGACCAGTGTTGTTTCAAGCCTCTCCTCAGGCAACACTGAGACCAAGGAGGAGGAGGCTGACAGCCAGGACCACCCCTGGGTCTGTCTGTAAGTAAGAAGGCAGGCAGCTAGACAGATAGTGGCAGAGATCTGGCTGAGGTTGGTCGGGCAGTGCCTCCTTTGCCCTGATGGATCAGACCAGCTTCCTCTGGGACAGAGTAGGCCTGAGTTCAAATTCTCACTCAGCCAGAAAGCTCACTTGGTGCCTTGGGGTCTGCCTGTCTGTCTGTCTGTGTCTCTCTGTCTCTCACCTCACAGGGTTGTTGTGAGGATGTTGTTGTTTAGTCGTTTAGTCGTGTCCGACTCTTCGTGACCCCATGGACCAGAACATGCCAGGCACTCCTGTCTTCCACTGCCTCCCGCAGTTTGCTCAAACTCATGCTGGTAGCTTCGAGGACACTGTCCAACCATCTCGTCCTCTGTCGCCCCCTTCTCCTTGTGCCCTCCATCTTTCCCAACATCAGGGTCTTTTCCAGGGAGTCTTCTCTTCTCATGAGGTGGCCAAAGTATTGGAGCCTCAGCTTCAGGATCTGTCCTTCCAGTGAGCACTCAGGGCTGATTTCCTTCAGAATGGAGAGGTTTGATCTTCTTGCAGTCCATGGGACTCTCAAGAGTCTCCTCCAGCACCATAATTCAAAAGCATCAATTCTTCGGCGATCAGCCTTCTATATGGTCCAGCTCTCACTTCCATACATCACTACAGGGAAAACCATAGCTTTAACTGTGAGGATAATATGGTTCATATATGCTGCCCTGAACATCTTGGAGGAATGGTGAGAATAAAGTTATCACAACAACAACAACAACAACAACTAACAGGCAAGAGGGGTGCACTTGGTCTTTCAAAATGTCTCCACCCTAATTGTGGTTAGAGAAACTGAGCGGACCATTTCACTGATTTTTCTCCAGTTGGTGTGGAAAATTATCCGACAGTTTCTCAAGGTCTAGGAGTCACAATTGGCAGCAGAAAGAGCACATCTCTCCTTCCTTCCTTCCTTCCTTCCTTCCTTCCTTCATTCCTTCCTTCTTCCCTTCCTTCCTTCCTTCCTTCCTTCCACCTTTTTTTTTTTTTTGGGATGCTGCTGCTACAAGAGGCAACAGCTGCAACTGTGCTGGCAGCTTGGCAACCCTTTTGCATCCTCCACAATGCCCAGGACCGAATGCCATTCCACGGCCATGTGTTGGCGGTGGAGAACAGCATCTGCCTCAAAAAGAGGGGGAGAGGGAGAGAGAGAATGAATGGTGGAGAAGACTCATAGGAAATGATGCAAAGCACCCTTCTTTTTCCAGAGTGGTTGAGTTAAAACCAAACCACCACCACCCATGTCAGAAATTCTTCTGGGGCGGAGGATGCCTTCTGAGAAATTTCAGCTCGGCTGTAAATAATAATAATAATAATAATAATAATAATAATAATAATAATAATGATGATGATGATGATGATGATGTTATGCAGAAGCCATATAACAGCAGCTCCTTCCAGCCAGCCAAGGCAGAGCTTGCCATGTATTTAATGGCCAAGTTAATCCCTGTTGATAGAAAATGTTTCTTGCCTTCTAGCTGCTGTTTATAGAATGCCTCTGGCCTCTGACTGCGTCTGTTCCTTTGGGGCCGCCTGGCTTTGCCTCTTCTCTTCTATTTGGCAAGAAGCTAACAAAAGGCATTAGCTCCTGTCTTTTAAAAGCAGAGTCAGGATGTTGTGAACCCAGGAGAGTGCTGATTTGGTGACCGCTGCCGGTCATCTGCGATAGGATGACCATACCTAAACATACCTAGCTCCCTCAACTGTTCCTCTCAAGGCCTGGTTTCCAGACCTTGATCGTCTTGGTTGCCCTCCTCTGCTCACATGCCAGCTTTTCAACATCCTTCTTAAACTGTGGTGCCCAGAACTGGACACAGTATTCCAAGCGTGGTTTGACCAAGACAGAATAGAGCATTACTATGACTTCCCCTGATCTGGACACTATACAGTCATACCTCGGGATAAATACACTTCAGGTTGAGCGCGTTTGGGTTGCACTCCGCAGCGACCCAGAAGTAACGGAATACTTTACTTCTGGGTTTTGCCGCTCGCGCATGCGCAGAAGATCAAAATGACGTCACATGCATGCGCAGAAGCGACGAAACACGACCCGCGCACGCGCAGACGTGCTGTCGCGTCTTATGTTATGTTCAGGATGCGAACGGGGCTCCGGAATGGATCCCATTCACATCCCAAGGTACCACTGTACTTCTGTTGATGTAGCCTAGAATGGCATTAGCTTTTTATGCTGTTGCATCACACTGTTGACTCATATTAAGCTAGACCCCTACTTTCTTTTCATATCAGTGGCAGATCTTGGGGTCTCAAATTTCAGCAGCGCCCTGTGTTATGCCAAAATTCGGAGGGGGGCCTCTCTCCTTCCATTCTGCGTCATAGTTGTGGCACCCCAACCAGGCACACTCTCTTCATCTTCTTCTTCTTCTTCTTCTTCTTCTTCTTCTTCTTCTTCTTCTTCTTCTTCTTCTTCTTCTTCTTCTTCTTCCCTAAATCCACCTCTGTTCACCTGTACCAGGCATCCCCCATCTTACATTTGCACAGCTGGTTATTCCTGTCTAAGCGTAGAACCTTACCTATGTCCCTACTAAAATTCATTTTGTAAGTTTGGGCCCAGTTCTGCAATCTATTAAGGTCATTTTGAATTCTGATTCTGTCCTCTGCGGCATTAGCTACCCCTCCCAGTTTGGTGTCATCTACAAATTTGATGGGCATTCCCTCAATTACTTCATCCAAATCCAAATCAAGGTGTTGAACAACAACGGGCCCAGGACTGAACCCTGCAACACCCCACTTTAATGAGTACTCTTTGGGTTCTGTCAGTCAACCAGCTATCTACAAATCCACCTAACAGTTGCCTCATCCAGCCCACATTTTCCCAGCTTCCCCATCCTCCACAAATTAGTTCCAGGGTTGATGGAACAAAGGAATAACACTAATGACTAAGGGGGCAGTTTATAATCACTCTCTTACTTGGAGAAAAACAACAACAATGTGAAACGTGTCAAATGGTCCACCTGTCATATTTCTCATGTATTTTTAGAGCACTCGAATAACCATCTTTATGCTGGCAATTTGCAAAGGCTAATGCCGCCTCAGTGATGCATAATGAAATGGTACCTCGGACAGGTTCTTCTCTCCCCCTGATATCCTGTAATTTAGTTTTTCAATGGACACTACAGTTCCTGCGTTTATTTTTAGCCCTACTTTACTCCAAAGGTTGGTGTTTACCATCCTGCACTTTTAACATCGCAAGAGCCCTATGAATTAGGTCAGGCTCAGAAATGGCAGCTCGCTCAGCAGGCACAGTGGACCCTGGACTTCCCCCAGGAGGGGAGGGGGGAACCTTTTTTGGCCAATGCCTGCCCCTGCCCCGCTGATCCTTATCCAACTCTGACAGGTCTGCCTGTCCATCACCTGAACTGACAGGCGGGTTGTCCCACCTGCTCATCCAAGTCCCTTGCGCAGCTTTACCCAAGTGCCAGATGGTTTTCAGGTGCTTGGGAACCATAGCGCAGGGGGCTTTGCCGGCCCTATGCTCTGCAAAGCACCAAGGTGGCAAAGCAGCTTTCTGCAAGGACTGGATGCACGGCTGAGTTTCCCCAGGGAACTTGATCATGCAGCCGATCCATTAGGATTCGAACTCACTCCCATTGTTGGAAAAGGTAAAGGGACCCCTGACAGTTAAGTCCAGTCGCGAATGACTCTGGGCTTGTGGCGCTCATCTCGCTTTACAGGCCGAGGGAGCTGGCGTTTGTCTGCTTCCACAGACAGATTTTCCAGGTCATGTGGCCAGCATGACTAAGCCGCTTCTGGCAAAGCCAGAGCAGCGCACGGAAACACCGTTTATCTTCCTGCCGGAGCGGTACCTATTTATCTACTTGCACTGCGTGCTATCGAACTGCTAGGTTGGCAGGAGCAGGGACCGAGCAACGGGCGCTCACCCCGTCGCGGGGATTCAAACTGCCGACCTTCTGATCGGCAAGTCCTAGGCTCTGTGGTTTAACCCACAGTGCCACCCACGTCCCTCGGAAGCTGTCTTATATTGAGCCAAGTCATTGGTCTCGCTCAGTACTGTTGACCCTGACTGGCGCTGGCTCTCCAGAATTGCAGGCAGGGATCTCTCCCAGCCGTACTCAGAGCTGGCAGGGATTGATCCTGGCATCTTCTGCCTGCAACGCCCCTCGGCTATGGCCCTTCCTGCTACTCGGCAAGTAATTGACAAGAGCGTCTCTTGTGCCGAGCCAAGGGGGCAAGCCGCCTTCTTAACAAATGAGTGCCGCCCAGGACGAGAAGTTGGTTGCGCGATCCGATGGGAAGGGCAGGTTTCCAGTTAAGGAGCAAGTGGAGCATAGAGGGAGAATGCTAATCGCCTAATTAATAATTGAGCCGGAGCATTTAGCTGGGTCTTCTGCTCCGGAGGCTTCCGTGCGCTGCTTTCGGAAGCGGTGCGGTGACACCGGGACATGTCCGCCCGGATTCCAGGAGAACCAACCGAGGCGCCCCAGAGGGCTGCCACAGCGATAAAATAAATGAGAAGAGAAATGCCCGCTTCCGAGTCTCTCCATGAAGGACTGAACCTTTTTCCTTTGCTGCCTCGTTTCTTTGGTTTCATTTCAGGGCAAGTTTGTTCTTGTCGAGACACCTGCTTCTGTTAAGGTGGCTTCAGCCTTCTCCCACACTGCCCTCTGGGTGTTCGGGATGGTGAATCTCATAGAATCATTGGAAGGGACCCCAAGGGCCATCTAGTCCAACCCCTGCAATGCATTCTCATCGAAAAGTTGTCAGAGGCAGTGTGGTGCAGTGGTTAGAGTGTTGGACCAGGGTTCAAATCCCCACCTAGCCATGATGCTCACCAGGTGAGCTTGGGACAGTGACTGCCCCTCAGGTTATTCTCCCTCACAGGGTTGCTGTGGGGATTCATTGAGGAGCGGGAGAACCAGTGGTCCCCCCCCCCCAGGCGGTACTCGACAGCAAGCAGTACTGGCACCTCTTTTCATTGTCGTTAAAAAGTGTGACATTTACCACAACAACACCTATTTTTCTAGGGGGGAAAGCACTGGGGAGAACCATATGTGCTCCTTGGAGGAAAAGGAGTGCTATAAATGCAATGCATAAAACAAAGAAGGAATAGATCAGCACAGCTGCCTGGGGTTGATGGGAGTTGTAGTCCGAAAACATCTGGAGGTTGTTGCAAACTGGCTTATAGGGAGAGAGGCCAGGGCAAAGGAGGTGGGTAGGCTGCTTAGAGAGAACGAGGTTTTCCTACAAGGCGGTGTAAAAGAGACCCCTGACCATTAGGTCCAGTCGCGGACGACTCTGGGGTTGTGGCGCTCATCTCGCTTTATTGGCCGAGGGAGCCGGCGTACAGCTTCCGAGTCATGTGGCCAGCATGACTAAGCCGCTTCTGGCGAACCAGAGCAGCGCACGTAAACGCCGTTTACCTTCCCGCCGAAGTGGTACCTATTCATCTACTTGCACTTTGGTGTGCTTTCGAACTGCTAGGTTGGCAGGAGCAGGGACTGAGCAATGGGAGCTCACCCCGTTGCGGGGATTTGAACCTCTGACCTTCTGATCAGCAAGCCCTAAGCTCTGTGGTTTAACCCACAGCGCCACCCACGTCTTGTAACCCGTGGTGTTACAAAACAGGGTTGTGAATACAGGAACTCAAGCATCCCAGGATCTTCAGCTTCCTCTTTTGAAGAAGGGCAAGTTCCTAGCACTCATTTCCTATCCGATGATGGGAAGTTGGAAACGTAACAATGTATTGCAGGGGTTGGACTAGATGATCCTCGGGCCCCTTCCAACCATACAAGTCTATGAAAGGTGCACTTCTCATATCTATAACATCAAAACTGCCATGTTTGTGTGTGTGTCTGTTCCTGCGCGCACCCGTGTGTGTGTGTGTGTGTGTGTGTGTGTGTGTGTATCCACTTCCTGAATTCCAGAGGACCAGGTAATTCATCATTAATCTGGTTCTGTTTCTCTGCACAGAGAAAAAGCCCAGAATGACAAAGAACCAGAAAGACAAATTCAACGGGTGAATAAGGTACTTAGGCTTTAACGACTCCTGCCATTAGCTCAAGATGCTGGAGCAGGAAGCTCTGGATGGGCTGAGATGAAAAGGAGAGGCTCATTAATTTTAATGTGGGGAGTCTTCAGCCCCAGGAGGGGTGGAAATTGCCCATCTCCCAAAGACAGCCTTTGAAATGCGTGGAGCAGGTTAAGTGCCACATCGTGCGCAGGAGCAAGGCAGGGGAGAAAGTGTCTGGTGTGCAGCTGCTCAGCATTTGGGATAGGATTGTCTTCCCTCCGCAGAGGCACATTGTCATATCGCAGTGGGGTCAGTGCTTCTGACGCAGCAGTGATCATCACAATGGGTGTGAAACGGGATGAGGCCATCACACCTCCCTTTCTGGTTTATTAAATGGGGCGTTTGTGGTCACCAAGGGTGTGGAGCGTACGCACACACACACACACACCACTCCTCACATTAGGACAAAAATAACGCGGCAGTTTCCAGAGCAACCATTAATCTTGGTGGAGGCTTCTCTGCGGTTAGACCTGGAGGAGCAGAGTCCAGGTGGAGCGAAAGCTGTAGGAGTCAGGAGCAGATGGTGCGCAGGGCTAGCAGGAAACCGAAGGAGACAGAAATGTCCTCGCGAGGAATGGATGTGACTGTGGAGGAAGAAGAGATGCATGCAGAGAATGAGAGAGAGAGAGAGAGAGAGAGAGAGAGAGAGAGAGAGAGCTTTGAAGACACAGAATTGAGCACTTCAGGGACCCTGGAGTAAAGCAAGCTGGCTGGTGTTTCACTTTCCTCTAGGAAAGTTACAAAGCACAGGACCTTGTCCTTGAATTGGCTTCACCTGGGCAAATGGCTCGCTCAGGCCTAAGAGGGGAAGGCAGCGTGGCGAGTTGAGGCCTCCCCGTAATGGCAGAACTGAACCTGGGCGATAAGAAGAATCAAGGAGAGTTGGGTTTTAAAAGACCGAGAGGACCGATGGATTAACCGAAAGCATACCTAAACTGCTTCGTGTTGAAAGACCTCTAAGCGGTACACAAAAATACAGCATAAACACAATTAAACGGTACCATTAAAAATGGAGGTACGGCATAAAACAAGCAATGGAACTGTATTATGAAAGCAGAACACAGGGCCTACTCTGGTGGGTCAAGGAAAGCCTGAACACACACACACACACAAAGACATCTCTTCACAAGGCCTCTGAGGCAACCGATGGACAATGTTTCACGTATTACGGCAGAGGGAAGGGCAGCTCTGTGATGCTGCCAACTCTGGGAATCAAACGGCCCATCATAAAGCCAGAGAAATGACAGGCTCCATTTTTTCTCAATATATAGAGATACTTTCCCTTCAGCTATCACTGCGTTGAAAAGGCTGGTGGCAAAGAGTCAAGTCATACGTGCCGAAATTGAGCCCCTGGACACCATGGGCCAGCCAGCTGCGGCCGAAATGGTCTTTCCTGGAGGGGGGGGGTCACACCAGCTCCTGGTCCTTCTGCTGGATGGACTTTTCCCTGGAAGTCCTGCCTGGTGGGCTCACCCACATGATGGCAACATAGCTGATTTCCCACAGGAAGTTGTAGGGCTTCCACCAAATCCTATGTCGTATCTCAGCTGGCAGGTCTTCAGTGTGGGATTGCTCCCTAAGAGAACAGCGCTGGGTGAAACGGGGGTGGAATTACAGGAGACGTGTCTGGATGTTTAAACCAACCAATATTGGTCTTATTTTCCACAGGATAGTTTTGTGATTATTCATTTCTGTTCAGCCAATATTTCCAAAATGCAGAAGCGTGAAATATCCGCTCATCTACGAAAAAACCAGACTGAGAATGTCAGGGGAGGAAAACTCTGGAATGATTTCCTTTATTTTGAGTGTGTGTTGTAAGAATCAAATGTACAGGGATCAGTGTTTGCCCTGGAATAGAGGAAAGCTTGCAAGTGCCCCCACCACATCTTTATCAATAATTTCCATCAGCAATTTAAATGTGCAGCCCCTGGATATTTTCCTATCATATATATTCCCAACCACCTCAGTTGTTCCACAAGTCATCTGTTTGCCATAAGGCAACCTTTGCCAAGCTGCTCCTCTCTAGATATTATGGACTACGACTCCAATCAACCCTAGCCAAGACTCTTCTGGAAAGCACTATAGATTTAAAGCAGTATCATATCACTTTAAACGAGAATGGCTTCCCCTAAAGAAGACTGGGAAATGTAATTTCTTAAGGGTGCTGAGTGTTGTCAGGAGATTCTTATTCCCCTGACTGAGCTACATTTCCCAGATATCCCTAGGAAGAGGGATTTTGACTGTTAACCCGCTCTAGGAATTCAGAACGGAATAGGGGCACCCTTAACAAACCACTGTTCCCAATATTGTTTGAGGGGAAGCCATGACTGTTTAAAGCATGAAAACACTGATCCTAAACTGGAGTCGGCAAAGTTTACCTCGCCTGGGCCGGCTCACTACAGGGGAGAGCCCTCTGTGGGCCAGATTGCGTGCGCACACCCGCGATTTCTGGTGTCTGCACAGATGTGATTTTCGGTGCCACGGAAGTGAGTCCCTGCGCCGCACTATGCCGGTTTAGCGCAGTGCGCGGGGACTCGCTGAGCAGGCGGCTGGGTTCGGTGGTGGCTCGTGGGCCAGTTAAACGACCCCTTGGGCTGCTTGTGGCCCATGGGCCTTAGGTTGCCTACCCCGTTAAACCCTTGCAGCCTTCCTGGATATCTTTGGGAGAAGAAGTGGCTAAGGAGTCAACCCTACAGAAATCCGGAGTCAAGTGCCTAAGATACTTGGATGGTGCTTTGTTCGTCTCCTTCCAGCAACTCCTGCAGCCAAGCGGGTGCCAAGCTTATTGCTCTACTTTCCTTTGTACCACAGGCTGAGGGGTGTGTGTGTGTTTTGTCATCTGGGCAGCCCAGGACCTCCATACACACTTCCCAGGCTGGTCACTTCAGTGCTGCTAACATAGCAATTTGACCTCAGCCTTGGAGGCACACTCCATTGCCTCTCCAGCGCCAACAACGTATCTCTACAGATCTCCCTCCCTCCCTCTCTTTGTGTGCATGTCTCGCCTGTCTGCTTCCTCTTCACTGAGCCCATCTCCCTGCCCCCTGTAGCATTGTATCCCATCATCTCAACCCAAACAGCCCGACTTGACAGGCCGGAGCCTTTCTCTGCAGAGCGCCCCGGGCCTGCCTCGCATGCGTGCACATGTGTGTGTTTGCTGGTGGGAAAGATGTGTCCCAGCAGATCCACGTGCCTCAGCACCCTGCCTCTGTTCCTTTAAGGAGGCCCTGGGGGAGCATCTTCCTGAGTGCCCTTGTGACTGGGAGACAGGAGCAGGGACGCCACTCGCAGGGTTTCACATCGGATGGAATTTCGTGCTGCTGCAGACTAACGCGCTGAGCCCGGCAGAAGCGGTCACATTCTCCAGGCTTGGAGGATTCGCTAGCAGCAACACAAAGGTGTTGAAGCCTGATTTCCCAACACCACCAGCAGCTATGAATTGGGGCTCTTCACCCCCAAGCCTGGAGGTAACTCCTCATGGAGTGGGAATAGTGCCAGAATTATTATTTTTTGCTATATAAGGATCTGCACCCAGAGAACAAAGGTCTGCACACACAGCGTGATAATGTGCATTTGGTGCTGGACGTACAGTCATACCTCAGGTTACAGACGCTTCAGGTTGCATGTTTTCAGGTTGCAGATGCGCTGAAACCTGGAAGTACCAGAACGGGTTATTTCCGGGTTTCAGTGCTCATTCATGCGCAGAAGCGCTAAGGTAACGGGGCCCTTTATATGTCCAGCTGTCCTTTGTCAACAACAAATTGCCGCTGTTTTTGTGTGTTGAATATATGCTATAGGGTAATTTATGGACCTGTGGGTGGCGGGTGGCGCTGTGGGTAAAAGCCTCAGCGCCTAGGGCTTGCCGATCGAAAGGTCGGCGGTTCAAATCCCCGTGGCGGGGTGCGCTCCCGTTGCTCAGTCCCAGCGCCTGCCAACCTAGCAGTTCAAAAGCACTCCCGGGTGCAAGTAGATAAATAGGGACCGCTTACTAGCGGGAAGGTAAACGGCGTTTCCATGTGCGGCTCTGGCTCGCCAGAGCAGCGATATCACGCTGGCCACGTGACCCGGAAGTGTCTGCGGACAGCGCTGGCCCCCGGCCTCTTGAGTGAGATGGGCGCACAACCCTAGAGTCTGTCAAGACTGGCCCGTACGGGCAGGGGTACCTTTACCTTTACCTTTAATTTATGGACCTAATAGGTATCTAAAGCCATTTGCACATAACAAATAGGAGCCTACACAACACAAAACGCTGTTGCTGTATGTAGGTTTTATTTTATTTGTTTTTTATTTTATATTTTGGAAATGTACATCCAGGCATTTTTCCCCCTTTAATTTTTTTTGGGGGGCCCCAGCTTATACATAAATCTGGCACTGGAGCCATGATTGCTTAAAGTGGCATGATAATGCTTTAAATGCATAGTGCAGATGGGGCCTTCAATTGCCCAACCTGAATTTGCTAATATGTGATCAAACCCCACCCAAAATCAGCGACAGACTGTAAGTTCACCCCCTGCCCCCCTGGGCATGGTTTGCGTGCAAAGCCTGCACTCCGTCGCTGAACTACAATTCCATCCTAACACGCAGCTACTCTTTAGGGAAATTTGACTTTTCATACATTAGTCCTCAGAAAGCCTCTCTGTGTTAGTTCCCAAGCGATTACCCTCAAACAGATGGAGGGCTAAGGCTGAGAGACCGCGAACCGGGTAGGGTGTCTGCACCTCGTGTGGGACGGTGTCAATTCTGCTTCTTACTCGGGCGACATTCCTTCGAACTTCCTTTGCGATGGATCTGCCTCCTCCGGGTGGTTATTTGATTTATTCCTCCTGTGGCGAAACAGAGATTGGATTTGCAGAACACTCTTTAGCATCGATAACCATTTTGATTACCTTGTTCTGAATTTAATTTGGACCAGGTTTTGCTGGTCTGCTTTACCATCTCATCATGCAGGTCTGAACGTTTTACATCTTATTGTTTTCTTATTTCAGATCTGAGGTGACCTAGTGGAATAAACAAATGAAACAAGCCAGAAGAAATGAGCTGACGTGTCTTCCCCCCCCTCACCCCCTCCTCCCCAGGAAATCAAAATATTTTACAGTACCTGGAAATTATTTTGTTTGCATTGGAAATCTGTTTAAATTGATATATATATATATATATATATATATATATATATATATATATATGCATGCACACCTACAATGGAATGTCACCAAACATTTCAGCTGGAAGAAAATAATGAGTTCTTCAGTGCACCGGGCAAAAAACCTGCTCTCCTCTGCAGGAAAATAGATTATATTCTTATGTAGAAATAGCAGAATGCAGAGAATCTGCCAACAAGGTGAGACTGGGAAAAGGCCCTTTCTTCATAATTTTACATCTCATTTTTCAACATGCAACCTGTGTTATAATATTGTTCCTATCACAGCCCTGCGTGGAAGGTTATTGCTGACAGAACTGAGCCTCTGTCAGCATATAGCACCTGCGCTCAGAGATCTGCATTGCTTGCTGATTTTCTACGGAGCCAAGCTATCAGTATTTAAAACCCTTAACAACTTGGGACTAGTTTAGCTGTGAGGTCGCCCTACCTGCCTCAGTCTGTGGCACTGGCACTGCAACACTGCTCTGCGCTTGCAAGAACTCAATCTGTTAGTGGGGCTGAACCTACACTTTGGAACTCCCTGCCTATTGATGTCACTGTACAGTGGTACCTTGGTTTTCAAACACCTTGGTTCTCAAATGCTTTGGTTCTCAAACTCTGAAAACCCGGAAGGAAGGAAGTGGAAGCCAAACGTCCGATGCAGCTGTCAGCTATTGTTTCCGGGGTGCCTGCACCAATCAGAAGCTGTGCTTCGAACATTTTGGAAGTCAAATGGACTTCTGGAACAGATTAAGTTTGGCGCTTTTGTTTTTGCTATTTATTTTGCCTTGCCGATCAGAAGGTCGGTGGTTCGAATCCCCGCAATGGGGTGAGCTCCCATTGTTTGGTCCCTGCTCCTGCCAACCTAGCAGTTTGAAAGCATGTCAAAGTGCAAGTAGATAAATAGGTACCACTCCGGCGGGAAGGTAAACGGTGTTCCCGTGCGCTGCTCTGGTTTGCCAGAAGCGGCTTAGTCATGCTGGCCACATGACCCGGAAGCTGTACGCCGGCTCCCTCGGCCAATAAAGCAAGATGAGCGCCGCAACCCCAGAGTCGGTTACGACTAGACCTAATGGTCAGGGGTCCCTTTACCTTTTACTCAGGACTAAAGTCTTACTCTTTGCAATGGGGCGGACTCTGAGCAAGAGTAGCACAGGAATGCAGCCCGGAATTAAACCCCCTTGACCGCAATGGAAATTGCTTCAGAGGAAACCGACAGAGAATCAGGTGGCTTCTTAAAAGAAGAAAGACCCATTTGAATTAGTGGCATTTACACCCGACTATACGTACCAGGTTATCAGGCTGCAAAGCTGAGAAATTTTGTTTGTTTCTAAAATTTATGAAGGCATTTATATGCTGCTTCTTTTCAGCCCTGAA
This sequence comes from Podarcis muralis, assembly GCF_964188315.1. Lineage (NCBI taxonomy): Eukaryota > Metazoa > Chordata > Lepidosauria > Squamata > Lacertidae > Podarcis > Podarcis muralis. Next base: position 105,867,123 of record NC_135656.1, read on the forward strand.
AACCCCAAAGCAGCTCTGCAGTAAAACAATTAAAGTCCAATAAAACAACTGCAAATACAATAAAACCAGGAGCGAGATAAAATCATCATTAAAGGATTAGCAACAGGGGAATCGGCAAGCGCCTGTTACACAGGAATGCAGGAGGCAGCCTGAGACTGAAGCCGTTGGTTCATGTAGCTCAGTATTGTCTACACTGACGGACAGCAGCTCTCTGGGGTTTCAGGTAGTGGTCTCTCCCAGTGCTAACTGGAGATGCCACAGGCGACTGAACCCAAGACTATCTGCAGCCGCACTAGCACTGTGCTATGGCCCTGTTGTACTCAGGTTCAACTTGTGAGCATCTAGTCAGCCACCTGTGTGGTGTCACAACAAGGATGGAAAAAGAGCTGTGCTGGATCAGGCCAGAGGCCTGTTTTCTCCTCATCCTGTTTCTCATAAAGGTAAAGGGACCCCTGACCATTAGGTCCAGTTGTGGCCGACTCTGGGGTTGCAGCGCTCATCTCGCTTTACTGGCCGAGGGAGCTGGTGTACAGCTTCCGGGTCATGTGGCCAGCATGACTAAGCCGCTTCTGGCGAACCAGAGCAGTGCACGGAAATGTTGTTTACCTTCCCGCCGGAGTGGTACCTATTTATCTACTTGCACTTTGACGTGCTTCGGAACTGCTAGGTGGGCAGGAGCAGGGACCAAACAACGGAGCTCACCCCGTCGCGGGGATTTGAACCGCCGACCTTCTGGTTGGCAAGTCCTAGGCTCTGTGGTTTAACCCACAGCGCCACCCACGGCCCTCCTGTTTCTCATAGCAGAGCCTTTTTATGAAGATTACCCGCTCTGGGATCCCACAGCTAATTCTCCCCTGGTCTCCTCGCTGGCCCAAATAGGACTAATTTAGCCAGCTAGCCCTGGTGATCATCTAATGTTTATTGGATGGATTTCCCCCCTAAATTGATTTTTGAATTCTGAATTTATTGTTATTCGTGTTTTATACTGTATTTTATGCTGTTTTTGTTGCATCAGTTAACTGTTTTAAATTTGTTGTTAGCCGCCCTGAGCCCGGTTTTCTGAACCAGGAAGGGTGGGGTATAAATAAAAATTTATTATTATTATTATTATTATTATTATTATGGAGGGTAGGTGTGGCTAGCCAGGTTTTTTGCCCTAGGTGAGGCCTCCAGAGGGGCGCCATTGAGAGTCCCAGCCTGTGTGTGGGTGTAGTGCTTTTTTCAAGGGTAGGTAAAGGACCCCTGGATGGTTAAGTCCAGTCAGACTTGACTATGGGATGCGGTGCTCGTCTCACTTTAGGCCGAGGGAGCCGGCGTTTGTCCACAGACAGCTTTCCGGGTCATGTGACCTGCATGACTAAACCGCTTCTGGCACAACACGACACAGTGACGGAAACCAGAGCTCATAGAAACGCCGTTTACCTTCCCGCCGGACCTATTTATCTACTTGCACTGGCATGCTTTTGAACTGCTAGGTTTGCAGGAGCTGTGACAGAGCGATGGGAACTCACCCCGTCACAGGGATTCGAACTGCCGACCCTCTGATCAGCAAGCCCAAGAGGCTCAGTGGTTTAGACCACAGCACCACCCGCGCCCCACCCACACAAGGGCACGCAGTACTGGCACCTCTTTTTCGCTGTTGTTAAAAAGTGTGGCACTTACTGAACCAGGGTGAGTCCCAGCCTCCCACTTTTGCCCACCCCTGGCATGTGGCCCTCGGAAGCTTGTCAAGAAACAAAAGTGGCCCTCGAGTAAAAAAAAGTCCCTTGGATGAGACGCTGTTTCCTAGCCAGCGTGGCTTTTTTACATTTCAGGATTCGGTGAGGTTTCTGGCTGTTGGGCTGGAACTTTCAGAGTGTGCTGTGTTCAGGGCAGAATGCAGGCTTGGATGAAGCCCCGTAGCTCTCATAGGGCAAGGGCCAGGATGCCAGGGGGAGGTTCTGCAGTAGCGGATGCCAGCAGGGCCTGTGCCTCAGCCGGTTCCAAGGGCTGCGCATCTGCGTCCCTCCATCTGCTTCCTTGTCCCTGCCTGCTGTGTGGGATCAGAAGCACTGGCTGTTTGTTGATCAAAGCACTCCAGGAGCTCTAGATGCTGAATCAGGGCTCAGCGGGGAGCGAGAGGTTGGCGCTTTAACCCTGCCTTGCCCAAAGCCTCCTGCAACCTCCGGGGCAGCTCTGGAGATGAACGAACAGGCTGTTGCTCTTTTGACCTTTCTCGCTGGAGATGGGGGACCTAGGAGTGGCTGCAACAACAAACCTCTGCTCCCCTCAAAGTCCCTAGATCCAAGAGGCAGACAGATAGGGATCTCGTGAATTTCTGCCACTGCACTGAAATCGGAGACCCGCTTGCAGCGACAGCAAAATCTGCTTCCCACTGCAGACACAGGGGTCGCCTGGGGTAGAGGGCAGATCCTGCAACCACTCCAAATGGTGCTCCCCCCCATGCCTCAGGGGTTGCTGTTACTCTTGCACAGAGGCAGTGGGGTGTAGTGGTTAGAGCTCCTGGCTGTGACAGGGAAGGGCTGGGTTTGAATCCCCACTCAACCATGAAGCTGGGTGAAATATACTCGGAGTTGAGAGTCGATTTCATGCTCTTTATTCAGCTCATAGTGGTGAGGAGGAATGGAAGTTTCCCCCAGAATGTCTGCCTTATACAGTGGTACCTCGGGTTAAGTACTTAATTCGTTCTGGAGGTCCGTACTTAATCTGAAACTGTTCTTAACCTGAAGCACCACTTTAGCTAATGGGGCCTCCTGCTGCTGCCACGCCGCCAGAGCACGATTTCTGTTCTCATCCTGAAGCAAAGTTTTTAACCTGAGGTACTATTTCTGGGTTAGCTGAGTCTGTAACCTGAAGCATATGTAACCTGAAGCGTATGTAACCCGAGGTACCACTGTATTCATTATTTACACAATGGGTCCCACGTGATTGGCTAATTCCAGGATTCTCCTGTAGGACAATCAGGTAGCGGATTCACTTCCACCTGGAGGTGGATTGGGTGGCTCCTGTGGACCAATCAGACTGCTGCATTCTGGATCCTATTGTTCTAGGACCAATCAGACTGCTGCATTCTGAATCCTATTCAACTCAGTACATAACACTGGGCGACTTTGGGCCAGTCATTGTCTCTCAGCCTAACCTACCTCACAGGGTTGTTGTGAGGATGAAATGGTTTGGGGGGGGGGGAGAGAGAATCATGTTCACCACTCGGAGTTCCATAGAGGAAAAGGGGGGCAAATCCATGCACTAAATAAATATATAATATAGTGTCATCAAAGTGTTCAAAGCACTTCACACCCACTATCTTGCTTTAACGCTTTCATCCTTCAAGGAAGGTCAGCACCACTCCCTCGGAGCTGCAGATCAGGAGCCGAGGTAGAGGGAATGTGTACTGGCTCCGGCCTGGTGGAACACTCTGCCTCATGAGACCTGCAGGATCTGATTTCTTTCCGCAGGGCCTGTAAGACAGAGTTGTTCCACCTGGCCTTTGGCTTGGAATCAACCTGATCCCCTCCCCCTCTTTCTTTTTTCCTTTCTCCTTCTGAGATGGAACTCCTATTTAGGGACTTCCCTGGCTTTTTTCTGGCCCATGTAGGACCAGTCTGGATAGTTAGCTTTGGTGAAGACTTGACGTTTTCATCTCCAAAAAAGTTTTTGATTTGAGTTTCCACTGAAATGAGGCTGCATTTTAATGTTTTAATGTTGTATTTTAATCTTGTTTTTTAAGTTGTATTTCAATCAATTGTTTTTATATCTGGTGTTAGCCGCCCTGAGCCCGGTCTTGGCTGGGGAGGGCGGGATATAAATAAATTATTATTATTATTATTATTATTACCCTCATGGCACTATAAGGCGTATGTTTACTCAGAAAAAGCCCGTCCCACTATGTTCAACGTCGCTTGCTCTCCAATAAATAGGCTCAGTTTATGCAGTGAAGATGCAATTTGAGCTTCCTGGTTCATGGGTCAGTCGCCTGCATCCATAATCCTATGTATGCTTAATATATATATATATATATATATATATATATGGAGTTAAACGGTGTTTCGAGTGCTCTTGAACCTTGGTTCCCCAGACACTGTTGGATTCTGACTCCCATCATTCCCACCCACCTTAACCCAGGCTTAGGAATGATGGGAGTTGTAGTCCAGTACGGCACCTGAGGCCCCAAGAACTGTGCTCTTGTAATATTTAGGACTGCAACCTTTAGGCTGAGAATTGGGGACTGGCCCCAGGTCACCTGGTGATTTTAAAACTGAAGTGCAAACTAACAGCGGCCACTCAGTGGGGTACCTTTATTCAGCCCAAGGGCAACATTCCCTTCTAGAATCTAGGCAACCTTCTGAGGGTCACATGACAGGTGTGGGCGGGGTCAGAGGCAATTTGGGCGGAGCAATAAACGTTGCCTTTATAAGGCCGGCTAATTTTGACACTCTTCCCTCTTCTAGATAAGGCAAGAGGCATTAGCAGGTTTCAAGGACACATTCCAACCAGGGAAAGTCCTCCTTGTGCGAAGCAGAGCCAGCGAGGGGTGTGGCCCTGGGGAGGCTTCCAAGGGCCACATTCGGCCTGAGGTTCCCAAGGCCTTCTTTTGAGATGTGGCGTCATCCTTCCAGGCCTCTTGCAAATTGGGGCAGAGGGTTGGCTAATGAGTCCTATTGGGTCTCTGTTCTGCAGTGCCCAGAGCTGCCAATAGCAGATAATCCCATAATCTGCCTAATCCTTTGAGGGTGGAGGGAGGGGAATCCCAGAGGAAGGACAGGCAGATGGGAAAGATGAATGGGGTTGTGGCACTCTTTGCGTTGTTGTGGGAAGTAGGGAAGGAGAGCATACTAGCAGCCCCCAAAGCTTATAGGTTGCGTCAAGGAGGTTCTGCCAGGGCATCCTTGGGAAAGGCAAAGTGGGAGAAGGAAGGGATGTGGGGACAGGGATTATTATTTATATCTCTATGTGTGTGTTTGTTGCATACAGTTTCCCAGCACTCCGATTTTTGTCAATGTGCCTGCGCTCGAAATACCTCCTGCCAAATAGAAATAGAAATGGAGGCAGTGAGAGATTTTACTTTCTTGGGCTCCATGATCACTGCAGATGGTGACAGCAGCCACGAAATTAAAAGACGCCTGCTTCTTGGGAGAAACCCGATGACAAACCTAGACAGCATCTTAAAAAGCAGAGACATCATCTTGTCAACAAAGGTCCGTATAGTTAAAGCTATGGTTTTCCCAGTAGTGATCTATGGAAGTGAGAGCTGGACCATAAAGAAGGCTGATTGCTGAAGAATTGATGCTTTTGAATTATGGTGCTGGAGGAGACTCTTGAGAGTCCCATGGACTGCAAGAAGATCAAACCTCTCCATTCTTAGGGAAATCAGCCCTGAGTGCTCACTGGAAGGACAGATCGTGAAGCTGAGGCTCCAATACTTTGGCCACCTCACGAGAAGAGAAGACTCCCTGGAAAAGACCCTGATGTTGGAAAAGATGGAGGGCACAAGGAGAAGGGGACGACAGAGGACTAGATGGTTGGACAGTGTTCTCGAAGCTACCAGCATGAGTTTGACCAAACTGCGGGAGGTAGTGGAAGACAGGAGTGCCTGGCGTGCTCTGGTCCATGGGGTCACGAAGAGTCGGACACGACTAAACAGCTAAACAACAACAACAACAACAAATGGCGCACAGAGGAGAAGTTGCCAGTGAGTTGCACACAGGCTAAGGGAACCTCACACAAATAGCAGGTAGCTTTACCCGCACGTCACAAACGCGTGCAGAACCAGAGCTCACAACTCGGCAAGAAACAAAGCCAGCAGCTTGCACAACAGGCAGGTGTGGAGTCACACTGTCGCGCAGCCTTGAGACACCAACACCCCAGACCTATGTTGACAGAATAAGGCGATGCTGTGCATTCTCTGAGACATCCCTCCAAGGCACGATCGTGGAAGAGCATGCACGGCCGCAAATAACTGGCACACACACTTCCACAGGCAGATACATCACCGTTAGATGCAGGTAGATGGTGACTGTTGCTCTTTGGCTGTGAAAATCTGCATCTATTCAATTTTCTTTGTGGACCTGCACTTTTAATTCCGTAAGCACACACTGTTCTGAAGGGTGGTGACTGTTTGTGTGTGTGTGTGTGTGTGTGTGTGAGAGAGAGAGAGAGAGAGAGAGAGAGAGAGAGAGAGAGAGAGAGAAATAGATAGAATGAAATTGGTGCTGGCACACATCCAGTCACACACATGGAGGTGTTCGCATCGCAACACCTCCACATACCATCACACAAAGTCTGCCTGAACACACACACACACACCTTGGCCGAGGCATCCTTTTACACCCACAATTTTGAGCAGAGGTACATCAGTAGTGGTGCATTTTTAAAAATTCATTGCATAGCACCTCTTTTAGTCATACCGTGGTACCTCTGGTTACAGACCCTTCAGGTTACAGACGCTTCAGGTTACAGACTCCGCTAACCCAGAAATAGTACCTCGGGTTAAGAACTTTGATTCAGGATGAGAACAGAAATCGTGTGGCGTCAGCAGGGGGAGGCCCCATTAGCTAAAGTGGTACCTCAGGTTAAGAACAGTTTCAGGTTAAGAACGGACCTCCAGAACGAATTAAGTTCTTAACCAAAGGTACCACTGTACTCGGACATGAGGACAAAATAACACTGAATGTGGCAATCCAAAACAGCGTAAAAGCATCAGAGTTTGAGGATGTATCTTTGTCTTTTACAAGCTATGGCTTGGTATGCCAGCTGTGGCTGTTCTTGGACAGGGATAAACTGGATGCACTGGTAACCTCAGTTCCCCTTGTCCCTGGTGCAGAGGCTCCAGCTGGTGCAATATGCTGCGGCTCGACTGTTGATGGGGACAGACTACTGCTTGCTCATAACTTCAGTGCTCAAACGCTTGCAGTGACTGCTCATACACTACTGCGCCAGGTTCAAGTTTCTAACTTCAAGGGTTAGATTACCGCAACATGTTATCTGTGGGGCTGCCTCTGGAGACGGTTTGGAAACTTCAGCTGGTGCAGAATTCGGCAGCCAGGTTGCTCACTGGGGCAAAATGGTTTGGCAAGATTGCACTGATCCTGGCTCGACTGCACTGGCTGCCAGTTAGTTTCCAGGCCCAATTCAAAGTGCTGGTTTGGACCTATAAAGCCTTAAACAGCTCAGGACTGCAATACCTCAAGGACCGCCTTTCCCCATATGAACCGACTTGGACCCTGCAAGCATCATCTGAGGAGCTCCTCCATGAGTGGTCCAGGTGGTGGCAATACAAGAGCAAGCCTTTTCTGTAGTGGCTCCCTGTTTGTGGAATGCTCTCCCCAGGAAGGTTCGCCTGGTACCTTCATTCCATATCTTGAGCTGTGAGGGGAAAACATTTCTCTTTAACCAGGCCTTTGGCTAATTAAACATTCTATAGCCTTTTAAATGTGTTTATGGGAGGGGAGTTATTGGCATTATTATTATTATTATTATTATTATTATTATTATTATTATTATTATTATGTACTCTGTTTTGTATTTTTATGTTGTGATATTAGAACAAAATGTGATATAAAAATTTAATAAATAATAATAATAATGTCCAGAATACCTCAGAGACCGCCTGATCCCTTCTATCCATGCTCAATGCGGCAGCTAGACTGGTGACTGGGAGCGGCCGCCGAGACCATATAACACCTACATTGAAAGACCTACATTGGCTCCCAGTACGTTTCCGAGCACAATTCCAAGTGTTGGTGCTGACCTTTAAAGCCCTAAATGGCCTTGGTCCAGTATATCTGAAGGAGCGTCTCCTCCCCCATCGTTCTGCCCGGACACTTAGGTCCAGTTCCGAGGGCCTTCTGGCAGTTCCCTCACTGCGAGAGGCCAAGTTACAGGGAACCAGACAGAGGGCCTTCTCGGTAGTGGCGCCCGCCCTGTGGAATGCCCTCCCATCAGATGTCAAAGCGATAAACAACTACCTGACATTCAGAAGACATCTGAAGGCAGCCCTGTTCAGGGAAGTTTTTAATATGTGACATTTTAGTTTATTTTTCATCTTTGTTGGAAGCCGCCCAGAGTGGCTGGGGAAACCCAGCCAGATGGGCGGAGTACAAATAATAAATTATTATTATTATTATTATTATTATTATTATTATTATTATTATTAATCACTTTGGGGGAGTCAGTGTTAGTGGCCCCCCCCACAGCTCAGATGCATGGCTCATATCCAATTTTATTTGCTCCAGCTGATGTCCTCTCCCTATTGAACTTCTGGCACTTGCCAAAGACTTTGTTTTTAAAATTCCGGCAGGCTTTTTAATTGAATTCTGATTTTATAATTTTATAATTTGATTTTTAATTGCTTTTTAACACATTCTCCTGTGCTCTGCTGAGAGGGGGCTGTGATTAAGCAGTATTCCGAGTTTGCTGAAATAAAGAAAAAGCCATCACCCCGAGAGATTTAAAACACACATACCACACCAACCATCTGGAAGCAGCACAGCCCCATTCAAAATAAAAATAAAAATTATTAACCCGAGAGAAAGAAAGGTTGGAGGAAGAGACTGGATGGTCTTTCCTAGTGCAGGAACCCCCCAAAGTGGGCACCATTTCAGAAAAAGCACAAATAATTTTCTTTTTTTTTTCTTTTTTCTTTCTTCTTTTTTTGGGTTAGGGTTGGGGATTTTTTTATGTATTGATGAAACTTTGAATAAATATCATTTAAAAAAAGAAAGAAAGAAAAAGCACAAATAACTGCAGAAGCGGTGCTGAAAGAAGAGCTCTCGCAAACTCTCTGCTGTTCTGTCATTTGGCAGTAAAGCCTACACTAAATAGAACGAGCGCTCCATTTTAAAGCAGGAATTCTCCAGCACTTACTGGTGTCCCCCTTAATCCGCATTCACAAGTGTCGAGACTCGAGTTCCAGTTTCCAAGGTGTTCTCAGCGTCACATTGTGTGTGTGTGTGTGTGTGTGTGTGTGTGTGTGTGTGAACGTACCACCCTTCCCATAAAGACTCCTTTCTGTTTACATTTGCCTTCCTGCGCGCAGTCTCACAACATGGGAAACGTGTCTTCCTGGAAATCGCCCCTCGGAGATAACTCGAGTCTCCACGCCAGATCCACGTTTTGCCTCCCGCGTGAAAGCGCTCATACAACCCCTGGTATCGCGGGGAGGCGCCAGGCGCGGCTCCGCGCTTCTTCGGTCGCGCTTTCACGCCACCCATGAGCCACCCAGCCAGCCAGCTAACCAACCGGCTCACCTCGCAAGCATGAGACCCTTTCAGCCACAACTCTTCGCGCTTCCCGCTTCTCCCTCCCTCGCACGCCCGGGCCGCCCTTCGGCAGTTCAGCACCCTGGACAGCTCCCGCCGCCTGCAGGCTGCGCGCTCTGCTGCTGCTGCCGCCGCTTTGACACTTCCCTGGCCACCCGTGGGCCGTCTCCACGGGTGCAATTCGAGGCTGTGGAATTAAGGGGTGTCGCGTGTGTGTGAGAGAGGTGTTGACTCTGCACTTGATCGGGACCGCCCCCTCTGTAGCCGTGCGCTACTTCGCTTTCCCCCAAATGCGGGTAAGGCAGTCCCACGCGTGCATTTTTGGAGTGGGTGGGGGAGCCTCCTCCTGATCATTCCTCTGCGCGGGATCCTGGACATCTGCCCCAAAGTCCTGCCCGGACAGACCCCCCCCCCGAGAAATAAAGACCCTCCTCCCTTTGCCCATTGATTTAGGGATACAGGCGGGCGCGCAAGCACACACACACATTTTCTCATTCTCTCTCCCTCTCTCACAGGCCCCTCCCAGCCTCCATCATCATCATCCTTTTATCCATCCTCCTCCGGAGAAAGCAGCGACAGCCGCCCAAGCGGGCGGGGGAGGCGGGCTGAGACGGACAGAGCGGCCCCTCCCCTCCCCTCCCATTCCTTTCCTTTCCCGGCACCGGGCACCCTCCCCCTCCCGCTCTCGGCTTTGCGCGGTCGCTGCTCCGGGTCCCCAGCTGCTGCTCGGGGAGATCCCAGCCACTACCGCCACTACTACCACCACCACCTTTCCTCCTCATGTCTTGGATCTGTTAGGATCCAGCGCTGGGATCTACCAAGACCGCCGTCCTGCCTACTCCCCCCCCCCCCAGATCACCAACACGCCCGCGCTGCCAGGCGAGATTGCTTCCTCTCCCAGCTGGGATCCCTCCATCACCAAGAGGGCTGTCCCTCTCTCTCCACAACCTCCCGCATCCGCCCGCCCGTGCGTCGGTCTCTCCGCCGCCGCTGCCGCCGGCTCGCTCAGCCTCTGGGATGGCTCAGCCGCCGCTGGGAACCCCTCGCTGACTGGGATCTGGCTTCTCCTCGGATCGCTCGCTCTCCATCACCAAGGGGACTCTGCCCACCTCTCTACCAGAGAGCCGCCTCTTCGGGCGCCTCCTTCGCCCTCGCCTGGAAAATCGGCTACCGCGGACAGCGCCCCAGGTAAGGATTCAGTTGCTTTTTGGCCTACCGTGGAGGGGGGAGGGCGGGAGCCGAGGGTGGCGGCAGTAGTACTGGTGGTGGTGGTGGTTATGGAGGCAAAAGCTCTTCCCCGATTCTTGCCTATTGTTCCCCCCCTCAACACCTTCCTCCACTGGCACTCAGCGCTGTGGCAATCGGGAACAGGTTGTCCTGGGGTAATTGATGGAGAAGGTTGGGCAATGGACTCTAGGCAGGGGGCATAGGGAGAGAGCAGGAGGGGAGGGCAAGTCTGTTTATGTGTGTGTGTGTGTTGCTTGATGGAGGGGGGGGGATTTCTGGTCTTCTGGGAAGCTCAGGGCACCAGGCGGCGTTGCTGCCCAGGTGGCCATGCGCCAGGGCCATCCCCTGTGGGCAGGGCAGCGATTTACAGAGCGGGTGCTTTGTAGCAAGGCTTGGATTTATGCCTAGTGCCAGCCTGCTTGATTTACGCCTGTCCCCAGAGCTAGGCCAGGGAGACAGCTTAATCAGGGGCTCTCACTAGTCCTGTTTCACTTGGCATTTGCAGAGCGGAGGGGGAGGGGGAGTGCAGAGGGGTAAGGAGGAGGCCTGCATCTCTAGGGAGGGCAGCAATGGGGGGACATTAAGGCCTAGCTGGTTCTGATGCGCTCCTCTGCTCCCTCCATCACTCACAACCCTGCTCTACCCTACATTCCTGTCTGGACATGCCTCACCTTCTCCCTCCCTTCCTCCCTGCGTACTTGCAGGGTGCTAGCCACCCACACGGTGTGTTGGCCAAATGAGTTATTACTCCCTATAAACCCAGAGAAATCTTTTCTTCTTCTTTTTTTTTAAAAGCCCTTGGCTCGAGCAATTTATTGTAGCGGTCTTTTACTACCAGTTATTTATTTATTGCATTCATATCCCACCTTTCCTCCAAAGGGGCTCAAGGTTGGTGTACGTGGTTTGCTCCCTCCCCATTTCCCCCCTCACAACAACCCTGTGAGGTAGACCGGGTGGAGAGACTGTGACTGGCCCAAGGTCGCTCAGGGAGTTCCGTGCATGGCTGAGGGGGGATTTGAACCCAGGTCCTAGTTCTGACGCTCTAACCATTACACCACACTGGCTCTCTCTGTTGCTGTCATTATTCATTGCATCATTGCAGGGAGTTGGACTAGATGCCCCTCGCGGCCCCTCTATGATTCTAGGACAGGCTGGATGGTCATCTGTCATGGATGCTTTAGCTGAGATCCCTGTGTTGAGGGGGGTTGGACTAGATGACCCTTGGGGTCCCTTCTAACTACAGTTCTATGATTCCCTGAGGGTAGAGTAGACAATTCTGGCACTAGGGCCCTTTGCCTTGCAGCAGAGCCGTCAAATCTGGGAAAAGAGGGAGTTTATGTCTGCATGGGGGTCAGCGGAGGTTGCTAACCTGTGGCCGTCCCAATGTTATTTGGATTCCCATCATCCCTGGCCATTGGCCATGTTGACAGGGGCTGAAGGGAGCTGGAGTCCCACGGCATCTTGAAGGCCACCCATGATATCTTAGGGCAGGAGTTGGACCAGATGGTCTTCATCTCACCCTTGACTCCTGTGCTTCTTCTGCCCACAACCACGTTCTTCCTTGTGCCAAGCGCTTTCCCACACACCCCTTCAAAACTGCACGTACGCGTTCGCACGCACACACTCCTCCCTTGAGTCACTGTGGCCAAGAGTTCCCCCTTGATTCTGCCTGTGTTTAGGAAACCGTGGCTATCGTACATCTTAGCCCTCCAGGCAGCTGCAAGCATGCTTCTGGGCACTGACTAGAGGCTGCTCAGCAGAGCTGAGCAAGCATTCACTCAGGGGTGGCTGCATCCCACATCGAAGTGTCACATGAAGACAAACGGCCCGCACTTCAGGGCAGGTCGCAAGCACAATGGAGACCGTGGATGGGGAACGAGGGGTCAATGCCAACCTGGGATAGGTGGGTACTGACCGATAGCCCCAGACCAGGTACACTGAACGGAGATTAAATTCAATGGAGTTTTGTTGTGCAGATTTTGGACGGCATAAACTTTCATGGACTAGAGTCCACTTTGCTAGGTACATGAAGCGTATTATCAGTGTGGAATGTATCTGTGGATTTATTTGTGTGCGTCTATCGTTTGAGGATAGCACTCCAGGCATTTGAAGAGGTGAACTCTCACACACGAACATGCGTGCCGCAACAACTAGGTTTTTTGTTTTTTTTAAGGTGCCAAAAAACCCTTCCTTGCCTTTGCTTGTAACAAGACTATCATGGTTGCCTTCAAAATGCATATTTCCTTTGGGATGTTTGGATATGCAGGTATGATTCACTAGTTTCCCCACTGGGTTGAGGTTTCATCTGAAAAGTGGTAAAGCGTATGAGACTTGAGCCAGGCAACCCCTCACTCAAAGGTCACCTCAGCCGTGAGCTCGCTAAACTGGTCTTTCAGTCTTAAATCCCTGAGTCTGTAATATGGGGATAATGCTAATCACGTTTGCCCACCATGTATAGTTCTTGGAAAGCTAGCCAAGACAACATCATTGTTGCTATTTTTATTAGTAAGCAACCTCAAAAAAAAAATCATTTGATGAGGTGGATCTCTCCCCCTGTCCCATATTAGTTAGTAATTTAAGTTAGTAATTTTTTATCACCTTCAAAGGTAAAAAAAAGGGGGGGAAAGCTTCGCAATGTAAAATGCAATTAATTATAAGCATAGCATGCAGGCCAGGTGTTACCTAGTAACTTATTACTGTTAGCTTTGTGTGTATAAGTAGGGACAATATCTTGATTCTATGTTGTGGTGGCATGGACTATTTTGGGTTAGATCGCATGCAAAATACATGGATAAAAATTATTTTTAAAAAACCCTCCAGATCTGAAGTGCTAGGTTAAATGCAAAACATTGTCACTCCTGCCTGCCTCCCAGGACGGCTCTTACGAGGATAAATGCGCCGAGGACTGTAAAGCACTTTGCACGCAGAAAAGTGGGACAGCAGCCTGATTAATATTAATGGCTGAACGAACCAAGGTGGCAGAAGTAACAGAGAAGCTCTTTGATTGCATTTATTTGTTTCCTGGCAAAGTGCTGATTCCTCCGGTCTCTAAATAGATTCCGGGAGCGGATGTTTCCCAGGGCTCAGCCCTGATCATTTCTGTCTCTTGGGGCTTCAAGGGTAAGGAACTGACAGTGGCCAGGATGGCGCTGTGGAGAAGGGGAAAGAGGAGGAGGAGGAGGGCCAGGGCACCGCTCTGAGCTTCCTTCCAGCAGTGCCTAAACTGGGCAGCTGGAGATTTGCTGCGAGAGCTTGCCTCCAGCAGCGTCTTGCTGAAACCTTTGGTGGCGTTTCGCGCCCTGGCTTCAGGAGCCGCGGTGCCTTCGCCAAGCGTTGCTTGCCCTGCGCGTGGAGTGCTGCGGGACCCAAGAAGGTGCCGGAAGGGAAGCGGCAGAGGTGCAGCTGGGAGGAGCCTGTTGTGAGGCCTGCCTGTGTGCCCAGGCCCTGTGGCAGAGTGCGTAGCTAGGCAACCGGCTTAGCGGTTGTTGTCAGCTTTTATTAATGCCTGGGTTAATTACGCCGCTGGGGTCAGGAGACAGAGCACCTGTGGGGGAGAAGGCCCCTCTGACAGCTTTGTGCATCCTGCGTGCGTGCGTGCACACACGCACAAACACACAAACACATACATAGCAGTTCCCCGCAACTCTGACAATTCCAACATGTAAACCGCTCTCTAATCTCAGTCAGGCCAAACTCAGGCCCAACAATGGAAGAAGAGCCCATCCACTCAGTGACTTGTTGCCAGGCAAATGTTCCCATGGGTTTACGCCGCAGGGGTCAGAAAACTTTTTCAGCAGAGGGCCGGTCCCTCAGACCTTGTGGGGGGCCGGACTATATTTTGGAAAAAGAATGAATTCCTACGCCCCACAAATAACGCAGAGATGCATTTTAAATAAAAGGACACATTCTACTCATGTAAAAACACGCTGATTCCTGGACCGTCTGCAGGCTGGATTTAGAAGGTGATTGGGCCGGATCCGGCCCCTGGGCCTTAGTTTGCCTACTCATGGTTTACTGTGTGAGCCACGTTCCTCCCCTGAGGTTGCTCCGGCTATCTGGTATCCAGAGACATACTGACCAATTCTCCCTTTCAGAGGAAATTGAGCCCAGACGCCATAGTCACATCTTGTGGCAGTGAGTTCCATCAGTTCATTTTGTGTTGTGTGGATAAATGTTGTTGTTTGTTTGTTTTGGTCTCTCCTGAATTGACTGCCAGTTCTAACGATAAGAAGGAGGAAGAAAAAAGGTTCTCTCTCTGCCCGCTTTCTCCTCACAGGGCAGAATTTTATAACCCCATTATTATATCCCACATGCCACACACAGACACGTGACAGGATTTTTTTGGAAGGGTGGGTCCTCCTCTTCCTCAGCTTCTGTGGTTTCTCCCTATGTTCCACAGCTTTCCTCTCCTCTCCTCTTGTTCTGTACTATTCCAGTTCCAGCCCATAAAAGATATATGAATTCTGGCACCTCCATGTCTAGAACTCCCACTGGTAGTCATGGACAATCTCATAGTTTGATCCCAATATAATGTACTCTTTTGAACGCAGCTCTGTAATTGAAATGTGTGGCACAAAGTCGCTTTTCTTCTTGTTGTTGTTGTTAGACAATTATAATATTATATAATACCATTGTTGTTATCACCTTATAGCATTTTTGAGTTTTAAAACTGGCCCGACCTCACAGGTTTGTTGTAATGAACAGTGAAATAATGTAAGTGAAACGTATGCTGCGTAGACACCATACATCTGAAGCACATTCTTCCCCTCCCAAGAATTCTGAGAACTTTAGTTTACCCTTCATGGAGCTATAATTCCCAGCACCCTTAATAAGCTACAGTTCCTAGAAGTCTTTGGAGGAATCCATGTGCTTCAAATGTGCTACAAATGTATGGTGTGTATGCAGAGTATGCTTCACTTACATTATTTCAGTATTTGTTACAACAAACTTGTAAGGTAGGCCAGTACTATCACTAAACTGGAGGTGTTTAGGGGGAAAGTGGGGGATGCTGGTTGTCATAAGATAATACAGTGAATTCATGGCAGAGGTGAAGTTTGAGTAAATTACACTGGAGAAATATTGGCCTTGCACTGAAAAATATGAAGAATGGAAATGTGCTGTACTGGATTTTAAAGCTGCAGCTAGACTGTCAAAACATATTTAGTTTTCCCTCCCTTTATATCATTGGACTTTTTATTGATTCCATTTAGGCGCAACGAGTGAATATTGTTACCTCACAATAATAGCAATGCTTAAAGGTAAAGGTAAAGGTACCCCTGCCTGTACGGGCCAGTCTTGACAGACTCTAGGGTTGTGCGCTCATCTCACTCTATAGGCCGGGAGCCAGCGCTGTCCGCAGACACTTCCGGGTCACGTGGCCAGCGTGACAAGCTGCATCTGGCGAGCCAGCGCAGCACATGGAACGCCGTTTACCTTCCCGCTGGTAAGCGGTCCCTATTTATCTACTTGCACCCAAAGGTGCTTTCGAACTGCTAGGTTGGCAGGTGCTGGGACCGAACGACGGGAGCGCACCCTGCCACGGGGATTCGAACCGCCGACCTTTCGATCGGCAAGTCCTAGGCACTGAGGCTTTAACCCACAGCGCCACCCGCGTCCCACAATAGCAATGCTTAGATTTGTGCAAATAAGTCATGACAACATTTCGATTCTAAAGTTTTATGTTGCTGCATAGACTGTTTCGGGCTGGAGCCATGTTCCAGCCTGTAATTCCTGCTTCTGAAGGGGAAGTCTCCCTTATGTATCTTTTTTCCCAACTCCGAAAATCTGTTTCACAAGTCAACATGTGGAGATTCTCAGGCAGTTGTGTGAAAGCCCTTGCTGTGTGTGTGAGTTTGTGTGTATCTCACAAAACACCGGCATTAAGAAAAGGATTGACCAGGTCATCTTCCATTGCCTCCTAAAAGCAGACACAGGGAACCATGGTTAGAAGAAAACCAACAACTGTTTGTAGGGACATGGGAGATTGCTTTCTAAAACCAGACACAGGGAACCATGGTTAGAAGAAAGCCAACAGCTGTGTGTAGGGACATGGGAGATTGCTTTATAAAAGCAGACACAGGGAACCATGGTTAGAAGAAAATAAACAGCTGTGTGTAGAGACATGGGAGATTGCTTTATAAAAGCAGGCACAGGGAACCATGGTTAGAAGAAAATCAGCAGCTGTGTGTAGGGACATGGGAGATTGCTTTATAAAAGCAGACACAGGGAACCATGGTTAGAAGAAAACCAGCAGCTGTGTGTAGGGACATGGGAGATTGCTTTATAAAAGCAGGCACAGGGAACCATGGTTAGAAGAAAATCAGCAGCTGTGTGTAGGGACATGGGAGATTGCTTTATAAAAGCAGACACAAGGAACCATGGTTAGAAGAAACCAACAGCTGTGTGTAGGGACATGGGAGATTGCTTTATAAAAGCAGGCACAGGGAACCATGGTTAGAAGAAAATCAACAGCTGTGTGTAGGGACATGGAAGATTGTTTTATAAAAGCAGACACAGGGAACCATGGTTAGAAGAAAGCCAACAGCTGTGTGTAGGGACATGGGAGATTGCTTTATAAAAGCAGACACAGGGAACCATGGTTAGAAGAAAACCAACAGCTGTGTGTAGGGACATGGGAGATTGCTTTATAAAAGCAGACACAGGGAACCATGGTTAGAAGAAAACCAACAGCTGTGTGTAGGCTTTACAACAGTTTCCGACTATTGGTCCATCTAACTACTGTTGACACCGATTGGCAGTGGCTTTCAACGGTTTCTGACAAGATAAGTTTCCCCAGCCTTACCTAGAACTGCTAGGGCTTGAACCTGGGATCAAAGCATGTGCTCAACCACTGAGCTACAGCCCACCATCGCCTCATATTCCCATCTACCTAAAACAGGCTGGAATGACGAAAGGGGACTGGGGTGTGGTCACCCTGACAATGTGAACTAATGATCATTAGTCAGGGCACATTCAACACACTTAGGCCTTAGTAGGGGTGACCCAGGTAGATCTCTCAAGAGCTGACTTCTCCTGCATGAAGCTACCTGGATATTAAGTCCTTGGAGGCCATTCTCTGATTTCCCCACCTTTCAGAAGTTAAGCTGGTGGAGACTGGGTTGCCTCTGTTGTGCTGCCTCTTCTCTGGCTGCTCTCAGTGCCCTCACACCACACCTAAGGGGGCACATTTCCTTTTACCAATTACATAAACCTGGGATACGAACCCTTTTCAGCCCAGGGACCACATTCCCTCCCACACAAGCTTCCCAGGGGCCATATGTCAGTGGTGGGTGGGGCCAAAGTGGGCGGAGCAAGGGCTGCACATTTGACCTTTGTGCACTGGACAAGTTTCTACCATCCCTTTCTGTCCTTCAGACAAGCAAAAGGCACTACCAGAGTTTGCGCCCCAGCCAGGCAAAAATACTCAAGGTGCGAGGCAAGGCTAGTGAGTGGTGTGGCTGAGGGAGAGGGGGGATAGCCTGTAAAGATGTCAAGGGCCAGAAAGAGAGGTCTGGAGGGCCACAGAGGTGGTTTTAGGGTAGTGTGACCAGTGCGGTTGCGCCGGGCACCGTGCTATGGAACAATGCTGTGGAGCGGAGCTCCAAATTTCAGTGTTGCATAGGGCACTGCTGAAATTTGAGAGCCTAAGAAGAAGAAGAGTGTGGATTTGATATCCCGCTTTATCACTACCCGAAGGAGTCTCAAAGCGGCTAACATTCTCCTTTCCCTTCCTCCCCCACAACAAACACTCTGTGAGGTGAGTGAGGCTGAGAGACTTCAGAGAAGTGTGACTGGCCCAAGGTCACCCAGCAGCTGCATGTGGAGGAGCGGGGAATCAAACCCGGTTCACCAGATTACAAGTCCACCGCTCTTAACCACTACACCACACTGGCTCTCCTAAGGTCTACCACTGAGGGCTGCATGTGGCCCCGGGCCCTGAGCTCCTCCACCACAAAATTAGGAGGACAGTGGGACAGGTAGTAACACCAGCAAGGAGGAACGGCCAGGTCAGGCGCTTTCTGGGGTGTTGGCCGGGGTAGGTGCCCACCAGCACTGACCCCTGATTCTTGTCTGGCACTCTCCCTTAGCATGGAGTCAGATACCTTTTCTGCTCCTGATGAAGACATTTCCAGCCGAAACCTTTCTGGCCCTTTGTATTTTGTTCTGTGTCGTTTTCCTTTTGTTCTGCTGATCTTTGTCGCCACGCCGCAGCCCTTGCTGTAATAATAACCGCAGCAGGAGTTTGCCCGATGTTAAAGAGCATTTGGCCACCCTGCCCCTTGCTGGGGCTTATTTCATGTGTGTGGCAGATTGTACCATAGAAGTTGCTTCCTTGCCGTAAAGAAAGGGAAACAAGCGGCTACATTTCAGGTTGCAGGAAAGTTCCGAATATTGTTTTGAACGGTCATCCGGTTGGTGTTGCGGAAGATTTCAGACATAAAGGAAGACAGGAGAGAATGAAAATGGAGGAAGGCTGCATACGTGATGAATTGTTTATCTGTCAGAGGCATAGATGGCCTTGGAATAGGGTTCAGCACGAAGTCCACCCTGACAATTTTTAACATAGCCTTGATTATATAGTTGTAGGGGTGTGTGTGTGCGCGCAGTGAAGAGCGCTCCAGAGTTCTGTAGGAGCTAAAACGTGAAATTATTGATCTACCAACAACAGCCTGCAACTTGCCGCTGTAATCAGCCTCCTTAACAGACAATTGGAAGGTAGCCTACATAACATCAATTTTTAACAGCGTAGCAAGGGCAAAGCTAGAAAATTACAAGCCTGTCAACTTAATGCCTTTCCCTGGGTAAGCTAGAATTATAGATAAACAAGCCTTGCTGATGAAGGATCAGCATGGCTTTTGGAAAAAGAAGGCCAGCCTCACCAACCTTTTAGCATTTGCTGCAAATGTCAGTATGGATGTAGGGAGCAGTGATCAAGGAGACAAGATGAACCTTGGTTTTCTTCACAATTGTTTGTGATGAGGTCCCTCCCCCAAATGCTCATGAGCGAACTCAATGGTCATAGGACAAGAGCCAGACATTTGTGTATGCTTGTTATTTGTTATCCTGTTGTTGTTTTTCATTTGGGAGCCCAAAGTGACTTGGAAAGTAATTTAGAACAAGCACCCGCCAACGAACCATAATAAAAGAAGGCAATAAAATTGACAGCGGCAGTAAAATGAATACAATCACAGCAGCAGGAAGGTTCTAGAGGCAACAAAATGTTGAGTAAAAATCAGTGCAAGTAACTGTAAAGCTAGTCATATTGAGGCAAATGTCTCTGTCTCTGTCTCTCTCTCTCTCTCTCTCTCTCTCTCTCTCTCTCTCTCTGTGTGTGTGTGTGTGTGTGTGTGGTGGGAGAGTGAAATATACTCAGAGTCTAGAGTGGATTACATGCACTTTATTCAGCTCATAGTGGTGAGGCGGAATGAAAGTTTCCCCAAAGTATCTGCTTTATATACATTATGTACACAATGGGCTGCACGTGATTGGCTAATTCCGGAATTCTCCTGTAGGCCAATCAGGTTGTGGATTCACTTCCATCTGGAGCCGGATTGGGTGGCTCCTGCAGGCCAATCATACTGCTGCATTGTTCTAGGACCAATCAGACTGCTGCATTCTGAATCCTATTGTACTGGGACCAATCAGACTGCTGCATTTTGCATCCTATTGTTCTAGGACCAATCAGACTGCTGCATTCTGAATCCTATTGTTCTAGGACCAATCAGACTGCTGCATTTTGGATCCTATTCAACTCAGTGCATAACAGAGGGGGGGGGAGAGAGACTTGGCAGTGACTGACCATGACCCTCAGTAAACATGAACAGGGCAAATTCCATGCTTAGGAAAGAACCTGGGATAGCTCAGTTGAGACGCTTAATCTCATGGTTGTGAGTTCAAGCCCCATGTTGGACAAAATATTCCTGGACCAGATGACCCATTTGGATCCTTCCAACTCTACAATTCTACAATATTATAACTGTGAAGGTAAGGGATGCGGGTGGCGCTGTGGGTTAAACCACAGAGCCTAGGACTTGCTGATCAGAAGGTCGGCAGTTTGAATCCCCACGACAGGGTGAGCTCCCGTTGCTTGGTCCCTGCTCCTGCCAACCTAGCAGTTTGAAAGCACGTCAAAGTGCAAGTAGATAAATAGGTACTGCTCCGGCAGGAAGGTAAACGGCATTTCCGTGCGCTGCTCTGGTTCGCCATGCTGGCCACATGACCCGGAAGCTGTATGCTGGCTCCCTTGGCCAATAAAGCGAGATGAGCACCGCAACCCCAGAGTTGGCCACGACTAGACCTAATGGTCAGGGGTCCCTTTACCTTTACCTATAACTGTGAAGGCAGCTACCCGTATTGCGGCGCATTTTACATAAATCCATTATGAGTTTGCATTTGGAAAGATCTGTACCATTCCGGTCAGCCCTCTCTCAATAAAAGAAAAGAAAATGATTTGTTGTTGTTGTTGTTGTTGTTGTTGTTGTTGTTGTTTACCTGCCCTTCAGCCTAAGCTCCCAGGACAGATTACAATGTTAACATATACAGAGCTGGAAAAGATGCAGAATAGCACGATCAAAATGACCAAGGGGCTACAGACTCTTCCCTGCAAATGTCTACAGCTTTTTGGTTTAGACAATAAAATATGGCTGGGGGTGGAGGAGGGCGTGATACGATGGGAAACGATAAAATAGTGGGAGAGGTGGATGGTCGGATTTTCCTCTCCCTCTTTCGTAACTGCCTGAGACCTTGGGGAACCGTTGCTGCAGCTCAAAGGAGACGCACTCGGCTCCATGAATCAGTAGCCTGACTCACTCGAAGGCAGCTTCACGGGGGTCAGATCATTCGGTTACCTTTTTAAACTTGCTCCAGTAACGCTTTCGCACACCCAAGGAAGCTGTGAGGAGAATAATAAGAGGATGAACGCTGCTTTGCTCCTTCAGTAAAAAGAAAAGAAAAAAGAACCCAAAAAAGGTGTAGTGTCGTGTTTCCTAGCATGGGAAACAGGTTTTCTTTTAAGGCAGGGGAGTCCTTCAAAGGCCCTTGGCCAGCCAGCATGGTCAATAGTCAAGGAGGAGGATGGGAACTGTGGCCCACCAACATCTAGAGCAGCGGTTCTCAACCTGTGGGTCCCCAGATGTTGTTGGACTACAACTCCCAACCTCCCTGAGCTCTGGCCTTGCTAGCTAGGGGTGATGGGAGTTGTAGTTCAACAACATCTGGGGAACCACAGGCTGAGAAAGGCTGATCTAGAGGATCCCACTGGTCTCTGCGTCATTGCTTCAAGGCGATGCTGGTGCTCCCGTTGAGCGTCAAAATCAGGCAATGGCGCCAGACCGGGATGAGCTATCCCAGAATGCAATGGTGTGGTTTTCTGCCAGTGCTGTTGTGGAACCCCAGAACTGCTTTTCACAGCAGGAGCAAAGGGCACCGCCCACCTGCCAGAGTGGTATTTGACAGAGCAGTAAGCTTGGGGTGAGTTGAAGGACAGCTCTGGCATGGGGCACCATCCTTTGGTGAGCAGGCTAGGCTCAGCGAGTGAAGAGCTCAAAGTCATCTTGAAGGGGCATATTACAATATAATTGTTCTATTATTATCCCAAAAGGGGAGGTTTCTACACCAACCAGAAGGACATGCTTCAATGTTACATTGCAAATGGGGCCTCTTGGAATGTCTAGCCTGGGCAGATAGAGATAAGGAACAAGGATTTATTGTAATACCAGGATGAGGGAGGTTGAAGGAAGGAGGGAGAGAAGACCAAGACCTTACATGGTAATAGGAACTTATTATAAGTTTCGATTTCCCAGAAATCAGGTGGTTTACAAGAAATCAGGTGACTTACAAGAGATCAGGTGGTATTCTATTCTGCAAATCTATATAGAGGGGATGCACCCTGACTGAGTGTGCAGGTTGCGTACTGATCGCCCTGTACCTTTGTTTTACACATGCACTTCAAATAAAAATCCTGTTAATAACCTGCAAGGACGTTTTGCCACTTTGTGTGAATCTGTGCTTCAGGGACCCAATAGCAGATATGTGTGGTCCTTCAGTCTGTTGAACTTCATGGCTGATCAGGGCTGGGAAGCCAGGTCTCCCGGGCCCAGAGGCAGCTTGCGAGGTGGGGCAGTGGCACTATTCCTGGCAGGTTGGTGGCTGTCACTTGCAAGGGAGGGAGGCTGGCACAGTGCAAATGCCCCAACAGCCTCAACCGGCGTGTTTGCACCAGGCTGCCTCACTCCTCCCCTCTCCCTCCTGGAAGGCAACAGTGACCTTTGCCAATTCACAATTCCATGACTGTCAGCTGACCCGAACTGTTCTTTGCAGGGCATTTTGCTGTGTCCTGCTGTTTTTTGTGTGCCTATGTACGTATTTATATATATATCGCCATATCTATCTTTCTGCGTACATATCTATATCGTCTATAACCTTCACTGTACTCGTTTCGGTGCCCTCTAAAATCATTTTTGTTCAGGCAAGCTTACCCAGACAGGCAGAAATTGCCATGCATTTTAATCTGTTTCCCGCTTGGTTGGTTGAATTTAATTATATTTTGAATTTTTTAAAATATCTGTTTTTAATGTCCTTTTTGCCAATTTAATGTTCTTGTTGTTGTTGTTGCTGCTGCTGCTGCTGTTAATGTTGTTGTTGTTGTTTATAAACCGCTTAGGAGTTCGCTTACAATCAACAAGCAGATAAGAAATATTCAGTGGAAGTCTGCTAAATACAACCAATCAAAACAGTGTAAAATAACAAAAGCACAAAATGCCCATCAATTACATTGGGCGCATGTTTGATATGCCGGCTAGTCCTGAGGCACAGAAACAGAAAAATCAAGCCACCCTTGTCTCTCACCTAGAGTGCGCGTACACCCCTTCTGTGACTGGGTGGCGTTGGCTTCATGCGCACCATACATTTAAAGCACATCGCTTCCCCTCAAGGAATCATGGGAACTGTAGTTTATCCCTCCCAGAGCTATGATTCCCAGCAAACTACAGTTCCCAGGATTCTTTTGAGGAAGTCCCGTGCTTTGCATGTCCACCATCTAAGAAAGAAAGTACAGTGGTACCTTGGGTTACATACGCTTCAGGTTACATACGCTTCAGGTTACACACTCCGCTAACCCAGAAATAGTACCTCGGGTTAAGAACTTTGCTTCAGGATGAGAACAGAAATCATGCTCCGGCGGCGCGGCAGCAGCAGGAGGCCCCATTAGCTAAAGTGGTGCTTCAGGTTAAGAACAGTTTCAGGTTAAGTACGGACCTCCGGAACGAATTAAGTACTTAACCTGAGGTACCACTGTAAATATAATACGGAAATAAATAATATTTAACATTTTTGCACTTTTACAGTAACAGACTTTTCTGGGTGGGAGGTGTTTCTGAGGCTCTCGCCTCATATTTTGAAGTTGCCAGGACCAATCCTTGGAATCTCCAGCTTCATAAACACACACACATATTCACATTCTCAGGCAGCACGGCTTTAAAAGGCCACCCTCTGCCCTACCAGCCTTGAGAGCTGTCTGTCACAGCTAAGACAGGACTGGACTAGCTGGATCAATGGTGTCAACCCATAGTGAGCAGCTTTGTGTGTGTACATGTGTTTTGTGTTCAGAAGGGAATCCCTGCTAGCTTCAATGAAAAGGAACGCTTGCCTCTCGTTATTCATTTCCTAAACCGAGGATTTATATCCCCACCACCATCCTTTCGCTGTAGAAACTGTGCTCAGGGCGGCTTGCAACACTTTACGAGTTCCAACAGGAATGATAAAATTAGCGACACAGTGCAACGAATGAAAATAAAAGCTCGCAGAGGTTAAATCTCTCCAGAATCACAAGGGGACAAAGCAATATCATCTGCTCTGTCTCGGTAATTGTCAGGTAAGAATGTCGTAAGCAGAGGTGCCGTTTATTTTTGATACGCGAGAACACACCACTGGTCATCTCGCTTACCAGGAGCAAGGGCAACAGAATGAGTCTTGCATGAGTGCCAAGAGATTTCCTCCAGCTTACTGGGGTGTCACTTTCAGATGAACTTCAATGGAGAGCACTAATGTGGTGCAGTGCACAGGTCTCCAACTGCTGGGTTGGGACCCAGGACTGGGTCATGACCTGATCCAAGGTGGGTTGTTGCACTTCCACCATGTAGACAAACAGTAAAAGATTAAGACATGGGTCCCCAAATGCATGCTTGGGTTGAAAGTGGATCCTTGGCTTGAAAAGGCTGAAGATACCTGATGTAGTGGATATAGGAGAACTGTACAGTGGTACCTTGGGTTACATACGCTTCAGCTTACGGACTCCGCTAACCCAGAAATATTACCTCAGGTTAAGAACTTGGCTTCAGGATGAGAAGAGAAATTGTGCTCCGGCGGCACGGCGGCAGCAGGAGGCCCCATTAGCTAAAGTGGTGCTTCAGGTTAAGAACAGTTTCAGGTTAAGAACAGACCTCCAGAACGAATTAAGTACTTAACCCGAGGTACCACTGTATTCAGATTCCCATTTGGCCTCAAAGCCGATTAGTTGACTTTGGACCAATTGCAAGCTCTCAGCATAACCTACCGTACTTCACAGTGTTGTGAGAGTAAAGTACTCACCCAGCTACACTGTCTTGAGCTACTTTCAAGAAGGACACTATATACATTTATCAAGAAAAGAAATTAAATATTGGAAGCAGTGGTGTGTGGTCAGTGGACATGGGGGGCCAGGCTAGTCCCCTAAATCAGGCACGGCCAACAGGTAGATCGTGATCACTGGACATCTGTGGTAGATCACTAGTAGATCACTGGCTCCCTCCCCCCTCCCCAAGAAGCTCAACAACTTTGCCTCCCTTAAAAAAAGCGGGCTTTCCTTTCTTCCTCTCTAAAAAAAGCCCAACAACTTTGACCAAAAAGATCACTGCCAGTTTTTAACTCTGTGAATAGATCGCAGCCTCTTGGGAGTTGGCCACCCCTGCTCTAAATGTTCCCCTGGCACCTCCTTCCCAAAGCCCAGGAAGCTCCTGCCCAGCTTAGAGAGGGAGGCACGCTGCGCATGCATGCGAAGTCAGGATGTCATGACCTCACATGTGCAATGTCCCCCCACCCCACAATCTCCCCTTGCAAGCTGGTGCCTCTGACCCTAACTCAGGGGTCAGCAAGGTTTACCTTGCCTGGGCTGGTTCATTCCAGTGAAAATCCCTCCATGAGCTGGATTGCGTGCGTGCCTGAGCGTGTCTGCGCAGACATGATTTCCGGTGTCTGCGCATGCACAGACACAATTTCCAGCACCGCGGAAGCGAGCCCCCATCCCACGCTGGTTTAGCGCTGGGTGTAGGGACTCAACTCCAGAGAAGCGGACACGGAGCAATGGATCCAAACTACAAGAAAGAAGATTCCACCTAAACATTAGGAAGAACTTCCTGACAGCAAGAGCTGTTTGACAGTGGAATTTGCTGCCAAGGAGTGTGGTGGAGTCTCCTTCTTTGGAGGTCTTTAAGCAGAGGCTTGACAACCATATGTCAGGAGTGCTCTGATGGTGTTTCCTGCTTGGCAGGGGGTTGGACTCGATGGCCCTTGTGGTCTCTTCCAACTCTATGATTCTATGATTCTATGATTCATGGACTGATTAAACAATCCCTGTGGGCCGCTTGTGGCCCATGGGCCTTAGGTTGCTGACCCCTGCCCTAACTGTTCCCCTACGAAAAATCCCCCCCCCCCAGGTGTTAGGAGTAATGTACTGATGGATTTTCATGAGGATCAAAAAGTGAACAAATCGCAAAATGCTGCAGAAATGTAGAGGGAAGAGTTTAAGACTAGAAGAACGAGAAAAGGAGAGACAGCGAAATCGGTAGATCCATCCATCCCTAATTACCACAGAGCCACACAGCTTGTGCTCAAAGACATCAACTGCAGCAAGTTTGCTAGAATATTGCAGCCAGAATTCCTCCCCCTCGCCTAGCCCTATTGACCTGCAGGCAGGGATGGCATTGGGTAACCCCACACCATATATTGAGAACAAATTGTTTGTGGGGGAAGAGCGCGAGGCATTACATTATCCGAAGGAGGTCTTGAATGAGGAAGATCTTCCCGCGCTCTATTCACAATTGGCTCGGACTCATCCGCCTGAGTCAAGCCATCAATGGCTGCACATGTAATTGCAGAATGCACTGACTAATGTTTGCAGACAGTGCCTTGTGCACTCTGAAATGCCTTTGGGCGCCGGGGATTATTATTATTATTATTAAACAGAAGGACATAAGAAGAGCATGGCTGGATTAGGCCAATGGCATCCTGTTCTCACAATGGCCACCCAGTTGCCTGTGAGAAGTGTGCAAGCAGGAGCTGAGCACAGCAACACTATGCGCACCTGTGATTCTCAGAAGAACAGAGCTATTCTGGCCAGCAGCCATTGATGCTCATAGGATCAGGCTGCCCAAGTGATTTTGTTGAGGGAGCGTTGCATCCCTTTGAGACAATGACACCCAAAATGAGTGGAGGCTAGTTGGTGGTTGCAATGTGTGGCTCTCAAATGAATACCTCTTTAAATCATATGGTATGGGAATGTTGTAAAATTGTAGTCTCTTCCCCCCCCCCCAATTCCTCCCCCCTCTCATACGGCCACATGGTGTTCAAGCAGATCTGTGTTTTTTCGGTTGTTGCTATAAATACAAATAGTTTTTAATGAATTCCTCTTCAGTCAGTGCCACACAGCAAGAGACAAGTACTACTAGACCTAGTTCTCCTTGAAACAGAGCGAGAAATGGTCCTCTTTATGTATAATTAGCAGCTTCAAAGAAGGCAGATTTTATGAAGTGAGACAAAAAAAAACAAAAAAGGTATTTCCTAGGTTGTGTGTGTGTGCCTAGACTGAGAGAGATATTCTACCTCCATCGTATGAGCATTCAGAATCCGGTTCATTCTTTGGTTCATAATCTGCATATCCATTACAATGGCTGCATGCTATTTTCTCTGAAAGCCGAATATTTGTTTGTTATTGTAACATATACGAACTTCCTTTTATGAGGTGGAATTTGCAGTGCAGTCCTATGCACGTCTGCCCAGAAGTTACTATTTCCAGATGTGTAGCTGTGTAAGACTTTTGCAGGAAAAAAACAATGGAGAGTTCTGTGACACCTTAATAGCACCACACAGGTTTGTGCTATAATAAATACATTCGTTGGTCCTCAACATGCCACAGGGCTCTTGTTTTAACTCAGAAGTAAGTTCCTCTGAGCTCAACAGGACTTCCTCTCAGCAGTCACGAAATTAAAAGACGCCTGCATCTTGGGAGAAAAGCAATGACAAACCTAGAAAGCATCTTAAAAAGCAGAGACATCACCTTGCTGACAAAGGTCCGTATAGTTAAAGCTATGGTTTCCCCAGTAGTGATGTATGGAAGTGAGAGCAGGACCATAAAGAAGGCTGATCGCCGAAGAATTGATGCTTTTGAATTCTGGTGCTGGAGGAGACTCTTGAGAGTCCCATGGACTGCAAGAAGATCAAACCTCTCCATTCTTAAGGAAATCAGCCCTGAGTGCTCACTGGAAGGACAGATTATGAAGCTGAGGCTCCAATACTTTGGCCACCTCATGAGAAGAGAAGACTCCCTGGAAAAGACCCTGATGCTGGGAAAGATGGAGGGCACAAGGAGAAGGGGATGACAGAGGACGAGATGGTTGGACAGAGTTCTCAAAGCTACCAGCATGAGTTTGACCAAACCGCGGGAGGCAGTGGAAGACAGGAGTGCCTGGCATGCTCTGGTCCATGGGGTCACAAAGAGTGCGACACAACTAAATGACTAAACAACAACAACAACAAATGTGTCTTTGTGTCTTATTACAGTGGTACCTCAGTTTACATACGCTTCAGGTTACAGACTCCGCTAACCCAGAAATAGTACCTCAGGTTAAGAACTTTGCTTCAGGATGAGAACAGAAATTGTGCTCCGGTGGCGCAGTGGCATCAGGAGGCCCCATTAGCTAAAGTGGTGCTTCAGGTTAAGAACTGTTTCAGGTTAAGAACGGACCTCCGGAACAAATTAAGTACGGTACTTAACCCGAGGTACCACTGTATATTCATATACGGGTGGCGGGTCCTCGACTCACAAGTGGATGCTCTTCTGCCTTCGCCTCGTGTGTGAATGTGTGCTTATTTCTCTGACACTGTGTATGTTTCTCCAGCTCCAGATTAGCCTTTCAGGAACCCGCGATTAGGAGGCTGCAACCCGGGGATTATTTTGTCTGCCTGCTGGTCGCCCACCCCTCTGCCTCTCTCCTGCCTGTCCCTGCTATTGTATGAATAATGAATAGGGGATGTCTGGCTGCCGGGAAGCCTCCGTGGGGGGATGCAGCTCCTGCGGCAATGAACACGGCTTCCCACTTAGTGCTCTCCCGCTTCGCGCCGTGCAGCGGGTTGTGGTTAGACTTCCTGGACCTGCTTCCTCCCTGAGCTGCCATTCAGCGCATAGCAGTTCCTCGCCGGCCTCCTCACTCCTCCACCGCCTCCACCTGCCTGGCCCGGCTTCGCGAAGGCTTCCTATTCTCAGAGGGAGCTTTAAAAGACTTATGTTCAGGGAAGCGGCCGGCCAGGGCCCCAGAGGGGTGCTTGCCTCTGCTTGGGCAGCCAAGTGTGCCGTGTTTGGCCAGTATTCTCCATGCTGGCGTAAGCTGCATAGTTATGAGTCGCTGCGCAGGCTTTGTGGCATGAAGATGAAGATGTGCTGAGGGCAGCACAGCTGCAAAGAGCTGCCAGGGGAGTTGCGCGGCATCAAGACACCCCTGCAGCAATGGCACGAATCACTAGGGCCTTAACAAAAAAATTAAAAGGGTACCACCGGTGTTGTTTATTGCATTTGCATCCTGTTTTTTCTTCTCCAAGTAGCTGAAGATGGCGTGAATTGTTCTCCCTGCCCCTCCTCATTTATTGCTCACAGCAACCCTGTGATGTGGGTTAGGTCATGAGGAATTTGAACCCAGGATTTGAACCCAGGTTTGTCAGGTCAGAGCCCAACACTCTAATAACTGCACAACACTGGCTTTCTGTTGAATATTTTTCAATTCTTCTTCTTCTTCTTCTTCTTCTTCTACTTCTTCTTCTTCTCCTCCTCCTCCTCCTCCTCCTCCTCTTTGCTCTTGTTCCTTTTTAAAATAGATTTTTAAAGATTTTCTTTTATTCCAGGATATTATAACATGGTATTAGGTATCAACTTTTGTATATCTTTTGGTAAGTATCAACAAAAACATATCCTTTTTTATTTTTGGTAAATTCATCACAAATTCTTTAGCATCCTACTTCCAGTAATCTGAGTAACATTGTTTAAGCTACTGACCAATCAGTCCTTTGTACTACAGATAAGTCCAGGATAGCTGGACTGATGCTTCATCAATAGGAGATAATGGTTAGGAAATCATCTTTTGTTTGCTGAAAATCTCTCTGTGTTTTTGCAATAGCTTTCTCCAGACCACCTACTATTAACTGAGCTTGTTTTGGATGTTTGTATGTGATGCCAATAAAAGGTTTGATGATGATGATTAACTGAGCATTCAATTCTGATTCCTAAAGTTCATGTGGAGGTCAAATTATACCAAGTCTTTCTTGAGCATGACTTCTTCTTCTTCTTCTTCTTCTTCTTCTTCTTCTTCTTCTTCTTCTTCTTCTTCTTCTTTTTCTTCTTCGTCTTTGTCTTCTTCTTCTTCTTCGTCTTCGTCTTCCAGCATTCCTTCTGATTTGTTTGTGTGGTGGCAGAACCCTTTAATCCACTTTAATCCAAATGTGCAAACCTAAAGTATGCACTTAAAAGTCACCCTGCAAAATACTGACGATCTGGAGGCACTCCGAAATATTCAGGAGAGCTGAAAGGAAAGTGACTTTCCTCCAGCTGAGGAGATTGGGCAGGTGGAGGGGGGCAGGGATGCTGCAAAATGCTGCAAAACTGTTGCCACACATCAGCGCTGTTTTGAAGTGAATAGGACAATGTTGGGTTTTGGAGTGATAGCTATAGCCCTACATTTGAGGAGCAATTGCTCAGTTTGTGCAACGCTGCAACACATAACGGTAAAGGGACCCCTGGCCATTAGGTCAAGTTGTGGCCGACTCTGGGGTTGCGGCGCTCATCTCGCTTTATTGGCCGAGGGAGCCGGCGTACAGCTTCTGGGTCATGTGGCCAGCATGACTAAGCCGCTTCTGGCGAACCAGAGCAGCGCACGGAAACGCTGTTTACCTTCCCACCTGAGCGGTACCTATTTATCTACTTGCACTTTGACATGCTTTTGAACTGCTAGGTTGGCAGGAGCAGGGACCGAGCAACGGGAGCTCACCCCGTCACAGGGATTCGAAATGCTGACCTTCTGATCGGCAAGTCCTAGGCTCTGTGGTTTAACCCACAGCACCACCCGCGGGGGTTTGTTTTTTTGCTGCAAAACAACAGCTTTGGAGGGGGTTCCAAATGTTGGGGTTCATGGTTAATGTTAAGTACGAACCCCATATTTGATGTATCAATTACTCGGTTTGTGGGGAGCTTCAAAACGCTGGGTTTTTGCTGCAAAACGCTGCAAAACAACTACAAAACTTTGGCACACATTTGGACAGAGAGGTCAATTTTTGAGCTAAGAAGATCCACGCCATACATTTAAAGCAGGTGACTTCTTCCCAAAGAATCATGGGAACTGTAGTTTTGCTAAAGGTGCTGGGAATTTGTAGCTCTGTGAGGGGAAAAGCATCGTTCTCGGAATTCTTTCGGGGAGTGAAGTCAAGTGATTTTTATGTGTGTTGGATGCGTTTTAAGTGTGTGGTGTGACTCTGACCAGAGACAGGGGGAGAGAGTGGAGGCTGCTTGCCTTGGAGTTAGCTGAATCGGAGCGTGTCTGCCCAAGCCCAATCTCTGGGAGATCTTTGGCATTGTTGGAGTGGCTTGTTTGCCTCTGCCCACGGCTCTGCTTGTGTCTTTGTAAACAGAGCAAGCGTTATTGCAATAAGTTCCTGCTGCTCCAGTGCTCCCGGCCTGTGAAGACAACTAACCTAGGTGGAGCTGTGTCCCTGGAAAATCCCCACTGACTGAGAAACTGGCCAGGATGCAGCAATATAATTGCAGGCTCCTTCTTGAACCTGTAGCCTGTAATTATTACCTCCAGGGCCATATTCCAATAGCTCTGAATCTCAGACAATGAGCATCCAAAAGGACACAGACAACCTGCATTTAACAAACCGCGTTTCCAGCACCTGTAAACGTTCTGCAGGTGCCCAGTTTTGGATTTCACAAAAAGGTAAATAAACGCCAGCTTTTTGGATGGGGCCAATGGGCTTGGCCTAGAGCAGGGGTCAGCAAACTTTTTCAGCAGGGGGCCGGTCCACTGTCCCTCAGACCTTGTGGGGGGCCGGACTATTTTTTTTGGGGGGGGGGGGAATGAACAAATTCCTATGCCCCACAAATAACCCAGAGGTGCATTTTAAATAAAAGGGCACATTCTACTCATGTAAAAAAAAAGCTGATTCCCAGACTGTCCGCGGACCAGATTGAGAAGGCGATTGGGCTGGATCCGGCCCCTGGGCCTTAGTTTGCCTACCCATGGCCTAGAGTCAATGAGACGCTCACAGCTTGCAGGCACCGGAACAAAGGTAGAGACATTCCCTTCAGTTCTATGATCAGGGCTGCCCACCCCCATGAGAACCCCAACCACCTTGCCACCTCCACCCCTGGTGAAGAAGCAACATAGTCTCTTCCCAGAAATTGGCACCAATGCTGGCAGCAGAGGTGGTGTGCAGGTGGCATGGTAGTTGTTATGTACTGAAGTTCTCACCCTGGGCCAGCAGGGGGATACTGTAGATAATTATGCAAATGAAGGATCAAAAGTGACGTTCAGTGATTGGATAGTTTGTGTGCAAATGAAGGATCGAAAGTGACGTTCAGTGATTGGATAGTTTTAGAAAGTTGCAACAGTTACATTGTTCTGGAGCTCTATATAAGCAGGCTGACTGAGCTCCTCAGTTCAATTCTGTTCCAGCTTACAAATAAAGAGCTGCTTTGGAAGAATCGCTGTGCCGTCTGATATGTTCGCCCACAACTTAACAGTGGTGCCAGTGGAGGTGGGCAGTACAGCGGAGGTGAGAAGTCTGGTGGCAGAGGTGGCATGGCAGAGTGGCAAAGCCATGTGGCACTTCCCCTTTCGCCTCAAGCGGAGAAAGGACGCCCTGCCTTGTCTATGATTCTAAGCAAGAGTTCCTGAACTGGTGTGCTGCAGTGGTTAGAGCAGGGGTAGGCAACCTAAGGCCCGGGGGCCGGATGCGGCCCAATCGCCTTCTCAATCTGGCCCACAGACGGTCCGGGAATCAGCATGTTTTTACATGAGTAGAATGTGTCCTTTTATTTAAAATGCACCTCTGGGTTATTTGTGGGGCACAGGAATTTGTCCATTTTTCTTTCAAAATATAGTCTGGCCCCACAAGGTCTGAGGGATAGTGGACCGGCCCATGGCTGAAAAAGGTTGCTGACCCCTGGGTTAGAGTGTTAGAGAGTTAGACCAGGACTTGGAAGTCTTTGTTACACACACACACACACACACACACACACACACACACACACATATCATGGAGACCAGGGATAAGGAATTACACTCCATAGTGGTCTTACAATATGGAATGTGCTCCATGTTATGGAAGAAGAGGAAGGGAAGATGTGTATCTGGTGCTTCTCCAAGCCTATTGTAGCATGTTCTTTTGCCATCTTTGTGGTTACCGTATTGGCCCGAATATAAGCCGCACCCAAATATAAGCAGCACCTTTAAAATTGGAGGGGGGAGGAGGGGGAAAAAGTACCCAAATATAAGCCACTCCATTCCTCACTGCTCCTGGCTGCATAAACGTAAGGTCGCAAATCTAAGCCACACTTTTCACGGTCAGAATTTGGGGGGGGGGGGAGTGAGGCTTATATTCAGGCCAATACGGTAATCATCCAGGATGATTGGCTAATATTTCATCTACAGGAGCTGGGCTGGTGTGTCCTGTTTTGCTGACTGAGCCAAAACAGGAAAGTGCTGCTCTGCCACCCCCAGGAGTCTCAAAGAGTGGCAGAGATAGATGGGTGGGTGGATGGATGGATGGACAAACAAACAGATGGCAGGTAGGTAGGTAGGTAGGTAAAGAGTGTTTCTAGATCACTGCAGATGGTGACAGCAGTCACGAAATTAAAAGACGCCTGCTTCTTGGGAGAAAAGCAATGACAAACCTAGACAGCATCTTAAAAAGCAGAGACATCACCTTGCCGACAAAGGTCAGTATAGTTAAAGCTGTGGTTTCCCCAGTAGTGATGTACGGAAGTGAGAGCTGGACCATAAAGAAGGCTGATCGCCGAAGAATTGATGCTTTTGAATTCTGGTGCTGGAGGAGACTCTTGAGAGTCCCATGGACTGCAAGAAGATCAAACCTCTCCATTCTGAAGGAAATCAGCCCTGAGTGCTCACTGGAAGGACAGATCTTGAAGCTGAGGCTCCAATACTTTGGCCACCTCATGAGAAGAGAAGACTCCCTGGAAAAGACCCTGATGTTGGGAAAGATGGAGGGCACAAGGAGAAGGGGACGACAGAGGACGAGATGGTAGGGCAGTGTTCTCGAAGCTACAAACATGAGTCTGACCAAACTGCGGGAGGCAGTGGAAAACAGGAGTGCCTGGCATGCACTGGTCCATGGGGTACGAAGAGTCGGACACGACTAAACAACAACAAAAGTTGATTTGCTGAAATTTGGGGTGAGTCTGGGATAGACTACCCAAATTGCTCTCTGGAGCATGTTCTGTCTTTTTGTTTCACCTTATACTCTGCTTATATACACGCGTAAACAAAGCAGTGAAAAGCCGTAGCATTCTTCCTCACCTGTAAGAAACTTACAGCACTATCATTTACATGTCTGCTTCAGCACTGCAAGCCTTCAAAAGGCCCCTGGTGACCTATTTGTTCCAAAAAAGGCCCTTTTTTGATAAGCATTTTCTGCCGCTGTTAATTGATCTGCCGCTGAATTATTTTATCCGTTTTAATGATACTGCATGGAATGGGATGTTGTTAGTTATGGGTGTTGCTGCCTTGCTGATGTTTTACTGTTTGTGATTCTAAAATCCATGAACGCAGGGGACATTCAGTTACGGTCTGAAGCCGTGTATAGACTCCTCCAGACACAGCTCAGCAATTTGTGACAACAGGGCCTTTGTCTCCATTGCTCGACACGGGATTATTTCCTTGCACAATTAATTAACTTAAAGCGTTTATAAAGTGCTTAATATTTCGAAAGCCTCTCAGTGGGTACAATATTTTTCTTACATATTTTTAAAAAGTCATTTTAAAAACACAGCCTAAAACCAATAAAACAGCAGTATAAAGGTAAAGGTAAAGGTACCCCTGCCCGTACGGGCCAGTCTTGACAGACTCTAGGGTTGTGCACCCATCTCACTTAAGAGGCCGGGGGCCAGCGCTGTCCGGAGACACTTCCGGGTCACGTGGCCAGCGTGACAAAGCTGCATCTGGTGAGCCAGCGCAGCACATGGAAACACCGTTTACCTTCCCGCCAGTAAGCGGTCCCTATTTATCTACTTGCACCCGGGGGTGCTTTCAAACTGCTAGGTTGGCAGGCGCTGGGACCGAGCAACGGGAGCGCACCCCGCCGCGGGGATTCAAGCCCTAGGCGCTGAGGCTTTTACCCACAGCGCCACCCGCGTCCCTAAAACAGCAGTATGAAAGCATACAAAACAGGCATTAGGGTTCTCAGACACATACAGCAGGGTCTGATTTTACGGGTCAAAGGAAGCCTGAAAAAAACATCTTTGTAGGACATCTGAAGCCACTAACAGTTGCTGCTTCATGTATGGCAGGGCAGTTGGAGGAAATGCCTCTTTCCACATCACTGGCTTTTGATATTCTGCAGGGTATGATCTCCCCATTCTTCTTCCACCAGGTCAGCAGATCTATTGCTTTGGCCAGCCAGAAACCTGCTTGTACATTTCCATCCACATCTCTAAAGGACATGGGGAAAATGCCACTGTCCGGCCTTGAGAGCCAGTGTGGCATAGTGGTTAAGAGTGGTGGACTTGTAATCTGGGGAATCGGGTTCGCTTCCCCGCTCCTCCACATGCAGCTGCTGGGTGACCTTGGGCCAGTCACACTTCTCTGAAGCCTCCCAGCCCCACTCACCTCACAGAGTGTTCGTTGTGGGGGAGGAAGGGAAAGGAGAATGTGAGCCGCTTTGAGACTCCTTAGGGTAGTGATAAAGCGGGATATCAAATCCAAACTCTTCTTCTTCTCTTCTTCCACATGCTCTCCGTCTGGGCTCTGCAAAAGGACTTGCTCTCCTTCTTTGCACCCCAAAAAGGCTTGCTGCATTTCAACTCCTCCCATGTTAAAGAGCGACGAAAGGGTGGGTTTTGCTTTTCTTCCAAAGAGCATCTAAAGGGCAGAGGGATCGTTCTAATCCACCATAATGATTATGAAAGTGCCCGAGGTTAATTAATTTTGGATAAAACATTAAAGAGAGGATTATAATAGAATTTTAAAAAACCCAACGCCATCCCATAAATGTGCATTGGAAGCATGCGAGGGTAATCCAGCCTTTAACCCTCATTAACCCAGTTTAACTAAAAGGTGGCACGTGCACATTATGGGAGAATTCATGATCTTGAGAATATGTCTGCCAGCTCTGCTGGTTTTCAGCTGGCGGGTCAGGGTCCACTACTAGGTTGTGGCCTGATGTAAGCTGGGTCACGTGGCGGCAGTATTAACAACATATGGTATAACGGAATTAAAAATAGGTTCCTAAATGCATCTTCGGTAGGTCCCGAATACAAAAACACCGAATGCTATACAGTGGTACATTGGGTTAAGAACTTAAGTCATTCTGGAGATCCATTCTTAACCTGAAACTGTTCTTAACCTGAGGTACCACTTTAGCTAATGGGGCCTCCCACTGCCACCGCGCCATCGCCGCACGATTTCTGTTCTCATCCTGAAGCAAAGTTCTTAACCCGAGGTAATATTTCTGGGTTAGCGGAGTCTGTAACCTGAAGCGTCTGTAACCTGAAGCGTCTGTAACCCGAGGTACCACTGTACTGCTGAAGTCAGCACATTTCATTCAGTGTGCCAGTGTGGTGTAGTGGTTAAGAGTGGTAGACTCGTAATCTGGTGAACCAGGTTTGCGTCTCCGCTCCTCCACATGCAGCTGCTGGGTGACCTTGGGCTAGTCACACTTCTTTGAAGCCTCTTAGCCTCACTCACCTCACAGAGTGTTTGTTGTGGGGGAGGAAGGGAAAGCAGAATGTTAGCTGCTTTGAGACCCCTTCAGGTAGTAATAAAGCAGGATATAAAAAAACTCCTCCTCCTCCTCCTCCTCTTCTTCTTCTAAGCATGGGTAGGCAAACTAAGGCCCGGGGGCCAGATCCAGCCCAATCACCTTCTCAATCTTGCCCGCAGATGGTCTGGGAATCAGCGTGTTTTTACATGAGTAGAATGTGTCCTTTTATTGAAAATGCATCTCTTGTGGGGCATAGGAATTTGTTCATCCCCCCCCCCAAAAAAATATAGTCCGGCCCCCCACAAGGTCTGAGGGACAGTGGACCAGCCCCCTGCTGAAAACGTTTGCTGACCCCTGGTTTAAAGAGTGCAAGAGCATAAAATGAGCCTTTCCGGATCAGGCCAATGACCCAGCTTGTGCAGCATCCTGTACCCTAGAGGCCTGTGGAAAACCAGCGAGGACGACTCGAGAGCAAGAGCCCTCTCCCCTCCTGCGGTTCCAGCAAGTGGCATTCAGAAGCATTGCCTCCTCTGCTTGTGGAGTTAGAGCATAGCTGTCACGGCTAGTAGCTGCTGATAGCCTTTACCGCCAGAAATTTCTCCAGTTCTCTTTTAAAGCTGTCTTTTAAATTTGGTGGCCGTCATTGCCTCCTGTCAGAGTGAGTTCTGTGGTTTAACTATGCACTGCATGGAGAAGCGCTTTCTTTTATCTGCCCTGGGTCTCAAACACTGGATGTCCACAAGTTCTAGTGGTTCTCCGTTCCGTTCCTCCTTGTTTTCTCTGTATATCATTTTTATTAAATTTTCTGTCTCACCATTTAAAATACTCATTTCTCATCTTAAGAGATCAGTGACTTCCCTTCTTCTCTTTCCATGGTTCATTTTACATATCATAAATCCCTGCATATTTTACAAAAACGATCCCATTCAGTATTCCATTATTGCATCCATCAAAACTTGTTTACACTGTTGAATTTATCTTAATGCTGCCAGCGTTTTCAGCTGCACACAATTATTTCCCATATGTTCAATAAACGTTTCCAATCTTCTCTAAATGTATGTTCTTCTTGTTCTCTTATTCTATGTGTTAAGTCTGCAAAGCTGCACATATTCTGTCAACTTAAGTTGCCATTCTTCTCTGGTTGGGACCAGGCTCGTTTTCCACTTTTGGGCTAACGAAACACGGGCTGCAGTTGTTGCATACATAGATAACCTTTTTTGACACCTGGGAATTTCAGTCTGAATTATCCCCAACAGAAAGAACTCTGGGTTTTTTTGGGAAATGACTTTTAAACATTTTTTTTCAATTCATTGTGAATCATTTCCCAATACTCTTTTACCCTTTTATAAGGCCATCGTTCCTCCTGGTTTTCTGTTCCCCTACCAACCATCAGCCACCAAGCTCCTGGAGCTTCCTCACAATGGAAGGAGGTAGAGGCATCCCTAGCCTATAGCTGTCAACCGTCCCTGATTTGGCGGGAAACTCCCTTATCCCAGCGCCGTGTCCCGCTGCTGTCCCTTACTGATGATGTCCTGGGTTTCAAAGGAAGCAGCTCCTCTCCCTCCCTCCCTGCCGGCCAGGGAGGAGGGAGGCTCCAATTGTGTTGCTTGGCTGCGTTGCTGACCCAATAAGGAGTCTAAGATCAAATGGGGGTGGAGCTTACATGCCTGGTGCCGATCAAGTCGGCCGTGTTGCCTGCGGACTCGCCTTTGCTCAGCACTTCCCAGCGGAGAGGTGACGGTGGTTTTCCTTGCTGCATCCCCTTTGCCGGGTTGCGGCGCTGTGGGAACCACCGCTTGAGGCTTCGTTTGGCTGCTGGCTGGGC
This sequence comes from Podarcis muralis, assembly GCF_964188315.1. Classification (NCBI taxonomy): domain Eukaryota; kingdom Metazoa; phylum Chordata; class Lepidosauria; order Squamata; family Lacertidae; genus Podarcis; species Podarcis muralis. The sequence continues at coordinate 105,905,664 of NC_135656.1, forward strand.
TTTCTGCCTTTGGCTCAGAGGGGCTCAGAAGCTGAACATACCTGTGCCTGGAAAATCCCTTATTTTGGCTGCTGATCCCTTATTTTTCAAATCTGTAAGTTGACAGCTATGCCCTAACCTGGAGTTATACTTCACTGCTAACCAAGTAAGACATGCCACCCCTTTTATTTTAAATGATTACCAGTGGGTCCAAATGGAAATAGAACTAATCAAGGGAATACCAACATCAGCATACTAAATTAGAAATTTAGAACCGGCCTAAAAGTTCAAAACAGATTCACGCAAACCATGCTTAATGCCTAAAAAGAGAAGGCAGAAACACTAACTCCAGTGTTGTCCCCACTGGCGCCTTCCACTCACTATGTCAGGCTTTGGGGGGGCTCGGTCCCCCCCCCCCTTTGGCCGTAGATAAGCAGGACAAAGCAAAAAGAGTCGCTTACCATTTAAAGAGTCTGTAATGATCAAGGCAAAAGAACAAAGCATCCATTCTAGGAACGACGGTGCTCCCAGTTAAGGTTTCCACTCACTTCCCCTCTAGTCGCTTCCGCGTCTTGCAACCTGATCTTGCAACCACTGTGCCTTTTGTGTAGCTACCTTATCTGCTATACGTGACCTTGGACTGATAGGCTGGATGCTTTCCAGTGAGAGAGAGTCTGTTAGCATTCTCTCTCCCAGTTCTTCTTCACTTTGTTGTTCACCCCCCAATTCATCCCAACTTTTGTTTTCAGAACTATGCCCCTCTGCAAACCACTGTTCCAAATCTATACTGCTCCACTGCCCCTGGGAAGATTCAGGATCCTGGCCAGGAACAGAGGGAGGAATAGGCTCCCACCATTCCTCATCAGAGCAGGACTCCTCAGCCTGGTCTCTGACACGCTATTTCACAACAGTTCATGACAATCTGATGTGGCCGGTTGGAAGGCAAAAGGTTTATACAGTGGTACCTCGGGTTACATACGCTTCAGGTTACAGACTCCGCTAACCCAGAAATAGTACCTCAAGTTAAGAACTTTGCTTCAGGATGAGAACAGAAATCGTGCTCTGGCAGCGCAGTGGCAGCGGAAGGCCCCATTAGCTAAAGTGGTGCTTCAGGTTAAGAACAGTTTCAGGTTAAGAACGGACCTCCGGAACGAATTAAGTACTTAACCCGAGGTACTATTGTACTGGTTCTGTGACTTTTATAACAGAAATACACCATTATCAAGGCCAAGAAATATGGGCTAAATAGGAAACTTACAACCCCCTTGGCTGCTGCTCCACTAAAGCCGCACTATTTTGGCTAACCCAGTTACCACTAGCCCCATTTGAAAGACTTGTAGTATCCACAGAAGGACAAGACCCAGGTATAACATCCACAATCTGTAAAATTATACCTGGGGCATTGGTTGGTTCACCTGACCCTATAAAACATCAGTGGGAATGTTATTTTGGCTAAGAACTTGAACCAGGACAATGGACAAAAGCCCCATTGAACTCTAGTTCAGCGAGCAAGAGAGAATTAAACTACAAAACTCATTTACAGGTGGTACCTACCCTCTAAGAAGCTGGCAGTGATTCATCCTGCCACCTCACCATGTTGTTGGAGGGGCTGCCTTGCCCCCACACCAGGTATATATCTCCATATGTGGTGGGAATGCACAGTAATCCAGCCTTTCTGGAATTTGATATTCCAAGAAACTAGCAAAAAAAACCCAACTAAAACAATTAAAAGTTGAACCAAAATTAGCTTTATTTCAAGACAATAATCTGGATATATATAATAATAAATTAAGAAACCATTTATTACAAGTGATGAGACACAAGACACTGGACAAACCTTTCTGGCACGATAGTAGACAATTGGTACAGAACGGTTTGGGAAACAGCCCAGATTAACAAATAAACTACAGTTGACATGTGGACAGATCAAGAAAGATGGCTTTAGCCCGGTGTGGTTTAATTTTATAACATATGCCAGTATTCCAGAAAATAAACAATTTCACCCATCAGCACTTGGCTCAATCTGGTTGATCTAAATTTAAATTTAAACATGTAATTTTATTATCTTCACTTTGAACTCCCCTCCCACGTCCATCAATATACCAACACTTTATATTGTTCCAATGGTAACATAAGAGGGAAAATGGCTATTAGTCATGCTTCGCCTAAGCACAACCACAAGGACTCTCAATTAGGAGTTTGGCTCTGCAATATCGAATGGGATCTGTTCACTCTGCTCTATTCCATTTCCCCTTTGTTTCTGTTTTTATTTAAACCAATTCACAAGCCAAAAAGTTGCACATTGACCAATAATAACGAACCATATGCCGCATATACTACTGCAAAATTTCAATGATATTTTGGTGTTATACAAATTACATGAGAAAACCTGGCCTATGTATTTGTATTATTTATTGTTCTTAGGATCCTTCACCCAATAAAAAGTTATTTAAAAAGGGGGGTAAAGCCATTGAAGTTGGTAGCCATCACTGGGAGCCAGTGTGGTGTAGTGGTTAAGAGCAGTGGAGTCGTAATCTGGTGAACCAGGTTCGCTTCCCCGCTCCTCCACATGCAGCTGCTGGGTGACCTTGGGCCAGTCACACTTCTCTGAAGTCTCTCAGCCCCACTCACCCCACAGAGTGTTTGTTGTGGGGGAGGAAGGGAAAGGAGATTGTTAGCCGCTTGGAGACTCCTTAGGGTAGTGATAAAGCGGGATATCAAATCCAAATCCAAATCCAAACTGCTTTCTGTGGGAGTGAGTCCCATAGTTTAGCCATATGCTTTGAGAAGCAGTGCTTTCTTGTAACTATCTTGAATGCTCATATTAATACTTTATTTTATGGTTACCAGATTTTTTTCAATGAATCCAGGGACACTTTTTTATTTTTTTCTAAAGCTGAGTAGCAACAGGGAGTCAGTAGTGGGGATGGTGAGGCAAAAGACCCTGGGCCCAAGAAGAAGAAGAAGAAGAGTTTGGATTTGATATCCCACCTTTCACTCCCCTTCAGGAGTCTCAAAGCCAGCCTGGTAGCGCAGTTGGCTTTGGCTGGTTTCAGGAGCTGCTTGCTGCTCGCTGCCGTGGCGCCTGCCAGTTTGCCTCCCAGAAGTCCCCATATGATGTGTCTTGTGCGCAACACATCATATGGGGACTTTAGGCGAGGAAAAATGGCAGGCACCATGGCAGCAAGCAGCTCCTGAAGCCAGCTGCCGCTGCCACGTTTCCCAGGGACAGATTTGCAACTCTGGGGACACTCCGGGGACAGAATTTGCCCAGGGACAGATCTGCAAATCCGGGGACTGTCCCCGGGAACCTATTTTATTTTATTGTTCCCTGCTCTGGGTTTGAATATATTCAATGGAGCAGGTTACAAATAAATTGGTATGGGGGAGAGAAAACCAAGCAATATCCGTTACAAAGAAAGAAAGAAAGAAAGAAAGAAAGAAAGAAAGAAAGAAAGAAAGAAAGAAAGAAAGAAAGAAAGAAAGATCCATTTCCATTTTGGGCAATGCAGATTGCTCACCTGGGCCCCCCTGATTTGACACAAAGTGGACACGGGTGGCACTGTGGGTTAAACCACAGAGCCTAGGACTTGCTGATCAGAAGGTCGGCGGTTTGAATCCCCGCGACGGGGTGAGCTCCTGTTGCTTGGTCCCTGCTCCTGCCAACCTAGCAGTTCGAAAGCACGTCCAAGTGCAAGTAGATAAATAGCTACTGCTCTGGCGGGAAGGTAAATGGCATTTCTGTGCGCTGCTCTGGTTCGCCAGAAGTGGCTTAGTCATGCTGGCCACATGACCCAGAAGCTGTACGCTGGCTCCCTCAGCCCATAAAGCGAGATGAGCGCCACAACCCCAGAGTCGGTCATGACTGGACCTAATGGTCAGGGGTCCCTTTACCTTTACTTTATCCAATCTCCTCTACCACCCACGCCAGTGTCCCAATCTGGATAGTGCACCAGCTTCTGCAATGTGCTGCTTCCCCTCCTCTCTCCACAGATAACATAGAAGCCAAGTAGCAGTAGCAGGAGGGACCAGGGAGGGGAGGCACCGAGGGCCAGCTGGGGAATCTTCAAGGGCCGCATCTAGCCCAGACGCTGTAGCTTCCTGAATCATGCTATAGTGCATCTTAGTCCTTTTTTCCAAGGTTTTAAATGCTCTTTTAGAATTATTATTATTTTCTTACTGATTGCATTGGATTTTGGGTTTTTTTAAAAGGATACTTGTGTTGGCATTATTGTTCTAACTTTTTTTTATCGCTGCGTATTTCACTGGTTCTTTTTGTTTTGTTTTATTGAACGGCCTCTGAGAATGCAGTTAATGGGCGGTCAATAAATGTAGAAATAAAATAAAATATTATCATAGCCAGCTCTCTCTTCAGAGTTCTTGGGGCAATTTACAGACGGCTCCTTGTGGTCATCATCCAGGTACAGATCTGGTACTGCACTTGTGCTTGGCTCCAACATTATGGCCACATTCGCACCATACAGCTATAGATAGATAGATGATAGATAGATAGATAGATAGATAGATATAGATAGATAGATGATAGATGTTTTTATTAAAGAATTTTCTGTTTAAATTCGTAGTCCTTTCTACACATAACACCGGTCCTGAGAGATCTGCATTGATTCCCAGTAATTTTCGGAGCACAATTCAAAGTGTTGACCTTTAAAGCCCTAAACGGCCTCGGTCCTGTATACCTGAAGGAGCGTCTCCACCCCCATTGTTCAGCCCGGACGCTGAGGTCCAGCGCCGAGGGCCTTCTGGCAGTTCCTTCATTGCGAGAAGTGAGGTTACAGGGAAACAGGCAGAGGGCCTTCTCGGTAGTGGCGCCCGCCCTGTGGAACACCCTTCCATCAGATGTCAAAGAGATAAACAACTACCTGACATTCAGAAGACATCTGAAGGCAGCCCTGTTCAGGGAAGTTTTTAATATTTAATGCTGTATTGTTTTTAACACTTGATTGGGAGCTGCCCAGAGTGGCTGGGGAAACTCAGCCAGATGGGCGGGGTATAAATAATAAATTATTATTAAATTATTATTACAGGCCAGTTAAATTTGGTGTGAGACACCGAGGAAGGAGGGTAGTGATTTTTCATTCTTTCGCTTAGTGTATGTGCATAGTTTTTGTTGTCAACATTGTGAGGATAGGCTCTTTATTTATCTGTTTGTTTCTTTTTGTTGGCGGTGCGAGAGGTTTGGAGAGCCCAGAGCGTGGTTAGTTGCATTCAATTAAATGCAGGGCATTTTGTTTGTGTGAGAGAGGGAGTGGGGTTCACACCACATGGTTAATACAGACGTGCCTTGGAATTCGAACAGCTTAGTGCCCGAACATTTTGGCTCCCAAACATCACAAACCCGGAAGTGACTGTTCCGGTTTGTGAACTATTTTTGGAAGCCGAATGTCCAACGGGGATTCTATGGCTTCCGATTGGCTGCAGGAGCCGCGCTTTGGTTTTCGAATGTTTCGGAAGTCGAACGGACTTCCGGAACGGATTCCACTTGGCTTCCAAGGTACGATTGTACAGTGGTACCTCAGGTTAAATACTTAATTCGTTCCGGAGGTCCGTTCTTAACCTGAAACTGTTCTTAACCTGAAGCACCACTTTAGCTAATGGGGCCTCCTGCTGCCGCCGCGCTGCTGGAGCACAATTTCTGTTCTCATCCTGAAGCAAAGTTCTTAACCTGAGGTACTATTTCTGGGTTAGCGGAGTCTGTAACCTGAAGCGTATGTAACCTGAAACGTATGTAACCCGAGGTACCACTGTACACTGTTGTGCCACTTTAAAATGGCCGCAACTTCCCTTTAAAGAATCTTGAGAACTTTAGTTTGCTATGGGTGCCGAGAGTTGTGAGGAGACAAATATATTCCCTTCAAAGAGTTTCAATTCCCAGAATTCTCTATGAAGAAGAAAGGCTCTGAACTGGGGGCCCTGTGTTTTTGGGGGGAAATAGAAGCCTCCTCTGAACCCTCAGCACTCTCAAGAACTGCAGCTCCCATCATAGGAGCCAACTCCTAGGGGCAGAGGTCCCTTTGCGCCCCCACTAAAATTATTCAAGTTGGCACCCCTGGCTCCCATAATTCCTTAGGGGAGGCTATGACTGTTCCAAGTGGGATCCAGACCACTTACCAGGCCCCCTTTAGCACGGGGATGTCTAGACTCCTTTAGTCCTGTGATCCCATTATTAGGGGTTATGCCCCCAAGATCCTAGCTTCCAAACATCATAATAGCATTTCGGCGTCCCTGCCTATAGACTCTCTATGCGCTAATTGACTTCTGGATTAGTATTATGGGATTTGCTTAATGCCGTGGTGCACTTTATGAATCAATAAGGCCTCATCAGTCTTATTAGCGTATGATTTTAGTCCACCACCGTCAATAATGCATGCACAACAAAGTACATAGAACTGTAAAACTAATGTAAGTGCCTAAGCGCCTTAATTCCTCCCCACCCCCCTCTTCTTCTTCTGGGAACTTTGTGTCTCTTAAACAACAGGAAATCTTAAAACTTTCAAAGAAGGGCTGCTATTAATATGAATCTTTTTACATTTCTCTTTTGCTGTTCACTACTCACATCACCAGTTGACTGAAATCATCTCAGGTCTTCCTTTAGTCTGTTCTCTAAAATGTTTACAGTACTTCCCAATGCTATTTTTCCATAAAAAGAGGCACTGGAGTCTGAAACTCAACATGAGCTCTGTTAAGTTGTGGGTGAACATATCAGACGACACAGCAATTCTTCAAACAGCTCTTGTTTATTCACAGGCCAGGACAGAACTGAACTGAAGGGTTAAGTCAGCCTGCTTATATAGAGATCCAGTACAACGTAACTGTAGCAACTTTCTAAAACTATCCAATCACTGAATGTCACTTTCGATCCCTTATTTGCATAACCATCTACAGTATCCCCCTGCTGGCCCAGGGTGAGAACATCAGTACATAACGAGCTCCTCCATTGATCTCTTAGACCGGCATTGGCACCCACCTGATAGGTTGCCGGATCAGGCCCATCTAGTTCGTATCCTGTTCTCACAGTGGCTAAAGTTGATGGCTGTGGGCAGCCTGCAAGGACACTCTCTTCTGCTGCGGTTTTGTCCTCTTTTAACACCATCTAAGTTAGTGGCCGTCCCTGCCTCCTGTTGTTCCATAGTTTAACTACGCATGAAGAAGCCCTTTCTCTCTTTTTTAACCTGTCCCGAATCTTCCAGCTTCATTGGAGTCTGCAGTGCAACTCTGCGCTGCTTAAAGGCTTTGATACGTGCGCTGTGTCAATCAATCAAGTCATTCCTGGTGATTCTAAGTAGCACTGGGACCAGACTTTCTCCCTACAGAACAGCACGTTCATTTAAGTTAAATCGATGGGCTACTTTGAGTGAGTGAGTGAGTGAGTGAGTGAGTGAGTGTGCCCGTTTCCCACACAGAGACGGTTTCATAGCCACCACTCCATTGTTGTTTAGTCCACAGGAACCTAGGTAGTGGTACCTTGGGTTCAGAACTGAATTCGTTCCGGAGGTCCGTTCTTAACCTGAAACTGTTCTTAACCTGAGGTACCACTTTAGCTAATGGGGCCTCCCACTGCTGCTGCTGCGCCGCCGCTGCACAATTTCTGTTCTCATCCTGAAGCAAAGTTCTTAACCCGAGGTAATATTTCTGGGTTAGCGGAGTCTGTAACCTGAAGCGTCTGTAACCCGAGGTACCACTGTACCCTCCAACATTTCTACGATGAAAATAGGGATGTCTTATTCAACAACAACAACCAACCCATCTGACTGGGTTGCCCCAGTGATTTTGGGTGGCTTCCAACACTTATAAAAACATAATATATCATTTAACATAAAAAAGTATAGGGCAGCTTTCAGATGTCTTCTAAAGGTCGCATGGTTACTTATCTCCTTAGCTCGGGGGTTGCACACCTTCCAGACCCTCCAACCTTTCTCCAATGAAAATAGGGACATCCTACCATACCCTCCAACCTTTCTCTAATGAATATAGGGATGTCCTAAGGAAAAGCGGGAAATATTGCCAGAATATTGCTTGCAAAAAAACTGGAAGGGGAGAAAATCCCATAACTATTAGAATTGCAAAACAAACTGTGAGTTTGTAGAAATGGCAAAATTGATGGCAATTATTAGAGGCCACTCAAATTAGAGAATAATTAGAGAGTGGGACAGAGTGAAGGAATACATGAAGAAACATGGTTCCGGAATTGAAATATTAATAGAGAATGTGTAAAACGTGCAGGGGTAAGCAAGGAAATAATAATAGAATCAATTGAATAATTATTAAATTGTAACAACACAACAAGATGGAAGAAGTAAAATATTGAGATCACACATGGGTGAAGGGGAGTGGGGGGTATATGGGAACCTATAATATCATTTATAATATAATTTGTTAATTGTGTTGTATTTACATACAGCAAAGGGAAGCCTAGAGCAATTACATATATTTTAATTTAGGTAATCTATGTAACAGGCTTCCCTTTGAAAGGACGCGGGTGGCGCTGTGGGTTAAACCACAGAGCCTAGGGCTTGCTGATCAGAAGGTCGGCGGTTCGAATCCCCGCGATGCGGTGAGCTCCTGTTGCTCGGTCCCTGCTCCTGCCAACCTAGCAGTTCGAAAGCACGTCAAAGTGCAAGTAGATAAATAGGTACTGCTCCAGTGGGAAGGTAAACAGCGTTTCCGTGCGCTGCTCTGGTTTGCCAGAAGCGGCTTAGTCATGCTGGCCACATAACCCAGAAGCTGTACGCCGGCTCCTTCGGCCAATAAAGCAAGATGAGCGCCGCAACCCCAGAGTCGGTCACGACTGGACCTAATGGTCAGGGGTCCCTTTACCCTTTACCTATGTAACAGGCTTATTTTAGAAAATGAATATGGATTTTGAATTTGATGTTTGTAAATTTTTTTGGTTTTGAAATAATAATAAAAAACCCCAGCAAAAAACTAAAAAAAAAGAAGGAAAATCGGGAAATCCAGGATCGAATCATAAACTGGTGCAGCTTCTGTAAATCCGGGACTGTCCCTGGAAGATAGGGACCCTTGGAGGGTCTGCAGGATTCTTTCCTGAAGGTGCCAGGGATTTGCCTTTGGCCCTCCTGCCTGCAAAAGGAGGTTCTCTGCCTCTGAGCACAGCCCTTTCCCATGTTGCTCCACCTTCCTTTTCAGGGTGCCCTCGTGGGTCTAAGTGAAGAGTCCAGCTGCGTTCCCTTTGTCTTTTGAAACCAGCTTTAAGAAGGAAAGTAGGGTTTCTGGCATGAATGATTTGTGCTTAATAAAGCCATGCTGGCTGGCTTGTAATCTCTCCATTTTCTCTGAGTGCTGATACATTAAGGTTGCAGCCCGGCTCCGTCAAAATCAATGGGGGCTCTGCTATTGACTCCAATTGGACGTGGATTGCCCCTTAATTGTGTTTTCGTTTCCGCTAATGTACACCAAGGTGCAGAAGTTGAGCTAAGAGAGCTGTAATTTCCCAGGTTTGCAGCCTTCCTGTGTGAGTATATCTGCGTGCAAAGATGCAGGCTCCGCACTTGCCCTTTTCCAGTCTTCTGGGAGCGTGCCAATTCCTTCCTCATGACTGAGCTCTCCAAAAAGCAAAACCCTTCCATCCGTCCGCTTCCTCCAAGCTTCCCTTTTTGGTGAGGTCCTCCACACAGATACGGCTTCCGGTTGGGCTGCCCCTGAGGTTCCTGAAAAGAAATGCAATCCTGTTGGGTTGGACATTTTCCATATCTGCTACTGGGTCCCTGGAGCACAGATTCACACGAAGTGGCAACCAACCTTGCAGGATTCAACAGGATTTATGCATAATCATCATCATCATCATCATCATCATCATCATCATCATCATCATATTATTGAGTTTCCCCAGCCACTCTGGGTGGCTCCCAATCAAGTGTTAAAAACAGTACAGTGTTACATATTAAAAACTTCCCTGAACAGGGCTGCCTTAAGATGTCTTCGGAATGTCAGTTACAGATAGGTAGCCGTGTTGGTCTGCCATAGTCAAAACAAAACAAAATTTTTCCAGTAGCACCTTAAAGACCAACTAAGTTAGTTCTTGGTATGAGCTTTCGTGTGCATGCACACTTCTTCAGATACACATTTTCGGAATGTCAGGTAATTGCATATGCAGAACAAAGGTACAGAGCGATAAGTTGGCAATCTGCACACCCCAGTCAGGGTGCGCCCACTTTTTATAGACCGTACAAAAAAACAGAGAGTGAGACTTTACATTCTTATCCAATCAGGCTCTAAGATTCCATGTTTCTCCCTTTGAAGGTTAACACTTCTTAATTTACTCATTCTTTGTTTGTCTGCCTGCTACTGCCTTCCCTGTCTCATAACAGTTGCTTTGTTTGTCTGCCTGCTTATGGCCTTGCCCGGCTTGTAACAGTGGCTTTGATAACAGCATGCTGGAATTTCTATTTCTGAGGCCCTTCAATCCGATTAATGGAGACCCTCATTTCAACTCAGAACCAAGAGACCGTGTGAGAATCTGAATAAGCCAGAACAGAAAGACTTTCCTCTTCATTCTTCCTTTGAGCACCATAGCTCAGTGGCTGGGCGTATGCTTGCGCCCCAAAGGCCTCGCCCCAGCATCTTCAGATAGGACTGGAAACAACACCTGTCTGAAATGCTAGCAAGTCATATCTGGCTGTTGGGTGTATGGGGTGTCATGAGAGGGGGAGTACCTCTGATGGGGGGGCATATCGTGTTCCTTGTGGGGTAGTTTGCTCCGCCACCCTGCACTCAGCTCTCACCTGTGGCTTCTAGAAGCTGTCAGCATGTGACAGTGGCCACACCCTGGGAACAGCTTTGACTAGCCAGCTAAGCCAGGTGAGGGTAGCCATTGGTTCTCAAACCTTCAGTGAGTTAGGGACTTCCCCTGCAGGCAAAGACAGGCCTCGGCCCAGTATACCTGAAGGAGCGTCTCCACCCCCATCGTTCTGCCTGGACACTGAGGTCCAGCTTTGAGGGCCTTCTGGTGGTTCCCTCACTGCAAGAAGCAAAGCTACAGGGAACCAGGCAGAGGGCCTTCTCAGCAGTGGTGCCCACCCTGTGGAACGCCCTCCCATCAGATGTCAAAACGATAAACAACTACCTGACATTCAGAAGACATCTGAAGGCAGCCCTGTTCAGGGAAGTTTTTAATGTGTGACACTTTAATGTATTTTTAATCTTTGTTGGAAGCCACCCAGAGTGGCTGGGGAAACAAGCCAGATGGGCAGGGTACAAATAATAAATTATTATATTGTTATAATAGCGAGTCCAACGTTCAAGAACAGTCAGCTTGCTTTGCGGCTGTGCGGGGATTTGAACCCTGGTCTCCCAGGTCCTAGTCCAACACTCTAACCACTATTCCATGTCAGAGGCATCCATGGGCTGAGATCAGGGTCCTTCTAGGAGCTGCTGCTTTCCCACTGGAAGCCATGTACCCTGTGCCACCATTTCCACAGAAGCAAACGGGGACATTATAACACCTCTCCTCACACCAAGGGTCATTACACTGGAGCCGAAATACTGTCTCTGCACTGGGCTCTCCTGGTCTGGCAGCTGAAACTGCAGGAGGGGGTGTTAGGGGGTTGTTATATATGGCCGGTTCCAGAGAATGTTTATTCTCACAGTGGATGTTCCGGAGCACTTGTAATTCCGCTCGGCTCGGTTTTATTGTCCTAGCCATTAAGCAGAACAAGCATTTATTACAGGAAAGCCACAACATCCTGCAACGTTAACCACTCAGAGAAGCGGCTCTGGGGCATGGGCGGAAAAGGGTCAAGAGGCACATTTCACAGCCATGCATGTGCATTTTGACACCCATGTGTGTAGGTACTGTGATAGGAATTTTATGGTACCCTCCAACTTCTCCCTGGTTAAGCAGAGGAGACATTGCCTGTGCTTGAGAACCCGCCGATTGGGTGGACTACAACTCCCATCATCCTTGACCTTTGACCATACTGGCTCTAGGGCTGATGGGAAGCTGGCGTCCAACAAAATATGGAGAGCCACAGGTCAGTCATACCTGTGGGTACTGAAGTCAGTGAAGCTCTGTGTTTGGAGAGAAGATTCTCAGTCCTGGTTCTCAAACCTGCACGGATATCCACTGAATTCTTTACACTCAATCCCTGCCCACTTTAAAACTGAATGAGTGAACTCTGCCCTCTTGCAAAAATGTGCTGTTCTTATATTTCCCCGACCAGAATTTGTGACCTGGGGAGGAGGTTAACCTTAGAATTAATAGCAAATCTCCCCATCCCTCTTTATCCCATCAAGGCTGGAGAGGAAAAACAAGAAGACCTGGGTCTAGAACATCCCACCAGCGTGTCTGGGGAGATATGATCCCAAGGAGAAAGGTAGGCGGAATCTATGGCTAATGTGTCAACATGAGCATGGAAAGGCTATTCTCTGCTTTTTTATTATTTATTAAAGATTTTCTTGATTTACGAAAGTGTTTGCAATGTCTCTCTCTCGTATTCCCCCCCCTCCATGTAACATTTTTACAAATCAGTTTCATGTGTTGAGACATTAGGAAGAAAAGGGGGAAAGAGATGGGTGGGGAAGATGGGTGGGGTGAGATCAGTTGGCGATGTTTCTATTTTACTTACTATATGTAGGGTTTGGTGTCAGCGTTGCTTGTGCAGGTTCTTTGCTGTTCGCTTGTGTTCCTTTGGTGGTGAGAGAGGTTGGGGTTGGCCTAGGGTGTGGGTGTTCATTTGTGGTTGGCTGTGGTGGTCTTTGTTTTCATGTGTGAGTGGGGTGGGTGGGTGTTTCGGATCAGGTTAGCCATATTGATTTGTATACTGTTGGTGGATTCTTGTCGTTGTCTGTGTAAGTGATAAAGGGGAGCCATACTGGGGTGAAGGTGTCTTCTTCTATTTGTCCCCGTGGGTTATTCTCTACTTTAAAGCTGTGTGTGGTTAAGGTCTACTCCCAATTACTGATATATTTTAATGTAACACAAGAAGAGCCTGTTGGATCAGACCAATGGCCCATCTAGCCTGGCATTCTGTTCTCACAGTGGCCAACCTGTGGGAAATAGATAAGCAGTACCTGAGTGCAAGAGCCTTCTCTCATCCTGCGGTTTCGGGCAACTGGTATTCAGAAGCATTGCTGCCTCTGGCCGACTGTGGAGGCGGAACATAGACATCCTGGCTAGTAGCCATCGATAGCCCTATCCTCCATTTTCAAACAGATGTCAACCACCAATAACGGCTTGAGATCTTAATGAGTGATATCTAAACGCAGCTTCTGAGTTTCCTATCCAGGAGAGTGGAAAATTAAGGTCTTGCCTGTCCAAAAAGAAATGAGTTTATGTAGATCAGGCGTGGGGAGTTTTCCTAATTAAGCCTGCCAGGCCTCCCCAGTTGGCCCCACCAACCCACACTACACCCAATGCCATGTGTGGGGCAAGTGATGGTCGATCCGGGATGAAGAGAGCTTTGTAGGCACCTCTGAACAGCTGTTGAGAGGGGCCTGCAAAGCCCCTTGCACAGTGACTCCAAAGCACTGGCTGTCAACTGATTGCATTGTTAAAACCATGTTTATGGAAGACAATCTTTCTTGGCTATGTAAAAGGTAAAGGTAAAGGGACCCCTGACCATTAGGTCCGGTCGTGACCAACTCTGGGGTTGCAGCACTCATCTTGCTTTATTGGCCGAGGGAGCCGGTATATAGCTTCCGGATCATGTGGCCAGCATGACTAAGCCGCTTCTGGCGAACCAGAGCAGCGCACGGAAACACCGTTTACCTTCCTGCCGGAGCGGTACCTATTTATCTACTTGCACTTTGACGTGTTTTTGAACTACTAGGTTGGCAGGAGCAGGGACCGAACAATGGGAGCTCACCCCGTCGCAGGGATTCGAACCGCCAACCTTCTGATCGGCAAGTCCTAGGCTCTGTGGTTTAACCCACAGCGCCACCCGCGTCCCATTACTTGGCTATGAGTAATCACCAAAGAAGAAAGAAGCAGCAGACACCTCTTTTGGCCACCCAGTTTGATGGACAAAAGCAGGTCACCTGTCATCACTCTGACATCAGGTGATGTCTCCACCCACCTGCCAAACTTGGCCTGTGGGGTGTGTGGAGATAAGAATCTGGCCCGCCATGGCCAGATGGCACAGGCGATGCCAGGCCCTCACCTGATTTCTCTCTCTCTCTTTTTTTAATATTTATTAAAGTTTTAAACACAAACATATAATCACACAATACAAAATAAAAAAATTAACAAACTACAAAAAGAGGGAAAAAAACACACATAGAAAAAGTATATATAAAAAGGAAAAAATCATAATAGCAAAATATAAGAAAGAAAACAGAGATTTCTCATAATGTGCAATGCTGCCCTGCTAAAAATCAAGCCACACCTTGAGTTTAAAGGGGCTTTCCCTCCCCACAAAGTGATCATAGGAGCCAAGCAATCATTAATTCTTGGCTCACAGCTGAATGTGTGAATGGGCTTCATTGATAACATTGTGGTTCGAAGTGATAGAAGGTAGTGCCAAAGCTCTGCCTGTGATGGCTCAGTCACACCTGCAAGCCATCAGATGATGGAAAGGCATGGCGCAAGGTGCCTTTAGACCAGGAGCACTCTTGGATGATTCCCCCATGAGTTGGCAACATTGATTATCTCCTGCCAGGTATGTCCAAAGTCTGTTTTAGGGGCCTAATCCGGCCCGCCGCTCATTTTAATCTGGCCCTTGTGGCAGTTTATTTCCTGGGGTAAAATCCTAAAAAAGCCTCAACAACTTCAATCAAATCTGGCCCTCTTTGAAAAAAGTTTGGACACCACTGTTGTTGTTGTTGTTTAGTCGTTTAGTCGTGTCCGACTCTTCGTGACTCCATGGACCAGAGCACGCCAGGCACTCCTGTCTCCCACTGCCTCCCACAGTTTGGTCAGACTCATGTTTGTAGCTTTGAGAACACTGTCTAGCCATCTCGTCCTCTGTCGTCCCCTTCTCCTTGTGCCCTCCATCTTTCCCAACATCAGGGTCTTTTCCAGGGAGTCTTCTCTTCTCATGAGGTGGCCAAAGAGCCTCAACTTCAGGATCTGTCCTTCCAGTGAGCACTCAGGGCTGATTTCCTTCAGAATGGAGAGGTTTGATCTTCTTGCAGTCCATGGGACTCTCAAGAGTCTCCTCCGGCACCATAATTCAAAAGCATCAATTCTTCGGCAATCAGCCTTCCTTATGGTCCAGCTCTCACTTTCATACATCACTACTAGGAAAACCATAGCTTTAACTATACGGACCTTTGTTGGCAAGGTGATACTAACATACTGAGGGGAGCAGGATTTGAAAGGGACTATCAGCAGGAGGGAGTACCTAGACCCCCCACACACACCATTTCCCCCAATTTTCTCAACCACCCCTCCTAGGAATGTCCCATTTTGACCACAACTGGCTTTGAGTATGGAAATGAGCCCAGGGTTTTTTGGGGAAGGGGGGAGAAGGGGCATGGGGGGTATAGAGGAGAACTGGTAGATAGAAGGAAGGGTTCATACACAAAGCAAACATTTGTGTGGATTAATTGTATTCCAGATGATAAGGAAAAAATCCTAGGGTGCAGGGATTTACTCCCACTGCCCCACGGGTCTCTCCAATCAGCAAAAGAAGGAGTCTCCAACCAAGTTATAGAAGCAAAACAGTGGTCTTTATTTGTTGCAAACACACAAAGAGTAGGAACCCCGTGTGTGGGGTTGCATGAACTTTTAAGACATCTCCCCATTTCCCATACTACATTTTTCAACACCATCATCGATACATCACAAATATGTCACAAAGTAGGAATGTTTGGCGTAGAAAAATGAGCACATCACCCACCCCTGTCAATAACCCCAGTTCCCAACACCTTTTAACTCCCCTCTTCCCTAAAGAACAATAAAAGTATTTACACAACCCCCTAGCTGCAAGCCTTTCCTGCGCTCTTCCTTTGAACATATCGGGATTCAATCCACCATCCCGATGGATTTCTGTCTGGGGCATGTGCTGCCCTTGATTGCCTCTTGCCTCCTGTTGTGAGGCGAAGTTCACACCTTATTGGAGGGGCAAGGAGTATGTGACCTTATGCTTAAGGGATCATGGAGGTGTTATGGAGGCAGGGGGAGCCCTGGACTCCTCTCTTCCAGAGGAGTCATTAGCCCTTGGAGCCAAGGAAATTCGTCAAAACGTTGAATTTTGGTGATTATTTGTGAAGCTTCTACAGTTTTCTATACAGTACAGTGGTACCTTGGGTTAAGAACTTAATTCGTTCTGGAGGTCCGTTCTTAACCTGAAACCGTTCTTAACCTGAGGTACCACTTTAGCTAATGGTGCCTCCTGCTGCCGCCACCACGCGATTTCTGTTCTCATCCTGAGGTAAAGTTCTTAACCCGAGGTACTATTTCTGGGTTAGCGGAGTCTGTAACCTGAAGCGTCTGTACCTGAAGCGTCTGTAACCCGAGGTACCACTGTATTGGATAGTCAGAGGAAACAGTACGATCCATGGCATCCGCCGACTGCTACACTGCTTTTCTGTTGTCTATGTATGGTGCTTGTGTAAACGGTCCAGAATTGGCCTCCACAGTCACTTACGGACTCACTGTTAAAACCGTGTTTATGGAAGACAATCTTACTCGGCTACGAGTGATCGCCAAAGAAGATGATTGTCCTGGCCTTAGTTTGAGGCTGTGGTGGCGACTTGGGATTTTTGGGGAGTCGTTTAACTGCCTCCCCCCCCCCATTCCTGGTTTTAACACTGTATATTGGAATATTTAATAAACAGTGCTAAAATAAAAAAGAAAGAGTGAAACACCTTCGGACCTTCCCATGCCCCCATATTACTATTAGGCATTCTTAGCAAATACATCTGCCAGAATCACCTGTAGTTCTACTGCAAGTTTTTGGACCTAATCTAACAAGAAAGGGATACTACAAATTCACCATTTTATTTAAAAACTTGATCTTTTTTCTACATAAGAATAGAAAGGAATGGCATTTCTGAGTGACACAAATTGTTCAGGGGGCCTGCCCTGGTATACCAATGAAACTCTTTTAATGACCTTTTCTCTTGCCTGTTTCAAAAGGTGTGTGTCTGTGGGTGTGTGGGTAAAAACAGCAGCACTTCTTCTGTGTGATAGAGGGGAACACGCAAACACCAGAAACTGCCTGATTTTGTGATTGAAAGACTGTCTCTGGAACCCAGATTGCAGAGATGTGGCATTTTGCAGACATTTTCAATCATGTCCACAATCACAGGGTCTAGAAACTTGCTTCTGTGCATCTTAGGTTTCCTGGGAATCTAAATATAATACTTCCCCCCTCCCTTATGTATGCATGTGAGAGTAAGCACACACACAGTAACTATTATTTGCAGAGCAAATAATCTTTAAACTACTTTATCTTATAGTAAAGGTAAAGGTACCCCTGCCCGTACGGGCCAGTCTTGACAGACTCTAGGGTTGTGCGCCCATCTCACTCAAGAGGCCGGGGGCCAGCGCTGTCCGCAGACACTTCCGGGTCACGTGGCCAGCGTGACATTGCTGCTCTGGCGAGCCAGAGCTGCACACGGAAACGCCGATTACCTTCCCGCTAGTAAGCGATCCCTATTTATCTACTTGCACCCGGGAGTGCTTTCGAACTGCTAGGTTGGCAGGCGCTGGGACCGAGCAGCGGGAGCGCACCCCACCGCGGGGATTCGAACCGCCGACCTTTCGATCGGCAAGCCCTAGGCGCTGAGGCTTTTACCCACAGCGCCACCCGCGTCCCTTTTACTTTATCTTATACATTCCATAAAAA
This sequence comes from Podarcis muralis, assembly GCF_964188315.1. Lineage (NCBI taxonomy): Eukaryota > Metazoa > Chordata > Lepidosauria > Squamata > Lacertidae > Podarcis > Podarcis muralis. The sequence continues at coordinate 105,923,411 of NC_135656.1, forward strand.
ACAGTGTCCATCTCTAACAAAAAAATAAATCCTATACAGTGGTACCTCTGGATACGAACGGGATCCTTTCCGCAGGCCTGTTCGCATCCTGAAGTAAACGTAACATGCGACTGCGTGTCTGCGCGTGCGCAGGCCGCGTTTCGCCGCTTCCACGCATGCACGTGACATCATTTTGAGCATCTGCGCATGCGCGAGCGGCGAAACCCGGAAGTAACGCACTCCGTTACTTCCAGGTCGTCACGGAGCACAACCCGGAAATAATTAACTTGAAGCTACCCGAGGTATGACTGTACATGCACAAGTATGTTACCTCCATCATATTGAGCTAATTCCCATTTATTATTATTATTATTATTATTATTATTATTATTATTATTATTATTGTTATTATTATTATTATTATTATTATTATTCTAGACAGCATCCTAAAAAGCAGAGACATCACCTTGCCAACAAAGGTCCGTATAGTTAAAGCCATGGTTTTCCCAGTAGTGATGTATGGAAGTGAGAGCTGGACCATAAAGAAGGCTGATCGCCGAAGAATTGAGGCTTTTGAATTATGGTGCTGGAGGGGACTCTTGAGAAGATCAAACCTCTCCATTCTGAAGGAAATCAGCCCTGAGTGCTCACTGGAAGGACAGATCTTGAAGCTGAGGCTCCAATACTTTGGCCACCTCATGAGAAGAGAAGACTCCCTGGAAAAGACCCTGATGTTGGGAAAGATGGAGGGCACAAGGAGAAGGGGACGACAGAGGATGAGATGGTTGGACAGTGTTCTCGAAGCCACAAACATGAGTCTGACCAAACTGCGGGAGGCAGTGGAAGACAGGAGTGCCTGGCGTGCTCTGGTCCATGGGGTCACGAAGAGTTGGACACGACTAAACGACTAAACAACAACAACATATATAATAAATGTTCATAAATGTACTAAGCAACATTATCATTATTATTATTATTATTATTATTATTATTATTATTATTTTATGAATTGCCTTCTACTTGACACTCAAGGCAATTTACATTAGAAACAAAATATATACAGTAATTAAAAGCAAAAAACGGCAACTCAAGATAGGCTGGAAAACAATACACTGCAGACCAAACACCTGCGGAGGAGACATTTCCTTTTTCAAATTCCCGTTCACCCTTGAAGTCTTGGGAGTCTGGGAGAAGCTTAATTTCGCACCTGCTGCTGGATTAGAGGCTGCCACCAATGTATTTTTTTCTCCCGCCATTCATATTCCCCTCAAGAAATGCTCCCCTGTGCCAGTAGTTAAGAAGGTCTGATTAGGATCTGAATTCTTCCGGAAGCCAGGCTTCCTTGTTATCTCCCCTCTTTTATTCTCCCCACCTTTTCTTTTTTTGCCAAAGGTCTGGCTCCGAAAGATAAGGAAACACAAGTTCCTGACATTTCACTTTACAAATCGCAGGGAGGCAACGCGCAGCCACAGCAGAGCCCAGAACTCAGGAGCCTCACATCTTTGTGGAAGCAAAGATATAAGAGACCCAGCCGCAGTTTTGCAGGAATTCGAAAGACTTGCTGGACAATCCATTTAGTATCTTCTCTTCTGCTCACTCCCCCTTCGCTTCCTCACACATCCCATACACATTCACACAAGTCACATTCAGTTCTTTCTTATAAATATATAGGCATTGCTCTCATATGCCAGCCACAGTTCACTCTCATACGTATACAACATTCGCGCACAGCCCAGTCGGACGATAATTCACTTGTGTCGCAGATGCTGCTCTGCACTAAATCTTTTCTCACTGGCAGCAAACAGCCTCGTTTGGTCCCTGCTGTAGGCCTTATGGGACGGCAGGTTGTTGTTTTCATTGGACAGCAGTTCCTGAACATTCCATTATGTCACTGCAGCTGAACCAATGACTAGGGAGGGCTCAATTTAAATAACGGAAGCCAAAGCTCTTGCAGCCAACACTGAGGTTTCAAAGGCAGCAATCTGCATTACATCAGTGCACTCCTCCCATCAATTTTAACCTGATTTGGGGGATAAATGGACAAAAAATACACATTTTTCTCTGAAAATCTCAAGACTAGGGCTGAAGGGAAATGGGAGTCGAACAAATCTGGATGTTAACAGAGAAATCTGAGGGCTCCCTTGGACAAAAAGCAAGGAAAATTGGAGCAAAACAGCAGCTAGTAGGCTTGGTCTTTATTGAGACTGTCACGACAGGACTCCAACTCACTGCAAAACGAAGCAAGATGGAAGCCCCAAACAAAAGAGCCCCCAAACTTTTATTAGCTGCTAATCCCCATGTTACACCCCCCCCCAACTACATCACTAATACATCATGGTTACATCATGGAAGGGGAGGTCTGGTGGCAGTAATCTGAGCATCCTGGACCCTGCCCCATGGTTCTCCTTGCCCTCCACCAAACACCCATCAAGTGTAACAAAAGAGATATTTACATTTCCCTGTTTCCCAGCCAAGTTAATCACACCCTTTTGTCTTCATCTGGGTTTGTTATTTCTGGAATGGCTACCTGTCTGGCATTCAGGTATCAGGATGCCATGAATTATCACTCAGGCAGAGGGGCTGCTGAGTAGCTGAGCTCACATGTCTATATGAATTTCTGAAGTTTTCCCTGTGAGCCAGTTGTTCTTGTTTAGTCGTGTCTGACTCTTCGTGACCCCATGGACCAGAGCACGCCAGGCACTCCTGTCTTCCACTTCCTCCCGCAATTTGGTCAAACTCATGCTGGTAGCTTCCAGAACACTATCCAACCATCTCGTCCTCTGTCGTCCCCTTCTCCTTGTGCCCTCCATCTTTCCCAACATCAGGGCCTTTTCCAGGGAGTCTTCTCTTCTCATGAGGTGGCCAAATTATTGGAGTCTCAGCTTCAGGATCTGTCCTTCCAGTGAGCACTCAGGACTGATTTCCTTCAGAATGGAAAGGTTTGATCTTCTTGCAGTCCATGGGACTCTCAAGAGTCTCCTCCAGCACCATAATTCAAAAGCATCAATTCTTCGGTGATTAGCCTTCTTTATGGTCCAGCTCAGCCTTCTTTATGGTCCAGCTCATACATCACTACTGGGAAAACCATAGGTTTAACTATACAGACCTTTGTTGGCAAGGTGATGTCTCTCCTTCTTAAGATGCTGTCTAGGTTTGTCACTGCTTTTCTCATAAGAAGCAGGCGTCTTTTAATTTCGTGGCTGTTGTCACCATCTGCAATGATCATGGAGCCCAAGAAAGTAAAATCTCTCACTGCCTCCATTTCTTCTCCTTCTATTTGCCAGGAGGTGATGGGCCCAGTGGCCATGATCTTCGTTTTTTTGATGCTGAGCTTCAGACCATACATAGATACATTTATCATTTGGTATTGTACAGCAGAGGCCCTTTGAATAGATCATCAAGAAACTGTGATGAAATGTTTGTGGGGACAAGTCACAAAAGTCACAAAAGTGATTGTGCTGATTTTGGTAGTGGACTGCATGTGTGTATCTGCTGGAGGGGCAACCCCTGCCCCCAACCTATACATAAATTCCTGCAACAGGGAGAACACCACATTGGCTAGGCCTGCCCTGGAGCATTACCCAAGACTTGGGTTGAATTCAGACAGCCTGGTGTGGGGCATCAAGGATGAAGGCCCTGCATCTTATACAATGGCATAGTGGGTCCCCACTGCCTTCAGTCTCCCATGATTGATTCATCTCTGTCTGGTTTTGGGCACCAGATTGTTTGAAACACCCTGAGGCATTTCCAAGACAGACACACAGAAATGTTCCCACAAACAACGGTAACCCCTTTCCTGCCTCCCTTGGCCAAGAGCCAAAGGCTGGCACTGCGGCAGGAATCCTGCTGGAACCATCTGGGAGAGCTCTGGGCCTCTTGTCAAGCCTTGGTGACGCACGTTCAAAGTCAGCAGCCTTCCCTGCAACCCCAAGTTAAATGATGGAGACCCTTTTGTGGGCTGCTGACTTTGCATTCTAAAAAGTACCAGCTTAAAACAGTGAGCAGCATTAACCCCCCCCCCCAAAAAAAAACTGGTATGCTTTCAAACTGCTAGAGCACCATACCCCATAGTCGCCTTTGACTGGACTTAACCGTCCAGGTGTCCTTTAAAGGTAAAGTGTAAAGGGACCCCTGACCATTAGGTCCAGTCGTGGCCGACTCTGGGGTTGTGGCGTTCATCTCGCTTTATTGGCTGAGGGAGCCAGCGTACAGCTTCCGGGTCATGTGGCCAGCATGACTAAGCCGCTTCTGGCGAACCAGAGCAGTGCACGGAAACGCTGTTTACCTTCCCTCCGGAGCGGTACCTATTTATCCACTTGCACTTTGACGTGCTTTCGAACTGCTAGGTTGGCAGGAGCTGGGACTGAGCAATGGGAGCTCACCCCGTCGTGAGCATTCGAACCACCGACCTTCTGATCGGCAAGTCCTTGAGAGCCAGTGTGGTGTAGTGGTTAAGAGTAGTCACGTAATCTGGGTAACCGGGTTCGCGTCTCCGCTCCTCCACATGCAGCTGCTGGGTGACCTTGGGCCAGTCACACTTCTTTGAAGTCTCTCAGCCCCACTCACCTCACAGAGTGTTTGTTGTGGGGGAGGAAGGGAAAGGAGAATGTTAGCCGCTTTGAGACTCCTGAAGGGGAGTGAAAGGCGGGATATCAAATCCAAACTCTTCTTCTTCTTCTTCTAGGCTCTGTAGTTTAACCCACAGCACCAGCCACCCATGTCCCTTCCAGGTGTCCTTTACCTTTGCCTTTTACCATATTTTGCAAATCAGCCGGTATTTACCAAGCGGGCAGTCTCTGCTTCAAAATCTCATCGGTGTCATGAACTCATTCAGGTGACTTTGGGTGAGCCGCTATTCTCTCAGCCTCAGTTTTCCCATCTGCAATATGAGGAGAATAACAATGGCTTGCCTGACCTGTTTTTTTGTTAGGATGACAGGCCAGTGAAGATTCTGAAGTACACACACACACACACACACACACACACACACACACACACACAAACAGCAAATGTGGATGACTCCGCTGGCAATTTGATTGCTCAAAGCCTCTTAAGTATTTGTGTTTAAGGCATTTTAGCCCCCCCCTCCCAAGCAGCCCCCCCTCTCCCAAGTTAATGGCCCACCGGATAACTTTTCCTAGTCATGTTTGTGACCTTTCTTTAAATAGAAGCCGTGCTGTCAAGTTGTCAGCAACAGAGATGGCTAAAGCGAAATTACTAAGGGAGAGTAAAATTGACAAAGCGTGAAACGAAATTAACATGCTGTCTGACAAGGTGGCAACCTAAAAATCTGATTACTGTATTCTGAAAGGTGGCTCCTGGCTTTTAAAGGACAACAGCCATCAGGTAAAGCCATTAAAGGCATGATCTTTGAGAAGGATGGAGCAGGGTGTGATTACAGCCTCTTCCATAGCTGGGAGCCCACAAACACAATCAATCAAAGTTTCCGCCTTTCATTTCTCATATTTGCACTCCATCTGTCTACCAACGAGCTCGGGGCAGCACATGCTGTATATTCCTGTCTTATTCCCAACTGGAGTACAGGACCCGGTTCTGGGCACCATATTTTAAGATGGAGGTTGACACTCTGGGCTGTGTCCAAAGGTGAGTGACCAGGATGGCGCTGGGTTCTGGAAAGTGATAACCAGGTCTGTGCACACACTCATAAGAACATAAGAAGAGCTCTGCTAGGTTAGGCCCATGGCCCATCTGTTCTCAAAATAGCCAATCAGATGCTGGTGGGAAGCTCATAAGCATCACAAGACCCCTCTCCCCTCCTGCAGTATTTGGAATCATAGAATCATAGAGTTGGAATAGACCACAAGGGCCATCGAGTCCAACCCCCTGCCAAGCAGGAAACACCATCAGAGCACTCCTGACATATGGTTGTCAAGCCTCTGCTTAAAGACCTCCAAAGAAGGAGACTCCACCACACTCCTTGGCAGCAAATTCCACTGTCGAACAGCTCTTACTGGATCCTGCCTAGTTGTGTCTTGCCATCATAGCTAGTAGTAGCCATTGATAACCTTGCCCTCTGTTAATTCATCCGGCCCTCTTTTAAAGGCATCCCAGTTGATGGTCATGGCTGTCTCCTGTGGCAGTGAGTTCCATAGTTTAACAATGCGCTGTATGAAGAAGTGCATTCTTTCATGTGGCTTTCCAAAGGCATCCGGTTGGCAATGGAGAGAAAGAGAAGAAGAGTTTGGATTTGAATATCCCACCTTATCACTACCCTAAGGAGTCTCAAAACGGCTAACAATCTCCTTTCCCTTCCTCCCCCACAACAAACACTCTGTGAGGTGAGTGGGGCTGAGAGACTTCAGAGAAGTGTGACTGGCCCAAGGTCACCCAGCAGCTGCAGGTGGAGGAGCGGGGAATCGAACCCGGTTCACCAGATTATGAGTCTACCGCTCTTAACCACTACACCACACTGGCTCTCAAGAGGAGGCAGGACTAGACGGGCCACTTCCCTTGTCCAACAGGGCTATTCTTATGCTTAGTGATGTCATGCAGAAGAGGGGGCAGGACTGGAGCCAATGGGTGCGCGGATTTTGGCTCAGCGTTAAACTTCCTAATGATACAAGCTTTTTGGCAGCGGAACGGATTGGCTTGGGAGGCGGTGGACTCTCCTTCGCTGGAGGCATTCAAGCAGAGGAGTTGATGGTCCTCTGTCAGGAGATCAGCCTTTTGTCTCCTGCAGCAAACAGGCTGGGTTGGAGTAGATGACCGCCGTGGTCCTTTCAGGCAGTACAACGTTGCGTGATAATTTTGCACTTGTCGTTTTGAGAGGCATGAGTCACCTTCTCTTGACACGTCTCCGAAGTAACCTACTAGAAGAACGTTTTAAAACACGGCAAGCTCTCGCGCGTGCAATCAACTAGCAAGCCGTAGGGAGAGACACTCCATCTGTCTCCCATCTATTTGATGGGAATGCAGTGTGACGGATTCCTTTTGGAGCAAGGTCTTCTCCACAGTATCTGAGATTACTGGCCAGAGGTGATTCCCAGAGCCTGCTTTAGTTGTTGCTACCCTTGGAATCTGATGCAAATCCCCCTGCCTCTCAAGACATGGGCCTTTCCACTTTTGGTGGCAGTCAGGATTACAGTGGTGGGAACCTGGAAGTCCTTTGCTTCTCTTTCCCAAGATTCCTGGTTTTCCGAAGCAGGGAATATCTGCTCTTGCAGAATGATTTGCTCCTCATTGCTAGGTGATTAGCGGGTCTTCTAAAAGAGACCACTTTGAGAAGGTCGGGTTTCAATTTATTCCTTATTTTAGGAATAATATAGAGGCATCTTGTCCCAGACCAGCTCATTTGTCTTGGAAGAGATGCTCAGCTTAATGACATGACCAGGCCATGTCGTTCATTCCACTATACACTGTGCAGGGAGATTTTGGCATGAAGCATCCATTTGGAGATATAGGTCCCATTTTTCCACTTTGAAAACCAAAAGAGGATTGGACAAGGGGGTCAGCCTTTTTTCTTTGGCCTTAGCCCTACCCCCGGCTGGCCGTCCATTGTCCTCCCTGGCTGAGGGTGGGTCACAGGCCAGCCCAAACAGGTGGGAGTCACCACCCAGGTGAGCCCTACTCGGTGCTGCCCACCAGTGGGGAAGGGAGGGAGGAAATTGTCATTGCGGAGATGTTATACCAGATCTGACAGATGTTCTGTGGAATTTTTCTTTTCTTCCCCTCCTCCACATCTGATTGAGTCCTGCTGTTAATAATAATAATAATAATAATAATAATAATAATAATAATAATAATTTATTATTTATACCCCACCCATCTGGCTGGGTTTCCCCAGCCACTCTGGGCGGCTTCCAACAAAACACTAAAATACAATAACCTATTAAACATTAAAAGCTTCCCTAAACAGGGCTGCCTTCAGATGTCTTCTAAAAGTTTGGTAGTTATTTTTCTCTTTGACATCTGAAGGGAGGGCATTCCACAGGGCGGGTGCCACTACCGAGAAGGCCCTCTATCTGGTTCCCTGTAACTTGTCTCATGTATAGAGTCAGGGTGGTGCAGTGGTTAGTTAGAGAGCTGGACTAGGACCAGGGAGACAAGGGTTCAAATTCCCCACTCGACTATGAAGCTCACTGGGTAACCTTTGGCCAGTCACTGCCTCTCAGCCTAACCTACCTTGCAGGGTTGTTGTTGGGGATAAATCGATGGGGGTGGGACCATGTATACCACCTTGATCTTGGTGGGATATAAATGCAATAAACAAATAAAATGTATTATGTGTTTGCAGGCTACACAGTTGTTGCAAACCGTTGTTTGTTGTTCTTTCTTTCTACGAACTTTTAAAAAAGTATATAGAATTGGAAGGAACCCCAAGGGTCATCTAGTCCAACCCCCTGCAATGCAGGAATCTCAACGAAAGCATCCATGTCAGATGGACTTCCGAGGTTCTTTCCTTGCAGCTGACCTCTTTGCTCAGGGGTCGCCACCTTTTCTTTTCTTTCTTTTTCAATAGCTCTGTTCCTGTGCCATCAACAGCAGCTCAATGCACAAGAATTGGTTTCACAAAGAAACTAATTGCTTTCGCTCCCTCCTTTGAAAACTTTTAAGTCTGTTTAGGGACGCGGGTGGTGCTGTGGTCTAAACTACTGAGCCTAGGGCTTGCCGATCAGAAGGTTGGCGGTTCAAATCCCTGCAACAGGGTGAGCTCCTGTTGCTCGGTCCCTGCTCCTGCCAACCTAGCAGTTCGAAAGCACGTCAATGTGCAAGTAGATAAATAGGTACCGCTCCGGAGGGAAGGTAAACGGCATTTCCGTGTGCTACTCTGGTTTGCCAGAAACGGCTTAGTCATGCTGACCCCAAGACCCAGAAAAACTGTCTGCGGACAAACATCGGCTCCCTCGGCCAGTACAGCGAGATGAGTGCCGCAACCCCAGACTTTTTCACGACTGGACTTAACTGTCAGGGGTCCTTTTACCTTTTAAGTCTGTTTACCTTTACCTTTTAAGTCTGTTTAAGGTCTCTGGTCAGGCTGCGGTTAAAGACGCAGGAGCAGGGCAAATGGGAAAGGTGGCAACTCTGCAACTGTGACTCCTCCTCCTGCTGCTGCTGTGTGTGTGTGCGTGCGTGCGTGCGTGCGCGTGCTTAGTGATCCTGCTTCCAGGGACATACAGTGGCACCTCGGGTTAAGAACTTAATTCATTCCAGAGGTCCGTTCTTAACCTGAAACTGTTCTTAACCTGAGGTACCACTTTAGCTAATGAGGTCTCCCGCTGCCGCCGCACAATTTCTGTTCTCATCCTGAAGCAAAGTTCTTAACCTGAAGCACGATTTCTGGGTTAGCTTAGACTGTAACCTGAAGAGTCTTTAACTTGAAGCGTATGTAGCCAGAGGTACCACTGTATAGGAGGAATTGTTGCCTGGTCTTTCAGATCTCTTGACACTTACAGGTACTCAAGATAAACATGCGAGTGCTCATTCCCCAAAGCCTGAGGAGGCAGACAGAGTAGCATCTCCCCTTCACACTTTTCATGTTTACTGTGGCAAGCAGGAGTGAAGCATCAGAGTTTATCCAAGTATAAACCTGCTCCTTAAGTCTATTTCTGGCTGCTGTGTGGAGGTTGTGCCCATGCTACTGACGCTACTGCACTCTAGTGGCTAGACGGCAAAATGCACGCGCAGGTTTCCGAGGACGGCATATGGAGGATTATGCACAGCTGTGAGGGTGTTTCTTCTTGCTTAAGGACACATGGATGATTCAAGCCTACAGCGTGGTGCAATGAGTGCCCTCCTATTGGTATGTGGATTGAAGCCTCCTCTTGGCCGCTAACCTGGCAGCACCCTCCCCCTGCTATCATGACACCTTTTGCATCATTTCATGTTTCCAGAGAGGTAAGAGGCACTCCTGTCTTCCACTGCCTTCCGCAGTTTGGTCAAACTCATGTTAGTAATAATATAATAATAATTTATTATTTGTACCCCGCCCATCTGGCTGGGTTTCCCCAGCCACTCTGGGCGGCTTCCAACAAAGATTTAAAATATATTAAAATGTCATACATTAAAAACTTCCCTGAACAGGGCTGCCTTCAGATGTCTTCTGAATGTCAGGTAGTTGTTTATCTCTTTGACATCTGATGGGAGGGCGTTCCACAGGGCGGGCGCCACTACCAAGAAGGCCCTCTGCCTGGTTGCCTGTAGCTTTGCTTCTCGCAGTGAAGGAATCGCCAGAAGGCCCTCGGCGCTGGACCTCAGCGTCCAGGCAGAACGATGTGGGTGGAGACGCTCCTTCAGGTATACTGGGCTGAGGCTGTAGCTTTGAGAACACGGTCCAACCATCTCGTCCTCTGTCGCCCCCTTCTCCTTGTGCCCTCCATCTTTCCCAGCATCAGGGTCTTTTCCAGGGAGTCTTCTCTTCTCATGAGGTGGCCAAAGTATTGGAGCCTCAGCTTCAAGATCTGTCCTTCCAGTGAGCATTCAGGGCTGATTTCCTTCAGAATGGAGAGGTTTGATCTTCTTGCAGTCCATGGGACTCTCAAGAGTCTCCTCCAGCACCATAATTCAAAAGCATCAATTCTTCGGCGATCAGCCTTCTTTGTGGTCCAGCTCTCACTTCCATACATCACTACTGGGGAAACCACAGCTTTAACTATACGGACCTTTGTTGACAAGGTGATGTCTCTGCTTTTTAAGATGCTGTCTAGGTTTGTCATTGCTTTTCTCCCAAGAAGCAGGCGTCTTTTAATGGGGTCACGAAGAGTTGGACACGACTAAACGACAAAGGAGACTGATAGCAAAGAGAACAGAGAGTCTTAGGGCACCTTAAATACTAACAAAGAAATCATGGCATCAGCTTCTCTGGACGAAAGCCCACCTTGCCTGATGGTCATGTACTCACTGGGCCATAGAGTAGGCCAAAACAAGTTTGCTATGACGGCAAAATTGATCTTCCATGTTTAGAGGAAGTTAGGGCTGCCATATGTCTGGATTTTCCTAGACATTACCAGGGTGGCGCTGTGGGTTAAACCACAGAGCCTAGGACTTGCCGATCAGAAGGTCAGCGGTTCGAATCCCCACGACGGGGTGAGCTCCCGTTGCTCGGTCCCTGCTCCTGCCAACCTAGCAGTTCAAAAGCACGTCAAAGTGCAAGTAGATAAATAGGTACTGCTCCGGCGGGAAGGTAAATGGTGTTTCCGTTCGCTGCTCTGGTTTGCCAGAAGCATCTTAGTCATGCTGGCCACATGACCCGGAAGCTTTACGCCGGCTCCCTCGGCCAATAAAGAGAGATGAGCGCCACAACCCCAGAGTCGGCCACGACTGGACCTAATGGTCAGGGGTCCCTTTACCCTTTACCTTTAGGGCTGCTATTTGCCTGGATTTTCCTGGACATTACCAGGATTCCAAAGGTTGAATTGACGTCCAAGGGGAATTACCAAAAGATGGTGCTTTGTCCTGGATCTCAGGCAAGTCAATCCAAAAATTGTAGGGTGGGTGTTTATGTAAAATAAAGCTCAACAACTTTTTCGGGTGTCCTGATTCTTTTACTTTTTGAAATATGGCAACCCTAGAGGAAGTGTACCACCAAACACCAATTCCTGAGGAGCAACAGCTGACTCTTCTTCTCATATTTTCATCACGTGGGTCAGATGTGCAGCCCTGACCCACATTCAAATGCCCGCCCAATTGACGGCTTGTGGTCCAGCAGAGAAGTCTGCACTGTGCATGCAAATCTTCTCAGCTGGGTTTAAGGAGGAGCATCTTAACCAAGTTTAGACCAATGGCCAAAATGCAACTTTGGGAGGGTTTTTGTACTGCTCCAGCAATGGCTCTTTGGTATGGTGGCAAAATGGAACTTCCATGTTTAGGGGCAGTATATCGCCAAGTGCCAAGTGCTGGGAAGCCACAGTGCAAGAGGGCCACTGCTTTCATGCCAAGCTCACGGGAGGCCCCTGGCTGGCCCCTGTGGGAAGCAGGATGTTGGGACTTGTTAAGACTTTGGACTGATCCACCAGGGCTCTTCTTACACCCAAATGGCTCTCTCACACCATCTCCAACGCTCTTAAAAAGTATTGGCTGCTTCCAGCCTGGCTCTCATGTTCTTAGCCAATATTCACAAGGGATTTGGGATGGGTGTTTGTGTGTTGTAGCCACACCAACGCCCTGGGTCCCGTGGGCATGGATGTAACTGCTCGTAGTGTTGCTACACCTCCATCAGGTTTTCATTTCCCTTTATTATTCTTTCATTTTTATTTCATTTTAAGTTTTTGTTTATACTTTTCAGGTTTATACATGTCATTAGTTTTACCATCATTTTGGCTTTTCAAAACTTGACTTCCATCCCCCTCTTTCTGCCGTTCCTTAAATTTGTTTTTTAATATCTTTATTTAATTTGCCCATTTATTCATCTATTCATATATACTCTTATGAAACTGCAGGTTATCACAATAATCCTGTCAATGTTCTTTTCTGTTTGCAATTTACAGTGGTATCTCGGGTTACATACGCTTCAGGTTACATACGCTTCAGGTTACACACTCCACTAACCCAGAAATAGTGCTTCAGGTTAAGAACTTTGCTTCAGAATGAGAACAGCAATCGTGCTCCAGCGGCGCGGCAGCAGCAGGAGGCCCCATTAGCTAAAGTGGTGCTTCAGGTTAAGAACAGTTTCAGGTTAAGTACGGATCTCCAGAACGAATTAAGTACGTAACCAGAGGTACCACTGTATTTTATTTTTGAGGGCGTCTTGCCTGGTTTCGTTTGCTGCCATTTTGTATTATAGTCATTTCTACTATTAGTTTACCTGAATTATTTTATTTCTTTATTGTTTGGGTAGGGTTGTTCCGCTTCCATTATTTCTTCTTGTTGTTGTTTGGGAGTGTTATGCATACATCTGGAGTTTTTTTGGATGAGGGGTTCCACCCTGTGGAATGCCCTCCCATCAAATGTCAAGGAAATAAAACAACTATCTGACTTTTAGATGACATCTGAAGACAGCCCTGTTTAGGGAAGTTTTTAATGTTTGATGTTTTATCGTGTTTTTAATATTCTGTTGGGAGCTGCCCAGAGGGGCCGGGGAGACCCAGCCAGATGGGCAGGATATTAATAATAATAATAGTAGTAGTAGTAGTAGTAGTAATAATAATGGTGTTGTCTGCCTTGTTGGTGGTATTTGTGTGTGAGGGTATTCTGCCTGCTTTTCATTTTATTGGACGTGGCGGGGCGGGGCTGCATTTTTAGGGGCCTCCTTCCTTTCTGTTTGGTTGTGTGCATTCTGCCAACTGAGGAATTGTGGATATTGCCTGCTTTTGGTTAACTTGTGTTTCTTTTTTTGGCAGTGGGGGCTGTATTTGTATTACCTAACTATTTTATTGCTAGTTTGGGGTGGTTTCCTCCTGTTTTTTTTTGGGGGGGGGCTGTTTGTTTTGTCTGTGTTTTGGAGAGAGAGAGAGAGAGAGAGAGAGAGAGAGAGAGAGAGAGAGAGAGAGAGTGTTTGGTGTTTTATCTGTTTCGGGCTCAGCTGTTTTTCTTCTATTGGATTGTCATTATGTGATGTTTCTTAGGTTTCCAAAGGTGGCCACGGGCTCAGAAAAGCTTGTTGATGATTGGTCAAACCACTTCATTTTGGGCCAGTGTGCCTCTGCTTCTGACTTTCAGATACAGTGGTACATCGGGTTACAGACGCTTCAGGTTACAGACGCTTCAGGTTTCAGACTCCGCTAACCCAAAAATAGTACCTCGGGTTAAGAACTTTGCTTCAGGATGAGAACAGAAATTGTGCGGCGGTGGCAGCAGAAGCAGCAGGAGGCCCTATTAGTTAAAGTGGTACTTCAGGTTAAGAACAATTTCAGATTAAGAACGGACTTCCGGAATGAATTAAGTTCTTAACCCGAGGTACCACTGTATAGCACACAGAGAGAGAATGTGCGCATTTGGTGCCCTCTGCTGTTATTGTAGCATACAAGTTAAAGGTCGAAGGAATTACTCCGGATGAAAGGCAGGTGGCAGAAGCTTTTGGCTGGCCAAATGTTGTAGGACTCTAACTCCCATCAGCACTAGCAAGCATAGCCAACGACCAGAGTTTATGGGAATTGTAGTTCCCCAACCACAGAGAGCCACAGATTCCCCACAACTGAGAAAAGGGCTGTGATGGCTCCCGCTCTTTCCCCAGGAATGATGTATAGCTCAGTTAGTTAGAGCAGCTCTACATAGCTCCATCATCCTGGACCTGGACTGATGATAAGCGACAAAGAAAGAATGATAAGGATAATCCAGATTAAATGGGAGCAGGAAGGTATGATCCAGCCAAACACGGCTCAAGAACTGAGGAAGAATATAAACAATATTAAAATAGAAAAGTATAAAGAATTAAGTAGAATTTTTTTATTAAAATGGTATAGAACTCCGGCACAAATGGTGTATATCGTGAAAGGGTTTAGTCCCAAATGCTGGCATTGTGGTCAGGAAAAAGGACTATATTCACACATGTGGTGGGAATGTACCGTATTTTTCACCCTATAGGACGCACTTTTTCCCCTCCAAAAATGAAGGGGAAATGTGTGTGCGTCCTATGGGGCGAATGCAGGCTTTCCCGGGCTTCCTGCAGCTCTGCACCACCCTCCCGATCCTGGCGCGAAGCCGCGCGGGGCTCCGGAGGGTGGCGCAGAGCTGCCTGCGCACCAGGGCTTCCTGCAGCTCTGCGCCACCCTCCCGATCCCGGCGCGAAGCCCCGCGGGGCTCCGGAGGGTGGCGCAGAGCTGCCTGCATTCCGAAGCCTGGTGCGTGCTGAAGAGCGCGCCCGGGCTTCCCGCACCTCTCCGCAAGCCTGGGGAGACCAGCGCGGCTCCCTAGGCTTGCAGATAGCAGGCTGCTCTGGGGGCTGGGGTTGGGGGAAGCTCGGGCTTCCCCCGCGCCTGCCCCGTGCCTGGGGAGGGGAATTTTTTTTCCCCTTTATTCCCCCCCCCCCAAAAAAAAAAATTTGGTGCGTCCTATGGGGCGGTGCGTCCTATGGGGCGAAAAATACGGTAATCTGGTTAAGGAATATTGGCAAAAGATTATAAAGGTAATTTCTGGATTATTTCAAATAAACATAGAAGTTAATAGGGATTTGTTATTTTGGGGGATACTGGGAAATACCAAAGTAAAGAGTAATAAGCAAGAGTTGTACAAGATTATGATTTTAGCTGGAATGGCAGTTATTGCTTTGGGATGGAAAGAAAAGGCCAAATGGAATGTGGAAAAATGGAATGATTATGTTTTTGAATACGTACAATCAGAAATATTCGCACAGATAGTGGCAGAGGATAGATGGGGAAATAAATGCCAAAGAATCACAAATAAATGGGCATTTTACAGGAACTGGATAGAAATAGGGGAAGCCAACCCTAACATACAAGCTCGAATGAACAGACTGTGTACATGGATAAAGATATGAAGAAGGAAGGCCTGACCGGGGGCGGGGAGGGCTGGAGTGGGGAGGGAGGGGAAAGGAAAAAAAGAGAAAAAGTACCGGTAAACCAGATGGTATTTTGAATTGATTTTGTTATGTAAGCCTTTTTTTTCAGAAACCGTATATATTAATGTTATGTAGTATGAATGAATTTTGTTCTGTATTCTTTGTTTTATAGAGTATATATAATAATGTTATGTTACTAAGCAAATCTAATAAAACGGGGGCAGGGAATCCTGGACCTGTGATGGATGCTGGCGGGGGCTGATGGGAGTTGGAGTCCAATAACATCTGGAGGGACGTAGGTGTCATTACTTCAGTCTGCTAGGCAGTAATAGATGAGAAACTGGGCTGCAGGGCCTCTCCTCTTCCCTGTGACACGGCAGAAATTTATTTCCTGCCTGCGGTACTCTACTTTTTATTATGCATTTATTATGTAATTTCATCACACACATTTGTTTTCGAACTCCGTTGATTTATCTGTATTTTGATGATTTTATTGTACTTTTGTTTTTCAGAGTCTGCTTTTTATTGCTAGTTTGAATGAATATTTTATACTGTTTAATGGGAAAGCTCCAAGATATATTTGATTCTTGCTAAATAAATAAACAAACAAACCCACATGCCCTGTAGTAACCTGAATTCCCAGGAAGGATGTGTTAGTAAACTGACCATAACCCTTGGGAGTTATTGTTGTTGTTGTTAATTGAATTAGTACAGGGCGATTTACATTTAATATGCTTTCATTTTAGAAGAGTGCATGAACAGCCCATTGAAATCCTCAGCCCTGTTTGTGAGCCAAGAGATTGGGGGGATTCATAGATTCAGAGAATCAGAGAATTGTAGAGTTGGAAGAGATCACAAGGGTCATCTAGTCCAACCCCAACGTGTGGCTTGAATCCACCACCTGAAATTAAGATCCTCATGCTCTACCGTCTCAGCTATTGTGGCTGATCAATGAATTTTCCCAGCAGGGAAAGAAATTAGGCAATATTGTGTTGGCAGTGGGGGTCACCACAAGCAGCAGAAGTAGCACAGGTTATTTCCCCCTCCTTAAGCTTATGGTTTGGTTTTGGTTTTGCTGCAGTTGCAAGGGAGAGCAGCAGCAGCAGCATCTAAGTAGACAGCTAGACACCATTTGGCATCCTCCTCAAATACATTGGACCTGGCAGTGTTTCAGGGCGTGGAGAGTGGGGAATGGCATCTACCTACCTATTAAGTAGTGGGTTGACAAAGCAGACGACACAGAGATTTCTCCAAGTGGTTCTTTATAGTAAGCTGGAACTGAACTGAACAGCAAACAGCTCAGCCAGCCTGCTTTTATAGGCAGTTGGCTGTCAACAACAACCCAGGGTTTCCCTCCTAAAGTAACTGACGTGGACCTGAGTGAAAACTATATACAGTGGTACCTCGGGTTAAGTACTTAATTCATTCCGGAGGTCCGTTCTTAACCTGAAACTGTTCTTAACCACTTTAGCTAATGGGACCTCCTGCTGCTGCCACGCCGCCGGAGCACAATTTCTGTTCTCATCCTGACGCAAAGTTCTTAACCTGAAGCACTATTTCTGGGTTAGCGGAGTCTGAAGCGTCTGTAACCTGAAGCGTATGTAATCCGAGGTACCACGGTACACGATCCTCCTGGTGGCCAGGGTGAGAATTTCAATACATAACACTACCAAAAACCCGAGAGGAATATTCAGAGAAAATTCTGCCAAGCTGCTTTCTTTTTCCTCTCTCTCTCTCTCTCTCTCTCTCTGTGTGTGTGTGTGTGTGTGTGTGTGTGTGTGAGAGAGAGAGAGAGAGAGAGAGAGAGAGAGAGAGAGAGAGAGAGGAAAAAGAAAGCAGCTTGGCAGAATTTTCTCTGAATATTCCTCTCGGGTTTTTGGTAGTGTTATGTATTAAGGATGAAACATCTCAGAAATTGTATTCTGAAAACAGGGCCTGCCTAAAAACAAAAAAGTTTTTAGCAGGTGCATAAAAGAGCACAGCGAAGGTGCCTGCCTGGTGTCAAGTGGCAGGGAGTTCCAAAGTCTAGGTGCTGCCACACAAACAAGCCTAACAAGTCCAATGTCCTGCTCCCCACCATGGCCAACCAGATGCCACTAGGAAGCCCCTTGTCATGGTCCGGTCTACGGGCGATCGAAGTCCCGGCTGAGGACGTTGGGACCGGGGGCAAGATGGCAGGGAGGGAGCAGGAATGAGAGTCCAGAAGCCAGGGGTCCGAGGGTCAGGAAGCAGGGAGTCACAAAGTCAAGGTCCGAGGATCAGGAAGCAAGAAGCCCAATGCAGCAAGGCAGGAAACGTGTTGCTGTGCCAAAGAGCCGAAGGGAAATGCTGACCTTATATCCCTTCCTGGCTCTTGCCACCAGGTGCTGTGAGTTACCAATCGGCCTCACCTGTGCGGCCACGGCTTGCCTCTCAAGGATAAACTTAGGAAGGCCCCAGGCCTGCGAAGCCCTAATGGTCACAGGGCCTGGCTCCTGCAGGCACTCCTGACAGCCCCCAAGCTGGAGATCAAAGCTGCAGCCCTCTACCACTGTTCTTCCCGAGCAACTGGTAGTCAGTTTTCTCCTCCCACTGCCTTCCCCCAGCCCTGCAACCCACACGAACCTAGAGGGTTGTCTGACTCTCAGAAGCAGCTTTGGGTAGCTGGAGGATGGAAGGGGCTGCAACGGGAAGGAAAAGGAATTCTACTCCCCATATCTATGGAGTCTGCACAGTATCCACCACCTTTCGCTACATTGTTCGTGTGCTTGTCCAAATCTGCATTCATACACGTAGGAAAACTGAATTAAAGTGGAAAGGAAGGCGGACTAAAAAACATAATCTTCAAACAAAGGAGTGCTTACTGCCAAGGCAGGGGAAGCTGTGGCCCTCCAGATGTTGGCGGACTACAACTCCCATCATTCTTGACCACTGACCATGCTGGCTGGGGCTGGTGGGAGCTGGTAGTTCAGCAGCATTTAGAGGGGCACAGGTTCTGTAGAATCATATTATGGTAGAGTTGGACCCTCGAGGGTCATGTAGTACAACTGCCTGCAATGCAGGAATCTCAAATTCTTGCACCACTCATTTCCCCTCTTGATTTTGTTGTATGCGAATGCCCTCTTATCCTCGAACAAGTCTTCTTCGTACCTTTAGATCACAAGAGGACAGGGGCAGAATTCTGGCAGAAAAGCAGTGAGGAGGGTGCTTAGCATTGTTGAATGGTTTCTTTAAATGTAAAGGTTCATCATTGTTCCACTCGATGTGTTTGTCTTTAAGGGGCCAGAGCAAGGGCCAGAGCAAGATAACGAGACCCAGCTTTACAGCTGTGAAACATAGCAGGTGCTGCTGAGTTGTATTTGATTAAGGTGTGTCAGCATTTGGGTGTAGTATATAAGGAGCAGCACCTAGCTCTCCCATTACCCTGGGGGATGGGTTGGTGGTTGGGTCTGGTTTGTTGATGTATTTAGTGTAAATGGAGTTTTTGTTTTTCTTATTAAAACCTTGTTTAAGTTATTTTTGAGTCCCTTTTTAATGCATGGTCTCCCCAGCAAGCTCTCTGCTGCGCTATCATACTGTAAATAGCCAACAAGCATAACTGTCAACCTTCCCTTTTTTGTGGGAAGTTCCCTTATTCCAGCGCCATTTCCCGCTGCTTCCCGCTGCTATCCCAGATTGTTAGATATCCCGTAGACTGTCCCCGGGACAGGTGAGGCTGCTGATCCCTTATTTTCAAATCTGAAAGTTGACAGCTATGGTGCTTAGCCCTTTCTCCACAGGTGATTGTTACACTTCAACACGCATGACCTCCCCCCCCCCCACGTGACACTACGCTCTTGGCTTTCCAGATCTCCACACCCATGTTCTTCTGCAAAATAGTTACTTTCCCATCTCTTGCGTAGATGGTTCTGTAATAAGGTGACCAGCTGGCCACTTATGTGCTGCTGCCAAGGGGAAAAAATGTGTGGCTAAAAACGAGAATGCAGGGTTGCATGAAATCTGCATTTCTAGGTGCAAAGCCAAATAGGACTGCTACAATTTAAGCTGGAAGGTAACACTTGTTGTTCTTTAGTTGTTTAGTCATGTCCCGACTCTTCGTGACCCCATGGACCAGAGCACGCCAGGCACTTCTGTCTTCCACTGCCTCCCGCAGTTTGGTCACACTCATGCTGGTAGCTTCGAGAACACTGTCCAACCATCTCGTCCTCTGTCGTCCCCTTCTCCTTGTGCCCTCCATCTTTCCCAACACCAGGCTCTTTTCCAGGGAGTCTTCTCTTCTCATGAAGTGGCCAAAGTATTGGAGCCTCAGCTTCACGATCTGTCCTTCCAGTGAGCACCCAGGGCTGATTTCCTTCAGAATGGATAGGTTTGATCTTCTTGCAGTCCATGGGACTCTCAAGGGTCTCTTCCAGCACCATAATTCAAAAGCATCAATTCTTCAAATCAAACCTATCCTGTGTACTCGCAATGATACCTAATGACCACACGAGGGGAGCAGATGCAAGGAATTTTTTTAAAAGTAACTATTAACAGGAACGTCCACTAGGAGGCAGCCGCGCTTTTCTCCTCCCGCATTGCTATTCCACGTGCTCTCCTCGCTTTTTAATTTCCAGACTGTGCTCAATAACAAGTGATGCGTCTGCGTCACGCTTGTTTCTCCTCTCACCTCTCTTATTGTTTCAGGGAATAGAATGTCTTTAGGAACAATGACGTGATTGGGGATTAAGAGTCCTGTTCGTGGCCGTGGAGAGTTTGCCCCTGCCTGCCTTCTCCTCCCAGCTCATTCATTGTGTGGGGCCCATCTCGCCTCTCCCCCCACTTCTCCCTTCGTGCCCTGTCAATAGATGATCATATAAATAGCCCCTGTCTGTGCTGGGAGAAGTGTCTGGGCAGCCTTGGCTCAGAATTAGCGACGTGTGTGTACATGAGAGAGAGCAGATTGCATTGAAAAGGTGGCTGCATCATCGTGTCCTACTTAGCAGAGGGCGGTCCTTTCTTTGAAGGAGCCCTTTTTCTGGAAATTGGTCCACTTTATAAAGATAAAGACCTCCACAGTTGGAGCTGATAGTGCTTCTATTTGCTGGAAGCTGCGGGAGCAGAGAGTGAGTGCTGTTGCACTCAGGTCCTTGTTGGCAGATTTCCCACAAGGCCATTGTGAGAACAGGATGCCGGACAAGAAGGGCCATTGGGCTGATTTAGTTTTTTTATGTTCTTATGTTTTTTTATACAGTGGTACTTCAGGTTACACTGGGATGCAGGTGGCACTGTGGGTTAAACCACAGAGCCTAGGACTTGCCGATCAGAAGGTCAGTGGTTCGAATCCCCATGACAGGGTGAGCTCCCGTTGCTTGGTCCCTGCTCCTGCCAACCTAGCAGTTCGAAAGCACGTCAAAGTGCAAGTAGATAAATAGCTACCGCTCCGGCGGGAAGGTAAATGGCGTTTCCGTGCGCTGCTCTGGTTCACCATCAGCAGCTTAGTCATACTGGCCACATGACCCGGAAGCTGTACGCCGGCTCCCTCGGCCAATAAAGCGAGATGAGTGCTGCAACCCCAGAGTCGGCCACGACTGGACCTAATGGTCAGGGGTCCCTTTACCTTTACCTCGGGTTAAGAACTTAATTCGTTCCGGAGCTCTGCTCTTAACCTGAAACTATTCTTAACCTGAAATTCCACTTTAGCTAACGGGGCCTCCTGCTGCCGCCGGAGCACGATTTCTGTTCTCATCCTGAAGCAAAGTTCTTAACCCGAGGTAATATTTCTGGGTTAGTGGAGTCTGTAACCTGAAGCGTCTGTAACCCGAGGTACCACTGTAATCTGAAGAAGGGAGAGCAGGAGGGGTCCTGAGGTTGCCCATCAACAGTGAGAGCCCAGGCAGCGGGCAGACCAGGCACACAGGCCACCTGCTCGCCGTCTTCCCCCACTATTGTGGCAGATGTGTTACCTTCCAGCTTAAATGGTAGCAGTCCTATTTAGCTTTGCACCTACAAATGCAAATTTCAGGCAAATCTGCATTCTCGTTTTTAGCCACGCATTTCTTTTTTCTTTTTCCCTTGGCAGCAGCACATAAGTGGCCAGCTGGTCACCTTATTACAGAACCATCTACGCAAAGAGATGACAAAGTAACCGTTTTGCAGAAGAACATGGGTGTGGAGATCTGGAAAGCCAAGTGTGGTGGCAGGGGGTGTGTGTGTGGAGGACATGCGTGTTGAAGTGTAAAATGAATTGATTTTAGAATGCATTTCAATTAACTGATTGTGACTTTATGTAAACTGTGTTACTTTTATTGTTGCTAGCCGCTTTGAGCCCGGCATCGGCTGGGGAGGGCGGGATATAAATAAAAATTTATTATTATTATTATAATTAATTAATTAATTAATTAATTAATTAATTAATTGAAAAGCACCTGTGGAAAAAGGGCTAAGCACCCTCCTCACTGCTTTTCTGCCAGAATTCTGCCCCTGTCCTCTTGTGATCTAAAGGTACGATGAAGACTTGTTCGAGGATAAGAGGGCATTCGCATACAACAAAATCAAGAGGGGAAATGAGTGGTGCAAGAATTTGAGATTCCTGCATTGCAGGCAGTTGTACTACATGACCCGCAAGGGTTACTTCCAACTCTACCATAATATGATTCTACAGAACCTGTGCCCCTCTAAATGCTGTTGAACTACCAGCTCCCACCAGCCCCAGACTGCATGGTCAGTGGTCAAGAATGATGGGAGTTGTAGTCCGCCAACATCTGGAGGGCCACAGCTTCCCCTGCCTTGGCAGTAAGCACTCCTTTGTTTGAAGATTATGTTTTTTAGTCCGCCTCCCTTTCCACTTTAATTCAGTTTTCCTACGTGTATGAATGCAGATTTGGACAAGCACACCAACATGTAGCGAAAGGTGGTGGATACTGTGCAGACTCCATAGATATGGGAGTAGAATTCCTTTTCCTTCCCATTCCAGCCCCTCCCACCCTCCAGCTACCCAAAGCTGCTTCTGAGAGTCAGACAACCCTCTAGGTTCGTGTGGGTTGCAGGGCTGGGGGAAGGCAGTTGGAGGAGAAAACTGACAGGAATTGGAGACCCGCCGTGGGGTGGGGTGGGGTGGGGGAGGCTTTCTACTTGCATCACCCAATTTATCATCATCATCATCATTAATCACCTGCCCAATTCCTTAATCTTTAATTCCAGGATGGGTCACAACAATAAAAACACAATGTTGAAAACACAGAAATAAGGTGGGCCTTCAAAAGGAATCTCTCTGGCGTCAAATGCCAAGGGTAAACAGGTTTTTCTTCAGTGTTTGCCCAGGAACGGTTTAATGGAGGCAAAATGTGGGGAAAGAGTTCCACAACTCAGTTGCTGCCACAGAGAATGCCCTCTCCTGGGTCGCCTGTGCCTCTGAGGGTGGCGAAGCAACCGAGAGGGCTCCCTCTGCTCATTTTAGTACCCAAGGAGGTCTGTGGGGAAGGAGGTGCTTTTTCAGGTATTCCCGGACTGAGTTGTTTAGGGCTTTAAACGTCAATACGAGCATCTTGAAGTGGGCCCAGAGATGAACTGGCAACCAGTCACATGCACTGGTTTCCACCCAACTTTTTTTGGGGGGGCTGGCATGAGCATGTGATGTCATGTGGCGGGAGGAGGCCGTTCCCTTCCATCCGTCCCGCTGCGAAGACCATCACCTCTGCTCCAACATAAGTCAGCGACCCGGGCAGATAGAACCGCGCACACAGAATAGGTGTGAGGCTTGTGGAAGCATACTACAACTACAGATTTATTAATCATAAATCAGGACAAAGAAAGATGAGAGAACAGCTAAAAGCAAAAGCTATACATACAACGGAAGTTCCCAGCATACTGTGCTGGAATGTAAACAGACATGTGACACGTAACAATCCCATGTCTGTTCCTTAAGGTGAATGGAAATGTCAACAGGCTCCACAAGGCCTGCCGCAGCCACAGACAGGCCCAGAGGGGCCCAATGTAGCTGCAGGAAATCCTGCCAGGGCTTACTGCATGCTGTGGAATATTGAGGGGGGCAGGCCGCCTCACTGAAAATTGGTGCCCCTGCAACCAGGGCAGCTGTTTTAAAAATGGGGTAATATGGAATCTAAATGGAACCCCAGCCAGGAAGCTAGCTGCTGTATTTGGGGCCGATTGGAGTTTCTGAGCCATCTTCAAGGGCAGCCCCACGTAGAGCGCATTGCAATAACCCAGTCTGGAAGTTACCAGAGCATGGAGTACAGCGGCCAAGTCATCTCTGTTCAAAAGCAAGCTGTAGCTGGCAAACCAGCCATATCTGGAAAACTACCTATGCATGTGTGGTAATATTTTTGAGGAATTGGGCACTGCTTTTCGCTGAATATGGATAAAAGGGGGTGGGGTAGACCACTTCACAATGTTGTCCAGATGGTACAGTACCCCATACATATTGCAATATCGCAAGTGGGAAGAACAATTTCAAGGGGCTGTAAGTACAGAAGCACGCACAAAGGAGATTTGTTTCATTTATAATGTAGATGGTCGACTAACAAAGAAGCGCTGCTGGGAAATAAATAATGAAAATTGAAAAGATTCTTGGATTTATTAATATGCACTTAAGATGGTGCTTATGTTCTTACAGGGAAAGAACTGGCCTCTTTTATGATAACAGCTGTTGGGATTGTGTGTGCCAGATAGTGGTTATTTTATTTATTTATTTTTTTAACAAACCCTAGTTATTAAGGAATAGATAAATAAAGCACAAGACAGTGTCCTTAAGGCAAAATTAAATCATGATATGAGCAGAAGGGGAGGGGAGTTAAATCGATGGATTTAATCAGATCTCTCCTCTTGTTGTGCGCTATGGAATCAAGATGTTGTGAAATTAAAATGAAAGGAAATGGAAAATAGTATTTAAAGTTTAAATTAAAAGAAAAGGGTTACCTTCTTACTGTTTCTTGTTAGGAAAACACATCATATGCACGGAGTAGGCTGTGAAGCCATGCGTTCAGCTACCAGAAAGTCAGAGCTTTCAGGAAGATGGCAACTTGGAAAAAGTGGGATATTGCTGAGATTACAAACAGGGTCGCTTGTATTTTGTTATGCTACAATCTCACTGTACAAACGCAGAATTTGGTATCGGACGCAGCACTTTGGCCTCCAGAGAATTTGCACTTAGAGCACAGGAGCATAGGATAGAAAGCTGCGATATACTGAACCAGATCTTTGGCCCATCTGGGCTCAATATTGTCCAGGGTTTCAGACAGGGGTCTGTCTCAGCCCTACCAGGAATTGAACCGGCAACCTTCTGCCTGCAGAGCAGTTGCTCTACCGCTGAGCTATGGCCTTGCCCCTTAAGGTTGTGGAAATAGATGAGCACATCTGTGTTATGTCCCCATTCTCAGTCCCCACTGCCATCGGTCAACATGGTCCCCGTGCTGGGAAACATCCCTGTAAAAAGCTGTTTCTGGGGAGAGCTGACAACACCAGCTAGATGGATGAATGTTCTGACTTCAAATGGATGTTCCAAGGAATGCCCTTCCACATTTAGTGAATGTGTGAGGCAGGATTGCACCTAGAAGCACCCAGCCCAGCATACCTGCTCTGAGTGGCCACATGTCCAGCACTGGAGCAGTACAGGAAATATATATATACAGTGGTACCTTGGTTGTCGAACTTAATCCATTCCGGGAGTCCATTCGATTCCCGGAACAGTTCGAAAACCAAGGCACGGCTTCCGATTGGCTGCAGGATTTTCCTGCGTTCAACCAGAAACCGCGTAAGCAGCACCAGACATTCAGCTTCCAAAAAACATTCGCAAACTGGAACACTCACTTCCGGGTTTGTGGCGTTCGGGAGCCAAAATGTCTGAGTGCCAAGGCGTTTGACAACCAAGGTACGACTGTATGACGTGTGGGTCTTCTTTGGTGACCGGACAGAGAATAAAGCCATGCAAAATTGGTCAATATATGCAAATGTGTACCGTTCCTAAGGTCACATTCCTCTCTTCCTGTCCTCAGATGCCGCTTCTCCTGGTGCTGAGCTTGCTGGCGCTGACGACACCGCTACCTGGCGACGGGGCGCTTCACCTGAATACTTCCGAAGGTAAGAACCTCTGTTCCCATTCCCGGCTTCCCCACATCTGCTCAAGGAGCTGCAATTCTGGCTGGCTGAATTCCCTGTGGGGTGCATATGAATGAACAGCTGAAGGCTGCTTCTTTCCAGACACTTCTCCCAGTTTGCATCACACATTAAACGTCTGCTCAAACAACCGTTTCTCGTTGTGTTCCTGTGTCTTTGACATTGTTAGCGTTTCTTATTATTTATTCAGCAGTTAAAATATTGCCGAGAAGCCTGCAGCCGAAGGATATCGAGCGGCGAGGCCCAAGTGTGTGTGCTGAACTTACCTCAGATCCCTCTTCTCTTTGACCTTTTTCTCAAGCCTTCTTTGTTTTCAACCAACCCTTTCCTTTTTCCCCCCCCATAAATTTTTTATTGAAGTTTCAAAAGTTTTTTATAACAACAAAACAGAACAATACAATAAAACAAACAAACAAAAGAATAAAAAACAAATTTAATTTCACCCCTTATTTTCTTGTAAGTTACTTCCTCGACTTCCTCGTACCTCCCCTTTCTGTATTCCAATTTCTAATTAAATATTCAGCAAATCCTTCCCTTGTTGTTCACTTAATTTTTGACCTTTCTTTTCTTTTTTACTTATCCATTACCGCTGCTAACCACATATTTTCTAACCCAACGTCTTTCTAACATTCATTAATTTTACAATATTTCTTTAAATATTCCTTAAATTTCTTCCAATCTTCTTCCGCTGTTTCTCTTCCCTGGTTTCGGATTCTGCCGGTCATCTCTGCCAATCCCATATAGTCTATCACCTTCATCTGCCATTCTTCCAACAACCAACCCTTTCCTCCAAGGACTCCTCCTGGTGTGAGGACCTCCCTGGACAAGTGGATCTTCCCCATCTTGCTTCTAGTACACCCTCAATCGGCAGACTTATCACTGCCGCCACCGCACCTGGTTGCAAACCACCACATTCTGAGAGGGGCTCATGTGAGCGCCGGCTATTTTGACATTCCCACAATGCCCACAGAGTTGCATTGCTCTGAGGCACTGTGGGAATGTCAAAATGGTGGGTTTCTGCCTGCCTGTGGCTGCCCCTCTGTAAATTTGAACTGAATGGTTGGGGCAGTAGCAGGTGGCTGGGCCCAGCTTAGATGCTGGACCCCCAGAACTCAATAAACACAAAAGATGTAACCGGCTGTACTTTTGAATAAATAAGGTATTGTATCAAATTGTAGATTTCAACGGAAGTCTCCTAAAGTTCAACAACAAAAAAAAGCAGAAGACCCATTGGATCAGTTCATTCTCTAGTCAGTTCATGAAGAAGGTCCATACATATATAAGTGTCTGTGAATGGATTCTGTGGAACTGTAACAACCCTTCTTGTGGATTATTGGACTCTGTGAACAGACAAGTGGAATAGACACTTATACATGTATGGACCTTGTGAATGAACTGTCTAGACTAGAGAATGAACTGAGTATGTTTCACGTAACCATAGGTTTTTGTTGTTGTTTTGGACCCGCAGAACTGCCTGACCATGTTGTGTATGCCCACTGGCCCTCCTTCCCTCAAATTCCTGCCTCTCAATCCATTGTCTGCTCTCTGTATATCCATTGTATCCTCCACCCCATAGTTTCCCTGCCTTTCTGGGACCTCTTTCTGGTCCTTAGTCTGCCCCTGTCCAAAGCTGTGTGGTTTAACACCAGCCAAAGCGACAACTCTCCCTTCCCTCAGAGAACCTGAGTTGCGAACATCCTAACTGCTTTGTTCCCTGAGCAGCTGGAATGTTCATGAAGGTTTCAGGCGGTCACGCCAGTAGTTGTCACAGTCATCCTTTGCCCCGCTTTACAGTTACTTAAACTATTATTTATTATTTTACTTTTATTTATTTGATTTGTATACCCTTATCCGTAGATCTCAGGGCACTTCACAACCTGAAATCAGAAACAGGCTACAGGAAACAGCTCGGTAACTATTTACGGTAAATAGAGGATAGTCCCCTGAGGTAAAATGGAGGACTGCCCTCCGTAAAGTAGGACACAGGACCACCCTCGCCACTTGTTGCCTCTGTTAGTTGTCATGAGCTGTGGCGTATTTGGCCTGGGGTTGTCGCTTGATTATATTTTGGATGGTGTTTTTGTGCTGTTTCCTCGTTTCAGCATGTGATGCTTTTATGATGGAAAGAGGGATCTTTGTTTGTGGTAAAAACCTGATGCGGAACATTCTTTTAGCCAGCATAAAAGAATATTTATCAGGACTGAGCTGTAAGCAAATGCATCCAGCATTGCAGCTGTTACGGCAGGGGTTGCTTCTCCTTTTTTGCCAAAGTTGTTGAGATTTCGCAAATAAGTTTTTGAGCTCTTTTTAATGGAATTTGCCCAAATCTACACTACCCGCATGGGCTGCCATACTTCCAGATTTTCACAGACATTTAAGTGATTTCCGTCCAGGCATTGTTTACTATGTCCTGGAAATTCAGGACGTAGGGCAACACCACTTGCCACCCACTCCTGAGACGGTATCAAGAAGAACGATGGATGTGCGTTATAGGACCAGGGAGAGTCCTGGGTTCAAATCCTCTCTCTCTCTCTCTCATGAACTTCACCACTGCCAATCTAGCAGTTTGAGAGCACACCAGTGCAGGTAGATAAATAGGTACCGTTGCAGCGGGAAGGTAAACAGCGTTTCCATGCGCTCTGGTTTCTGTCACGGTGTCCTGTTGCGCCGGAAGCAGTTTAGTCATGCTGGCCACATGATCCGGAAAGCTGTCTGTGCACAAACGCCGGCTCCCTCGGCCTGAAAAGCGAGATGAGCGCCACAACCCCATAGTTGCCTTTGACTGGACTTAACTGTCTAGTTGTCATTTACCTTTATCTAGTAAAATGTGGTAACTACTCTGAGCACTTTTAGGGAAGGATAAGGTAGAATTGTAATAAACATGGGAGTTTCTGACACAAGGGGGGGCAGTTCTGCTCTCCTCAAGAAAACTATATCCACAGAGAAAACAGAGCTAAGGGTAAAACACTCAAAAGGGGAGTTACAAACATGCCAAAAGTTATTTAATATTTTGGGTTGCCATATTTCAAAAGTGAAAATCTGGACACAAAAGTTGTTTAGTTTTGCCCAAAGCTGTTTAATGTTTCATAAGAAAGCATGCTATGGCTGGCATTTTTTTAAAGGTGTGTGTGTGTGTGTGTGTGTGTGTGTGTGTGAGAGAGAGAGAGAGAGAGAGAGAGAGAGAGAGAGAGAGAGAGAGAGAGATTTTCACCTCATCCTGTAGACACTGGTGTTTTAACCTTTCCCTCTGCTATTGGTTTTTCTAAAAAAAAACCATGGTGTGCATTCTAGTGATGCATTTAGCATCAAGTCTAGTGTGGCCCTTACAGTAAAACAGTATGGATTTTGTGGCTGAATAATTAGCTTAAAATGTTCTTTATTGGGAAGTTGGCTCTGCAGACTGGCTCTTTTATGAGGGAGGAAGTCTCCCAACAGCACGTCCATCAGCTAGTCAGGAAAGTACTGGCTGTGTGTACATTTAAGGATGTGCCAATTCCCCCCCTCCCCCCTTCCTGGCTTAGCTGGTTGCCAAAGATAGGGATCTGTTTTTCACCTGCTCTGGCATCTTTTCAAGTTCCTCTGCTTTCTCTCCCTTGTTTAGCTGAAAGCATGACCAAGTACAGTGGTACCTCAGGTTACGAACTTAATTCGTTCCGGAGGTCCGTTCTTAACCCAAAACCGTTCTTAACCTGAGATGCGCTTTCGCTAATGAGGTCTCCTGCTGCCGCCATGCCACCAGTACACGATTTCCATTCTCACCCTGAGGTAAAGTTCTCAACCTGAGGTACAGTGGTACCTCGGGTTACATACGCTTCAGGTTACAGACTCCGCTAACCCAGAAATAGTGCTTCAGGTTAAGAACTTTGCTTCAGGATGAGAACAGAAATTGTGCTCTGGTGGCGCGGCAGCAGCAGGAGGCCTCATTAGCTAAAGTGGTGCTTCAGGTTAAGAACAGTTTCAGGTTAAGTACGGACCTCCGGAAAGAATTAAGTACTTAACCCGAGGTACCACTGTACTGATTCCAGGTTAGCGGAGTTTGTAACCCGAAGCGTTTGTAACCTGAGGTACCACTGTAAACATAAATTAAACTGTTTGGGGAAGGAGAAAAACCCATTCAGATAGAGTGGGACCCCTACTTCCCACCCCACCCTAGATATTCCAGTATATATCCAGCTGTAACTGCTGCATGTTGCTGGCATCCGTCTGTCTCGGGAGATAATGGAGCAGTGCCCTTTTTGGGATGAGGTCAAGCTGTTGGAAGGTTGCAGCGCCTGCTGTGACTGTAGAGACCGTACACAAATCTGGGGCGGAGTCCCAAAGGCGGTTGGATGGTATCTTATATACCTCCTTCTAGCAACTCCTGCAGCCAAGCTGGTGCTGACTGCTGCATGCACACATACTGTATTTTTCCGTGTATAAGACGAGGTTTTTTTAGTATAAAAAATGCTAAAAATTGGGGGTTGTCTTATACACAGATAGTGCAGAAGTAGGACTGGCGATTGGTGGCTGCCGCAAGCTGGAGATTGTCAGCAATGTTTGGGCGGGTGATTGGTGGCTGTGGCAAGGCCTGCCGGCGATTGGCTGCTGTGGCAATTTTTTATTTTTTTAAAAGATATTTATTAAAGTTTTCAAAATGTTACAAAAAGAAAAAAGAAAAAGAGAAAATACAAAGTAAAAACAGTTAAAAACCATTCAATCTTTCCGTATCTTATCTTTCATTTGCTTGTTCCCCAGACCTCCTCACACCCTTTTTTGTATTCTAGTTCAACTAGTTGGTTCAGCAAATCCTTTCCCTCTTTGTTTTTATCCTAATCTTTAATCTTAATATATTATAACTTTAGATTGTCACTTGTTAACAATCCATTTTTACACATTCCTTTATGACATTACTGCTAAAAACCACTTAACTTCAATCCAACATCATTCTAACATTCATTAATTTTGCAGTATTTCTGTAGATAGTCTTTAAATTTCTTCCAATCTTCTTCCACCGACTCTTCTCCCTGGTCTCGGATTCTGCCGGTCATTTCTGCCAGTTCCATATAGTCCATCACCTTCATCTGCCATTCTTCCAGGGTGGGTAGATCTTGTGTCTTCCAATACTTTGCAATAAGTATTCTTGCTGCTGTTGTGGCATACATAAAGAAAGTTCTATCCTTCTTTGGCACCAATTGGCTGACTATGCCCAAGAGGAAGGCCTCTGGTTTCTTGAGGAAGGTATATTTAAATACCTTTTTCATTTCATTATATATCATCTCCCAGAAAGCCTTAATCCTTGGGCACGTCCACCAAAGGTGAAAGAATGTACCTTCAGTTTCTTTACATTTCCAACATTTATTATCGGGCAAATGATAGATTTTTGCAAGCTTGACTGGTGTCATGTACCACCTGTATATCATTTTCATAATATTCTCTCTTAAGGCATTACATGCCGTAAACTTCATACCTGTGGTCCATAACTGTTCCCAGGCAGCCATCATAATGTTATGTCCAACATCTTGTGCCCATTTAATCATAGCAGATTTCACCGTTTCATCCTGAGTATTGGCTGCTGTGGCAATTGGGCGGGCGATTGTCGGCTGGCAGCGAGCGGGCAGACAATTGGTGGCTTCATCGATGCGTGTGATGGGCAGCAGCAGTCAGGCGGGTGAGTGATTGTCAGCACCCCACTCCAAAAAAAGCTCAACCAAAGCTTAACAACTCTGGGCAATCTCCCCCCATTTCCTCAATTTGGAATCCCCCAAAATAGGGGTCGTCTTATACACGGGGGCATGTTATACACAGAAAAACACAGTACATTTGTAGCACACAGCTTCCCCCAAGAAATCCCGAAAACTGTAGTTTTTCCAGAGCTACCATTCCAAGTTCCTGTCACAAACTACAGTTCCCCAGATTCTTTAAATGAATGCTGTATACACAGCCTTAAATTAAGCTTTTTCGGATGGGGGAACGAGTCCTGGTCACGTATCTGCATATGAATTTCTATATCTTAAAACTCTGTTATTTCAGAGTTGGGAAAATTCATCAGATTGGGGTTTATTTTTAGCACTGGTAATCAATGGATGCGCCCCCCCCCCCAATGTCTGAGGCGCATGAAATCACAGCTTGGCAAGCCATACTTTAATTAAACAGGAACACTTAAAATGCTTAGAATATTGTTACAAATGCCCAGAGTCTGTCCTTCTTTCTGCCAAGCCGTGGCGAGAGCGCATGGAATCTGTGTCCCTTTTGTTTTTGTTTTTTTAAAGATATTTATTAAAGTTTCAAACAATAAAACAGACTTCACAAAACAGAATAAGAAAAAAGAAAAAACACCATACAAAAAACAGGAAAACACAGTGAAAAGCCCATCATAAAAAACAAAATAAAAAGACATAAAAAGACATAAAAAAGAAAAAAAAACAGTTTCTTAAATATTATTCTCATAATCCTCTTTCCAGACTCCCTCGCATCTCCCTTTTCTGTGTTCCCTTTTACAGAGTCTTATTCAGCAATACCTCACCTTCTTTCAAATCTTATTTCATATTATACATTTCAACTATTTATGCCTCCAGTTTTTCCCCATTTCTTCATTTTGTTTAAGTTTGACATAATATTATTCTGACTTCACCTTTGTTCTGTAAACCACTTTTACATACACCTTTCAACTTTGTCACTAATACCATATTATCTTTATATCCGGCATCATTCTAGCATTCATACAATTTGCAATGCTTTTGCAAGTAGTCTTTAAATTTCTTCCAGTCCTCTTCCACCAGCTCTTCTCCCAGGTCTCGGATTCTGCCAGTCATTTCTGCCAATTCCATGTAGTCTATCAGTTGCATCTGCCATTCTTCCAGAGTGGGCAAATCTTGTGTCTTCCAATGCTTTGCGATAAGTATTCTTGCTGCTGTTACTGCATAGATAAAGAAAGTTCTATCCTTCTTTAGCACCATTTGGCCAACAATCCCCAAAAGGAAGGCCTCTGGTTTCTTAGGGAAGGTATATTTAAATACCTTTTTCAATTCATTATAGATCATTTCCCAGGAAGCCTTAACCCTTGGGCACGTCCACCAAAGGTGAAAGAATGTTCCCTCAGTTTCTTTACATTTCCAACACTTATTATCTGGCAAATGATATATCTTTGCAAGCTTGACTGGGGTCATGTACCACCTATATATCATTTTCATAATGTTTTCTTTCAAGGCCGAAATCTGTGTCCCTTTTGAGAATAGAAGACACGGCGGAGACTGTCATGCTTTAAGAACTAGGGTTTATTCACCTATTTACACCCTTGGTCTGCTTGGAGGGGGTCCAGATCGTACAGCATGGCCCAGAGCATTGCAGGCAGTCCTTGCTTCCACCTCGCCAGGAGCGAACTTCCCTTTCTTCTTCCCAGAAGCCTCTCCCCCAGAGCAGTTGCCCTGGCAACCTTCCAAATCTCCAGCCTCTGGTCACACCTGGGACACTGAGTTGTTGCACTGAGTGGCTGGCACTCTATTGTAATATTAACAGCTCTCCTCTTCCCTTAGCCTGCCAGACTGTTTTGTGTAAGGCAGCCCAGGAATCCCCTTGCAGCTTATATTCTCCCTTCACATCACAAAGAACCCAAAATCCTAGCATTTATTGATTTCTAGGATTTTAGGGGGGGTCCCTCCTATAACAATATTGTTGGGGTTGTGGGTTTTGTCCACACCAGAGCATGATGTCTTCCGCCATCCAAGTGTTGCTTTTTATTTAAGATTTGCTTGTGCTACAGAACAAATAAACAGGGGGAAGTATTTGTCATCTCCACTTACAATTGATGGAGTCTTTTTCACAGGGTGTTGTTCTTCTTTCCTTCTGTTGTATAGTGTTAGTGGGGGGTGGTGGTTTGCGTCAGCACCACTGTGGGTAGGTCCTTTGTTTTTACATATACAGGTGTGGGTGTGTGGGTGTGTGGGTGTGGGTACGACATT
The DNA here is from genome assembly GCF_964188315.1 of Podarcis muralis. Taxonomy (NCBI): domain Eukaryota; kingdom Metazoa; phylum Chordata; class Lepidosauria; order Squamata; family Lacertidae; genus Podarcis; species Podarcis muralis. The sequence continues at coordinate 105,956,828 of NC_135656.1, forward strand.
GTGAGAGGGGGGGGAAATCCCACATTTGAAGGTGAAAGGTCCCGGACACAGCTGTGATGGGGAGAACCCTTACATATGTTTATTTTATTTTATTTATTTATTTTCATTTACAAAAGTGTTTGTACACCGTCCTCTCTCAAAACATCAGGGTGGCTTATGACAGCATAAAAACATGTAAAAGCAATACAAAGCAATCATGAAAATGGCTCGCTGCTCAAGGGGCATTTAAAACAGCTGCATAGGTCTGCTGGCATCATCATCATCATCATCACCATCATACAGTGGTACTTCGGGATGCAGACTGGATCCGTTCCGGAGCCCCATTCGCATCCTGAACAGAACGTAAGACATGACAGCGCGTCTGCGCATGCGCAGGTCGCGTTTCGCTGCTTGCGCACATGCGCGTGACGTCATTTTGACCACCTGCGCTTGCACAAGCGGGGAAACCCGGAAGTAACACGCTCCATTACTTCTGGGTCGCCACGGAGCGCAACCCAAAAGCGCTCAACCTGAACCAATGTGGCGGGTGGCGCTGTGGCTTAAACCACAGAGCCTAGGACTTGCCGATCAGAAGGTCGGTGGTTTGAATCCCCGCAACAGGGTGAGCTCCCGTTGTTCGGTCCCTGCCCACCTAGCAGTTCGAAAGCACGTCAAAGTGCAAGTAGATAAATAGGTACCGCTCCGGCGGGAAGGTAAATGGCGTTTCTGTGGGCTGCTCTGTTTCACCAGAAGCGGCTTAGTCATGCTGGCCACATGACCCAGAAGCTGTACACCAGCTTCCTCGGCCAATAAAGCGAGATGAGCGCTGCAACCCCAGAGTCGGCCACGGCTGGACCTAATGGTCAGGGGCCACTTTACCTTTACCTATGACTGTAATAATAATAATAATAATAATAATAATAATAATAATAATAATAGCTTTCAAGAGACGTTCGAAGAAAACGCCTGCCAAATCCCCGCCAGAAGACTGTTCCACAGCATGGACCTGGCACTGCTAAATGCCTGCCTTCTGGCTAAGGCTGGTCTGGCCTCTGTAACATCGGGGGTAACTCACAACGCTCCTCCAGTGATTAATGGAGGAACAGGTTGGTGCAAATCCACATATTGCTATGGCATGGACATGCACTCTGTCTGAACAGTCAGGCTGCATTTAAAGCACATGACTGTCCAGGAACCGTTGTCTACCGCTCAGAAAGCTACAGTTCCCAACACCCTTAACAAACTATAGCTCCCAGGACTCTCTGGAGGAAGCCACATGCTTTCAGCCACATGCTTTCAGTCTCCAGAGACTAATACCAATTCAGTTCTTCCAGATGCCTATGAGTTTGCAGCCAAAGCCGCACCACCCACAAACAAGAGAATGGCAGGAGCTGACTTGGGGTAACCCCGAGGTACATGGTCATATTTTAAAAAGGTTTAGCAAGAAAACCTAAAGCGGGGGAGCTCCCTCCGAAAACACAGCCCCATAATAACTTGGTGCTGTGGAATATTGAAAGATTGAGAGGAAATAAACCTGGCAACTGGACGGTGTGGAGGTGGGGGGGAATAAGAGTTGCTGGAACATTGCAGGCAGAGAAATGTAAATATAGAAAGGTTAGAAAGGGTTGTCTCATTACCGTTTTTGGATAGGTCATTTCCTGCTTCCTGCTGAGCAGCTCTTTTCTAAACATCCTCAGGGACAGAGCAAGAGAGCTGCCCATAGACATTAATGGAGAAATGAAACACTGTGATGCAGTTGGGGATGGGTACACTTCTGTCTGTCTGTGTACACACAGGCACACAGAAAAAAGAGCCGAAGGACAGGGAAACCGTCCAAAACAGGCTAATGAGGACTGAGCATGCTCAGTGGACATGGAATTCTGTCTGATGGTTGAGAAGGAACTTAAGAGACCTAGAAATGGTTGTATGGGGCAAGGGGGGAAGAGTTTTGCAGGGAAAGGAAGCTAAGGGGTATCCAACTAGTTTTGTATACAGTTTTGCAGTCTTCTTCTTCTCCTCCTTCTCCGATCACTTGTAAAATTGTCTTCCATGAGCAGGGTCTTCCATGAGCAGAGTCCATAAGTGAGTTGAGAATAAAGTACAGTGGTACCTTGGGTTACAGACGCTTCAGGTTACATACGCTTCAGGTTACAGACTCCGCTAACCCAGAAATAGTACCTTGGGTTAAGAACTTTGCTTCAGGATGAGAACAGAAATTGTGCGGCGGCAGCGGGAGGCCCCATTAGTGGGGTGTTTCAGGTTAAGAACAGTTTCAGGTTAAGAACCGACCTCCGGAACAAATTAAGTACATAATCAGAGGTACTGCTATAATTGCTTTGGAAGACGATAATCAGGCATCCGAACAACATGACCAGCCCAACAAAGTTGATGCTGAAGAATCATTGCTTCGACAGTGGTGATCTTTGCTTATTCCAGTACACTGGCATTTGTTTTCCTGTCTTCCCAAGAAATGTGTAAAAAAATTAGGAGACACCGTTGATGGAATATTTCAAGGAGTTGGAGATGCCGTTTATAAGTGGCACATGTTTCACAAGCATACAGTAAAGCTGGTAGAACAATAGCTGCAATAGGGGATGAAGACCCCTCAGCTCCTATGGTTCCTTGCTGTTGATTTCAAGGCGGGTGGGAAAGGCAGGTTTGTGGTTCTTCTGGAAAGAGCCCCCAGCAAAAAGGGGTCCATGGTGGGGATGCCTGTCCTTCCGAATGACAGGTATGTCACTGGTATTACAAATGAAAATCAGCATCCAAACCATTCACCTTGACTTTAAGCAGGAGCAAATGCAAGGACTCTGCTTCCCTGGAGACCCCTGCCCTAGTACGTGTCATCGGAGAGCTTTGAAATGTGAGGGTGCAGCCCAGCCCTGGCTCTTTTCATTTTCCCTGCGACTTAGAATTCAGTGGCCGCTCTCTCGCTCTCTCCTCAGATCCCAGTCGGAGGCCTATTTAGAATACTGATCGCTGAGCTGACCCATATAAGGGCCAGAACTCTGTCTGAATCGCTGGCCTTTTTCGGAGGCAAAGGCAGGAAGAGCTGATAGCAAAGGGAGGCGATTACCTCTGTGCGCGGCTCTGCTTTGTTATCTGGCAGAGCTCCTGTGATGTTTCAGCGCTTGCGCAGAAAGCGGAAATTCAGCGGGTGAAGCTGTTCCCGTGTCAGGTCACCTGTTGGATTCCTGACCGTCAGGTTGCTGTAGAATCAGCAGGCGGCCAGAATTAAAAAAACAAATGGTCCGGCCTGCTCTTGCACTTTTATCAGAGTTAAAACTTAAACTGCTGCGGATCAAAGGAATCGCTACAGGAGCCTGCACAAGAGCTGACAGCCTTATGGGAATCGCAGCAGAGTAAGGGCTGGCAAATGTTGGCCTTCAAAGGGGAGCCATGTCTAGGAACCTTAAGAAAGCAGGAGAAGGGCAGGCATTGAAGTAAAGGCCAATAGAAAAAAGACAGCCACGTAACTGAGAAATTGCACAAAACAAATGAAATACCGTGAAAATCCCTTTAACCTCAGCAGTAACATCCAGACCATGGGAGCGTCTCAGCCCTGTTCTTGAGTTTGTTGAATATCTGGAACAGCTTATCTTGTATTCCTTTCTTTGAATTTGTGCCATTTAGGTCTTTAAAGCTTTTTGTAAAAGCAGCACTAGAATTTTCACAGCTGAGTCCTCAACCCTTTATTACTGTGCTTTGCTTTCTTCAAGTTGGGCTTTGTTTAAAACTTGCCATTTAGGTTTTCAAACCTTTTTTGTAAATTCAGTATTAGAAACTGTACTTTTGAGTCCTCAATCCTTGATTACTGCACTTTGCTTTACCCAGGTTGAGCTAGGATTAGAATACTTCAGAATGACCCTTGGTCATTTAAAGTTTATGATTTTTCTATTTCCTTCTGAGGAAACTGAATAGTTCAGTGAAACGAGGTTTGTAGCCAGCATCCCGTTAAGGCTGTGTTCTGTCTTAGGTTTTGCTAATTTTTTCCTTAAGCTTTTTGATTTTTTTTATTTAGTTTATTTCCATAAGATAATATTTCTAGCCGATTAATTCTCGTTTCAGGGATTTTCACGGTATTTCATTTGTTTTGTACAATTGAAGTAGAGGCAGCAGGAACGTACATACTAGGGCTGTGCACCTATTCCAGCTGAATGCCAGATCCTGAGCTGAATCGGGCCAGCTGAGGTTGACCCAGGATTTGTCTGCAACCCAAGATTTGGCCAGAGTTGATTGAGGAGTGATCTGGAGCTGTCAAAGGAGGGGAGGCAGCCCAGCAGAGAGGAGCAGCAGCATGCAGGCTGCCTGGGTGTGTCTCCTCTTCCCTCCCAAATGTATATTTCATTACGTTTTTGAGCCCCAGTTAAAAGATTATGCAAGGCTCTAGATTTGGTTTGCGGCCGCTCCAAAGTGCTGAGTAAGGCTCTGAATTAGATTGGGGGGTGGGTGGGCCTGCACCGCTGTCATGGACTGGCTGGATGCAGAAAAAAGGTGTGGGAGGCAGCAGCTGGGGGACCCCTGGGGGGAGAAGGCTCAGAGCCAGGGGACTGGTGGTGGCACTACGATGGGTGGCCAGAGGGTAAAGAGGGAGCAGAATAGGAGGAGGAGGCATCGTAAGCTGAAGGGGCAACAGGGTTTAGTGAGCAGGAAGAAGCTGGGGCAGAGAGCAGTCCAGAAGCAGAGGCAGAAGCAGAGGCTGGAGAGGAGAAGGGTCATGTGATGGCCTGGGAATCGGATTTGGATGCTGAACCTGAGGAATCCCAGCCTGCACAGGATTCCCCGCCTCCAGAACCAGCTGAGCTGGGCTGGGGCATGAGCCTGAAGGGTCCTCACCTGTGCTGGATCCTCAGGTGCAGGCACCAGCTGAGTCTGCTCTGGCTCCTGAGGGGGTGGAGGACCCATTGCCTGCAGGTGCTCCACTCTCAGCCCCATCAGGGGAAGAGGAGGTTGCCTCTGGATCCAGTAACTCTCCAGCCTCTCCTGAGCTGCAGAGGCTCAGGGCAGAGAGGCGGAGGGAACTAAGTTCCTGCAGGAGGAGTGCTGGCCTCCAGGCCAGGAGAGGCGAGTCACCTGAGGATTGGGGCCTCCCTATGCCTTGGGGGAGATAAAAGCCATCCAGCCCCAGCCGCAAGTTGCAGGAGCAACATCATTGGTTGTCAGTTCCAGCCTGATCCCTGACCTGCTTCCCTGCTGGAGCTCCTGACCTCACCTGACACCCTGCCCTGCACCCAGCTTCAACTTCTGCGGACTGCCTTCATTTTGCACCATTGACCTCGGACTGGACTCAGACCTCACCTCTTGGTTAGCCCCCGGGACCAGCACAGGTCAAGAGGCTGTTGAAGAATCCAGGGAGTCTCCCCCTCCTGCTGTGACCAGCTCCCTTCTCCCCTGGTCTCCCAGAACACACAGAGAAATGAAGAGGGTGGAGCAAAGAGAGACCAAGCGAAGGAGTCTTAGGCTGCTGGGAAAGGAACCAGGGGAGGAGTCTTAGAGAGCGCAAGTGCCTCATTGGGGCAAGACCTACTGGGAAGGGTGGCTGAGACCGCTAGGACTGAGCTGTTCTGTTTATTTGAACAAAGAGCTCGCTTTCCTGACTTCGGGTGATTTACTGTATTGTTTCATTGCTGACTTCAGCTCCTGACAACAGCCCTAGTTCGCATAGAACTGCCTGCTCCCATAGGAACCTAGGATGCTGCCTTCTACGGATGAGTCAGACTACAGGTCCATCTACTTTAGCTCAGAATTGCTTGCACTGACTGGCAGGGGCTCTGCGGGGATTCAGGCAGGGAGTTCCTCCCAGGAGATGCTGGAGATTGAATCCAGTGTTGCTGTACCACTGAGCCATGGCTACACCCCTGTCCTAAAATCCACAGAGACCTTCCCCCAGGTGCTCCCTCAGTCTGAAGCGCAGGCAGTGGCTATGATGAAGGGGAACTTTTTAGCAGTGCTGCCTGCCCCACTTGTGGAACAGTTTCCCTAGAGCCTGGCACCGATGTTGTTATCAACACAAGGCAAATACGTCCTTGTTCTCCCGAGCTTTTTAATGCCTTCTGACATTTTAAGAACACCTTTTGAAGATAATTTTAGCACCGTGGAAAGACTGGGTTGAATATTAGCGCCCTCGGTCTTAACAGAAGTTTCTTGAGGTTTTTTTTTTCTATCTTAAAAAATACTCACCCTTAATGAAGTTGTTCAGCACGTTCAATCGATGAGGCTCTTGGATTATGGTCGTTGCTGCCTATCTCCCTTGGTTGATGTGGGATTTCTATATTGAATTTTCTTGCGGTGTTGTTATACCATGCTTTAAATTCTCTTTGAAAACTAATGGCTGTATGTTGCCTGGACAACATAATGTTATCCGAGTAGCATGGCCTCCACTACCAGTGGCAATACATGCCTCTGAATGCCCGTGGCTGCTTGCAAGCTTCGCATGAGTATCTGGCCAGCCACTGCAAGAACAGGATCCTAGACTAGATGGGCCGCTGGCCTGATCCAGCACACCCCTCTTACATTCCTATGGCCATGTGTCCTAATTTAGAGAAGACTGTCCTTGGTTTGAAGGGCCATCGCTGGTCCAAGTCCGGTTTCTTTGTTACATTGTTGGCATCTGTCTGTCTCGAGAGACAATGGAGTGTTCCTCCAAGGGTGAAGTCAAACGGCTGCATAAGCAGCGCCGAAGTGACCTGCCTGGGATGCAAGCCTGGGCAGTGGGGATGGAGGTCCTGGGCCGCCTAGACAACAGGGTGGGACTCGAACCAATGGATTCAAGTTACAAGGAAGGAGATTCCGACTAAACATCAGGAAGAGCTTTCTGACAGTTTTTAAAAAGAGAAGATCAGTATTGCAAAGCCCTGTCTAAACAATATAGCTGTGCTGTGTCCCGTTGGTGAAGTGGTGGTCACAGTTGCCCTTCTCCTCATAGGAAATGCTCTCTGAGGGTGAGGGAACAAAACATGGTGGAATCAAGGAGGGTCAGTTGGAGTGGCGGCGGCGGCGGCGTGAGAAATGTCCCTATTTCCATCTGAGGAATGTTGAAGGGAATGCAGGGCCTGCTGCCCCAAAGGTGTGGCCCCTCGCAGAGGCTGTTGTGTTGAGTCTCAGGGGCGTGGGGACCCACCAGAAGTGTCCCCTCAGTGGATCTCAGGGATGGAGAATGGAGCACAAGGGATCAGGTGGTTCTCAAGGTACTGTGAGCCCAAGTTGTTTAGCGCTCTGTGCATTATTGTGGGTTAAACCACAGAGCCTAGGGCTTGCCGATCAGAAGGTCGGCGGTTCGAATCCGCACGACGGGGTGAGCTCCCGTTGCTCGGTCCCTGCTCCTGCCAACCTAGCAGTTCAAAAGCACATCAAAGTGCAAGTAGATAAATAGGTACCGCTCCGGCGGGAAGGTAAACGGCATTTCCGTGCACTGCTCTGGTTCGCCAGAAGCGGCTTAGTCATGCTGGCTACATGACCCAGAAGCTGTACGCCGGCTCCCTCGGCCAATAAAGCGAGATGAGCACCGCAACCCCAGAGTCATCTGCGACTGGACCTAATGGTCAGGGGTCTCTTTACCTTACCTTGAACCTGGCCCAGGAGGAAAAGACCACCCTCTGCATCAGAGTAACACATTTGCAGCAATCTGCTCCTGTGAGCAACTCCATCCACTGCTACATCAAATCAGCTTCTCTCTTCATCTGCTGCTTTCTTAAGGTGATCAGCAGAGCTTGCAAGTGCCCAGAACTGGCTGGATGCTGATCATCCAGTTCAGTCCATATGGTTCCTTTATTTTTCTATTAAAGATGAGCCGAAGAAGGGGGCGGGGAGAGATTGTGGTTTGTTGATACGCAGGTTGAAAGCGGAGCTGGGACTAAGCGGCGTTACACCCCTGATTTATTCTTCTCCCTCAATCCAAAGCACCAGTTTGTTTGTTCTTTAATCACACTGAGAGATTGGATTTGATAAGGTCATATGTTCGCCTCAGACTCCACATGGTAGCAATTTAAGGTTTGGTTCAGGAGGCCAGATGGAGTCAAAAGCTTTTCAGAACTCAATGGAGCAAGCAACAATAGCCGAAATCTGTGCTTCCTCTTTTGCATTCCCTCCTCCCCCCCCCCCACCTTTTTGGTATGCGGGGATAAATGCCTTTAATGAATACGAAAATGTGGTTGGTGGTTTGCTGCTTCTTTGTCTGGAAACGAAACCCACTTGAATGCCTGTTAATTACACGGCAATTTTCTTTGTTGAGGAGACTGCTGAGCGGTTTGCCTTCATTACAGGCTAACATAATTATCAGATGCTGGGGACAAACAGCAGGGGACAGCCATCTCCATCATACCCTATTTTTGAACTTCCCAGGGGCTTTTGGCTGCCCACTGCTGGGTACTAAGTGCTAAGACTAGATGGGCCTGTAATCTGATCCAGCGCAGCAGTTCTTAAGTTCCTAATGTTGCAACTTTGGGAGACGGGTGTATTTTACGCTGCTAAATTTCTAGGTTACACCAACTCCAGGGCTTCCAATAGGACCAAAGCTGCTCAGTTAAAAAAGAAAAGTTTACGCGGCACATTGTTAAACTATGGAACTCACTGCCACAGGAACCAATGGTGGCTACCACTTTGGATGGCTTTAAAAGCGGATTGGACAAATTCTTAGAAGAAAGGCAGGATAAGGACAATAGTAAATTCAGCTCTGTACTCTTGCTCAGAGAAAACCCCTTGTCCATTCCTTTTAATAAGCCTGCTAATCTGAATGCTGCCTAATAACAAGAACAAATATTCTTTATATACTGCCTGAAAACTGCTAGGCCCTGGGTCTGAACATTTAGGGGATTCATAGGGCAGAGTCATTCCAGGGCCCAAAAATGCTTCACTGGGGATTTGCTACCTGCTGTTAAAGTTGCTCACACCACTGGGCAGTTGCCCACAGATCCTGGCAGATCTAGAGCAGGGGTCAGCAAGGTTTACCTGGGCCGAATCACCTCAGCAGAGATCCCTCCGTGGGCTGGAACGCGTGCACTCACGCGATTTCCGGCATCTGCGCATGTGTAGACACTATTTCCGGTGTCGTGGAAGCGAGTCACCACGCTGCGCCAGTTTAGCACAGTTTAGCGAGTGGGCAGTTCGGTTCAGGGGCCCAGGGGCCTTAGGTTGCCGACCCCTGATCTAGAGAGATTCCCCATTGTCACTATATTTTCAAGGCAGCATCATACCCCTTTAAACAGTCCTGGCTGTTTATAGTGGTATGGATCCTGGGAACTGCAGTTTGTTAAGGGTGCTGAGAGTTGATAAGAGACCCCTGTTCCCCCGCAGAGCTATAGTTCTCAGATGCTGCAACGGTCAATCCCTCCTCCCAGGAAACTCTGGGAATTGTGTTCCTTCCAGGTGACCCAGTCACCCTTGCTGGCGCCTGCTATTTCCCCCTGTTTCGTTTGAATGGCCTTGGGCCCTATTCCCATTGCTTCTCATAGCCATTTTATGCCCCTTTCTAAGGTCCGACAAGGGATGCAGGTGGCGCTGTGGGTTAAACCACAGAGCCTAGGGCCTGCTGATTAGAAGGTTGGTGGATCGAATCCCCGCGACAGGGTGAGCTCCCGTTGCTCGGTCCCTGCTCCTGCCAACCTAGCAGTTCGAAAGCATGTCAAAGTGCAAATAGATAAATAGGTACCACTCCGGTGGGAAGGTAAACGGGGTTTCTGTGCGCTGCTCTGGTTCACCAGAAGTGGCTTAGTCATGCCGGCCACATGACCCAGAAGCTGTACGCCGGCTCCCCCGGCCAATAAAGTGAGATGAGCGCCGCAACCCCAGAGTTGTCTGCGACTGGACCTAATGGTCAGGGGTCCCTTTACCGTTACCTTTTTAATGTCCGACAGAGCACAGTTCCTACTTGGAGCAAGAGCTGAAACCTGAAGTGGTATCTCAGGAACACCATCACCACTAGCTGCAGCCAGCCAGCCAGCCCCTTTGCCTTTCGGGACAAACTCACAGGTACGGAAGAGCAACATCTTCGCCTCCTAAAATGATGCTGCTGTTAGAGGCACAGCTATCAGGGCCAGTTGAAAAGTTGGAGCCACTTGAAGAAGAAAGAAAATCCATACATAAATGCAGCTACATTGTGAGCATAGGAATAAATCGCCCTGTGAGGTATTGATGGTAATCAGCAACTCATTGTTTCCCCCCAATCATTCCTTATCCTTCCCATAATGTGGAAGAAAGTCAGTTCCCCCAATGGGTGTTTTTCTCAACCACATGGTTACAGTAATTGCTCGATTTGCATGTGCAGCTCAGGTTTTCTCTTGCACTGAGCACACCTGTTTCTTCCCTTTTGGCTCGGCTCAGCCAAGGCACAAAACCAAAGCGGTGGCGCATCTTTCCTTAGCAACCTTCCAAGAAAGGCCTCCTTCCTGTTTTTCTTAAATAATATATATATAAAAGCCAAAGTGGCATTAGGCCAGCTGAAGGCTTTTGCAATGGTCTTTTCCCTTGGCTTCGAGGCGGGGCGGTATATTACAATTATATGAGTTATGCCGGTGGAATGATGTTCTGTCATGTTGCTGTTGTTGCTGCTGCTTGTTTGTAAGCCGCTTTGGGATTCGTTGAATGGAACGCTGCATAGAAATGCGATCAGTCAAGTGAAAGGGGATGACATGGGACGGCTCTAGACTGTCACCGTTTTCTGAAGGAGGGATTTGAGCGCTCGCTTGCCGGTTTGCGCATTTGAAGTGGATTCGAGGGCTCGGTTGTCCCAGAGCAACAAATCCACTTCTTTCTGCCTTCTTCTTTTTAAAGCTGCGACAGACTCTTTGTGGTTTGGGCAGTGACAGGGGAAGTGCATTAAAAAGCGTGGGATGAATGAATGATTAACGGAAAGACGGTTTAAACGCCCCGCAAGCAAATCAGGACATATTGTCGCTTAAGCGCCCTATAAACAAATCGGAATAAATTCCGAATAAAGACTTGGTATAAACCAAGCTCCCTGTAAGCTTGGTGCAGGCAAACCCGAAGAACAAGAATCAGGAGATTCATGCACGCATGAACCGACACATCATCTCTCCGCGGTTCACGCATTCTGTCACGCTGAATACCTGGAACATTCTTTGCCCCACTCTGTTCATTAACTTGCATCGTTCCAATCATTCCACATAGAATCACAGCATTGTTGAGTTGTATGGACCCCCAAGGGTAATCTATTCCAGCCCCCTGGAAGGCAGGAATCAAAACCAAAGAAACCCTGGCAGATAGCCATCCAGCCTCTGTTTAAAAACCTCCAAGGAAGGAGAGTCTACCACCTTCCGTTCCACTGTCAGAACGACTCTTGCTGTCAGAAAGTCCTTCCTAATATTCAGTCAGAATATCCTTTCCTGTAACTTGAATCCATTGGATTGGATCCTACCCCACCGGAGCAGCCAAAAACACAGCTTGCTCCACCGTCCATTTGACAGCCCTTCAGCTATTTGAAGATGGCCATAATATCACCTCTCCATCTTCTCCAAGGCAAACATACTCAGCTCCCTCAACCGTTCCTCATAAGGCTTGGTTTCCAGAGCCTTGATCATCTTGGTCGCCCTCCTCTGCACACATTCCAGCTTGTCAAGGTCCTCCTTAAACTGTGGTGCCCAGAACTGGGCACAGTGATTGCTGCTGAGCCATTGTCAATCTGCCTGCCAAGACCTCAGCGACCGTGCTTCAGCCATTTGCAGAAAACAACTCCCATTCTCTCCCTCGAGTAGATATAGATAAGCTCAACAGAAGCTGCTTTTAGGTATCTGGGACTTGAGTTACTACACCTTGTCCAGTAACACAGGTCCCATTGGCATAAGAAAATAGTCCCAGGGCCTCCTCCAGAATCTTAAAGAAACAACCTCCCTTATAATACCATAGAAGGGACCCTGAGGATCATCTAGAGCCAGTGTGGTGTAGTGGTTAAGAGCGGTAGTCTGCTAATCTGGGGAACAGGGTTCGCGTCTCCGCTCCTCCACTTGCAGCTGCTGGGTGACCTTGGGCCAGTCACACTTCCTTGAAGTCTCTCAGCCTCACTCACCTCACAGAGTGTTTGTTGTGGGGGAGGAAGGGAAAGGAGAATGTTAGCCGCTTTGATACTCCTTAAAGGGAGTGAAAGGCGGGATATCAAATCCAAACTCTTCTTCTTCTTCATCTACTCCAACCCCTTGCAATGCAATCTCCCATACAGGGATCGAACCTGCAAGCCTGGCATTGTCACCACGGTGCTCTAACCAGCTGAGCTATGTCCCTTCCAGCTCTGCAGTTCTACGGTTCCATTCTATGTTCTCATTTCTTCCTAACCAGAACCTACCTAGGAGGGGGCTTATAATTAGCCTTTCTTATATATGTGATTGGCTCCTGCCAAGGGAGAAGAAATGGCCAGTGCTTTCCCAATGAGAAGGCTTAAAGAGGAATTTGTATTCACACGCCATTTTTTGAAGACATCATGAGAGCAGGTATCTCCAGGGGGTCCCCACGCCTAGCTGGATGATTCACCAGCCATACCAGCCTAAAATCCCTTGGAAGCCATCTCCCTAGATCGGCTTCTTCTATTTTAATTTATCGCCTCACTATCTTAATAAGGGTATCTGCAGACAGATTATATTTTCCGGGCAGGATTTTAGCAGCTCTCGGAACTTTAGGTTTGCATAATCAAAGCGGATTCAAGTGATCTGCCTGCCTAGCACAACAAATCCACTTTAAAACACACACACACACACACACACACACAATTAGGAGCATCGGTGTGGGTGGGGTTCTTGAATATTGATTGTTGCTTCTTGTATGAATGTGTGAAAACAATTAAATATTGGGGGCGGGGGGACCAGATATCATGTGGTTTGGAAAGTGATGGGGAAATGAAGTGAGAAATTTGGGGTGAATGAATGATTGACGGTTGGTTAGAGCATGGTGCTGGTAACACCGAGGTTGCAGGTTCGATTCCTGTGTGGAACAGCCTCATATTCCTGCATTGCAGGGGGTTGGACTAGATGATCCTCAGGACCCCTTCCGACTCTACAATTCTATGATTTTATTTTTAAATTTTATTCCAAAACTGAAAAAGAATTACAAACATCAAATTCAAAATCCATATTTGTTTTGTAACATGAGCCTATCACATAGTTGACTAGATTAAAATATACCTAATTGCTGTAGACTTCCCTCTGCTATATATAAGGTAAAGGTAAAGGGACCCCTGACCATTAGGTTCAGTCGTGACTGACTCTGGGGTTGCGGTGCTCATCTCGCTTTATTGGCCGAGGGAGCCGGCGTACAGCTTCCGGTTCATGTGGCCAGCATGACTAAGCCGCTTCTGGCAAACCAGAGCAGCATAAGGAAACGTTGTTTACCTTCCCGCCGGGGTACTACCTATTTATCTACTTGCACTTTGACGTGCTTTTGAACTGCTAGGTTGGCAGGAGCAGGGACCGAGCAACGGGAGCTCACCCCGTCACGGGAATTTGAACCGCCAACCTTCTGATCAGCAAGTCCTAGGCTCTGTGGTTTAACCTGCGTCCCATTTTGCTATATATAAATTTATAATATAATATTTCTAATTACGTTGCATTTATATATCTACAATTCTATGATTATATGGCGTGTAAACACCCTGTAAGCTAATCAGAAGAGATGCTCAGTAAATGCCAAATATAGCCTAACCAACCCATAAGCTCTCTGCATGCAGATCAGGAGGAATGCTGAATAAAGGGGTCATTCGGCAGAACCTTAAATTAGCTTTATTAAATTAAGAGCCTCACCTTTGTGTCTGGTGATTAATTACAGCTGTGTTCTATTCCTATCTGATAACAATACCATTTAAAAAAATACAATACAAAGCCTTTCATGATGAGCCTTCCTGGTTGCCTGCTCTTCCCTCGCCACCCCCGCAGTTCCTTGTCAGCCTGTGGCCTCTTTCTCTTTCTTGCAGAGTTATGCATCTTCAAACCCTCCTGGACAAGCACTGTGCAGGAACTCAAAGCAGACCATGTCAGATTCTCCCCTTTTATTCTCACATCAACCGCGTGCGGTGTAAGGAAAGCCAGAGCACACTTTTTATTCCTGAATCAACACTGGAGGCACCGTTTCCTCCTTCTTTTGAAAAAAGGATTGCTTTTAACCTAAAGGAAGAGCAACCCTCGTTTTTCTCCATGGAATGCAGAACTTCCATGTTCAGGCATAGTCAATGCTCATTGACTACCAATTTGCTGGGGAGCCAGAGAGGCCCAGAGGCATCCACTGGTCTCTATTGGAAACAAGATGCTATGCTGCTAAGGTAACTTTCTGTTCTGACCCAGCAGGTATCCTCTTACATTGTGTAAAGATTTTTTTTATCCCGTTCTTCGATTTTTCTTTTTAAAAAAAGGTTCCCAAGAGTTGCTTATTTTGGAGCCTAAAAAGAGGTTCCTGGGGTGGCTTACAAGTCAATAAACACAACGCAGTTCCTGCCCACCACGCTTGCAATCTACAAAGGCACGACATCAGAGGAAAATCGAATTGGGAGGGAGGAGGAAATAAGAAAAACCACATACCTGTTCTTTTGTTACGCGTCTTCCTAATGGCCAGCTGAGATGGAAACAGCTCTCTCTTCTGAGTGGGTGCCTCAACTTGGAAGAGGTAAGGCCAAGAGTGGTGACTAATGCAAAGAAACGAACAGGCAATTTCCTTTATGGGCAGGTAATCGCGCTGCATCTTTGCATCAGAATTACTCACTGTCAGATGAGGTCACTCGCTTTGAGTAGGGGCTACGGTCTTGCAGGGAGCCTTGATTTAGTTACCTGCGGCGTGTGAGCAGGCAAATGGCTGCTTGTTGCTGAGCGAGAGCGATTGTGCCATCAAGGTCACCCAGGTTACAGACTGAGAGAACCGAGGGGGACCCTTGGAGGTCATCCAGCCTGACCCCCTCACTCAACACAAGATCAACATTGCCAGATGATGCAATTACAGCACACGCAAGGGGTGGCCACCGTCCTTCTGCTGAAATACCTGCCGCAAAGGAGGGCCCACTTCCTCCCAAGGCAGCCTGTCCCATGGTCAAACAGGCCCAACCATGGGCGTAGCCAGGATTTCTATTAGGGGGGTGGCCTTTTGTTTGGGGGGCAGAACCTCAGTTTGCTATGTATTTTTTATTGGTGGGGGGGACAGCTGCCCCTCCCTGCCCCCCCCCCTTAGCTACGGCCACGTTGGGAAGTTTCTCTTGGCATTCAGTTGAAATGCAATTTAGTTTCTAGTCCTGCCCCCTGGGGCAACAGAGAACAGCTCTGCTTCATCTTCTTCTGTAATGACAGCCCTTCAGATATTTGAAGGTAAGGTAAAGGTAAAGGGACCCCTGACCATTAGGTCCAGTCGCGGACTACTCTGGGGTTGCAGCGCTCATCTCGCTCTATAGGCCAAGGGAGCTGGCATACAGCTTCCGGGTCATGTGGCCAGCATGACGAAGCCGCTTCCGGCGAACCAGAGCAGCGCACGGAAACGCCGTTTACCTTCCCACCGGAGCGGTACCTATTTATCTACTTGCACTTTGACGTGCTTTCAAACTGCTAGGTTGGCAGGAGCAGGGACCGAGCAACGGGAGCTCACCCTGTTGCGGGGATTCGAACCGCCGACCTTCTGATCGGCAAGCCCTAGACTCTATGGTTTGGACCACAGTCCCACCCGCTGCTAATTAAACAGTCATGGCTTTCCTCACAGCCTCCTGGGAGCTGCAGTTTGTTAAGGGTGCTGAGAGCTGTCCCTCCTCAATTCCTGTCAAAGAGCTACAATTCCCAGAGTTCCCTGGGAAGTAGGACTGACCATTCAACTTCTCTGAGAACTGTGGCTCTGCGAGGGTCTCCTAACAACTCTCTGTAGCTTTTACAAACTGTTCGAAGTCCCATAATGTCCCTTTCATTGTAAAGTGCCTCCCCTTAATCTCTCATCCAAGCTAAACGTACCCAGCTCTTTCAAACATTCCTCTAGTGTGAGCCAGGTTGGGACATCCCTAAGTAGGTGATTTGAATCCAGGTCTCCCTGGTCTGAATATTCCATCCTCTACACTACCTCACACTAATCCTTCTGGTCTCGTGACCTACCCGCTTTCTCCCTTTCCCTAGATATACAGTGCTAATGCACTCCCTGTTGCCTCTCCCTTCTTCTGCCTGGAGCATATAGAATAATTTGTTATATTTAGGGGTGTATGCAGATGGCCATTTACGAAGTAGCAACTTGTGGGCATCAATCCATACGGGGAGCCACCATCTGCCTGGAGCATCCGCCCAAGCGCTGAGCTGAGGAGAGCTGTACCAGCTCCTCTGTTTCCCTGGATTCCCTAATTGGTTGCGGAAGTGCGATAAAAACCCTCTCCAGGTGGGCCGGCAGTATGGCTGATCAGCACCCCAGGTGGCTGCCTGCTCACTGAGGAGTAGTTATCATCTTGGGAAATGGCTCTCTGTATTCCCTCTGTGCTGATGCAGTTTGCTTAACCTTTAGAGCATGGGTAGGGAACCTGGGGAACCGCGTTTGCGTCTCCGCTCCTCCACATGCAGCTGCTGGGTGACCTTGGGCCAGTCACACTTCTCTGAAGTCTCTCAGCCCCACTCACCTCACAGAGTGTTTGTTGTGGGGGAGGAAGGGAAAGGAGAATGTTAGCCACTTGGAGACTCCTGAAGGGGAGTGAAAGGCGGGATATCAAATCCAAACTCCTCTTCTTCTTCTTCTTCTTCTTCTTCTTCTTCTTCTTCTTCTTCTTCTTCTAGGGAAACTAAGGCCCGGGGGCCAGATCCGGCCCAATCGCCTTCTAAATCTGGCCCGCCAGACGGTCCAGGAATCAGTGTGTTTTTACATGAGTATAATGTGTGCTTTTATTTAAAATGCATCTCTGGGTAATTCGTGAGGCATAGGAATTCGTTCATTTTTTTCCCTTCCAAAATATAGTCCAGCCCCCCACAAGGTCTGAGGGACAGTGGACCGGCCCCCTGCTGAAGAAGTCTGCTGACCCCTGCTTTAGAGGGTATCTATGTAAAATAACTCGCATCGCATATGGCAGAATTCCTTCGCCGAAGATTTCCTTCGCCGTGTAAAGATTTTTGTAGTGTACCTGAATTGGCTCCCCAAAATTTATTCCAACGGGCCAATTGAAAATTGCTTAGGGTCTTGGATGATCACTTAACAGTGTTTCTGCTTGTTGTAGCAGTTGCAATGTGCTGTGCTAGATGCGGCGTACTTTTTAATTGTATTTTAAATGCTTCTTTTATTTCTAGCATGCTGGGCAGCATTCAGCTCAGTGAACACACAGTGGAACAACTTCCGCTTGGGCAGCTGGACTCCCCCAAACTCTCCTCCTTTCACGTGTGACCTGTGGCATCCACAGATCTACTCTGGAGGGTTTGGGGAACCACCCAGGACAGATTTAGAGGGGGACCCATTTTTTAAATTGTGTTATAGAATCATAGAATTGTAGAGTTGGAAGGGACCCCGAGGGTCATCCTAGTCCAGCCTTTCTTAACATGTGGGTCCCCAGATGTTGTTGAACTACAACTCCCATCGCTCCTAGCTGGCAAGGCCAACGCTCAGGGATGATGGGAGTTGTAGTCCAACAACATCTGGGGACCCACAGGTTGAGAACCGCTGTCTAGTCCAACCCCCTGCAATGCAGGAATCTCAGCTAAAGCATCTATGACAGACGGCCATCCAACCTCTGCTTTAAAACCTCCATAGGTAAAGGTAAAGGTAAAGGTAAAGGTAAAGATACCCCTGCCCGTACGGGCCAGTCTTGACAGACTCTAGGGTTGTGCGCCCATCTCACTCAAGAGGCCGGGGGCCAGCGCTGTCCGGAGACACTTCCGGGTCACGTGGCCAGCGTGACATCGCTGCTCTGGCGAGCCAGAGCCGCACACGGAAACGTCGTTTACCTTCCCGCTAGTAAGCGGTCCCTATTTATCTACTTGCACCCAAGAGTGCTTTCGAACTGCTAGGTTGGCAGGCGCTGGGACCGAACAACGGGAGCGCACCCCGCCACGGGGATTCGAACCGCCGACCTTTCGATCGGCAAGCCCTAGGCGCTGAGGCTTTTACCCACAGCGCCACCCGCGTCCCTCTAAAACCTCCATAGAAGGAAGTTATTATTTTCATTCCATAAGATTCCATAGGGTGGCATATATGGATGAAAACATGTGCTTTCTATTCTCACAACAGCCTTGTGGAGTTTGTTGTTGTTGTTTAGTGTTGTTTAGTCGTTTAGTCGTGTCCGACTCTTCATGACCCCATGGACCAGAGCACGCCCAGCACTCTAGTCTTCCACTGCCTCCCGCAGTTTGGTCAGACTCATGTTTGTAGCTTTGAGAACACTGTCCAACCATCTCGTCCTCTGTCGTCCCCTTCTCCTTGTGCCCTCAATCCTTCCCAACATCAGGGTCTTTTCCAGGGAGTCTTCTCTTCTCATGAGGTGGCCAAAGTATTGGAGCCTCAGCTTCAGGACCTGTTCTTCCAGTGAGCACTCAGGGCTGATTTCCTGAAGAATGGATAAGAATGGAGTTATGTAGGGTCAAAAAATGATAGGCTCCAGGTCACCCGAAAAACTTTGTGGCTGAATGGAGATTTGAACTCAGGCCTCCAAGATCCTAAGCAGTACAGCACACAGACTCTCATGATGCAGGCTGCTTATAAACCAGTGTTGATCACTGCTTAAAAAATAAATAAAAAATTGAATTGTTCTCTTTTTCTGTTCCCCCTCCTCTACCTTTCCTTCCCTCCACCTCTTCTTCTCCCTCTCCCATCCCAGGCTGCAAACTCATCTTCCCTCCTTGGGATGGCGGCATCCGCTACCGAGGCTTGACTCGCGAACAGGTCCAGAGTGCCCGCTTCCTGCCCTTTGACTACGAGATCGAATACGTGTGCCGGCCCGAGCGCGAGATCGTGGGGCCCAAAGTGCGGAAGTGCCTGTCCAACGGCACCTGGACGGACAGTGAAGTCGAGAGCCGCTGCTGTGAGTCCCATGTGGCAGAGGGGGAAGAGTTGTTATTGTTGAGTTGTGGGTAAACATATCAGACGGCACAGCGATTCTTCAAACAGCTCTTGTTTATTCACAGGCCAGAACAGAACTGAACTGAAGGGTTCAGCCAGCCTGCTTATATAGAGCTCCAGTACAACGTAACTGTAACAATTTTCTAAAACTATCCAATCACTGAACGTCACTTTCAATCCCTTATTTGCATAACTATCTACAGTATCCCCCTACTGGCCCAGGGTGAGAACTTCAGTACATAACAGTTATTGCCATGCACGTCTTTCCGCTTGCCCCCAGAGCCAGGCCAGGCTGTGGAGAGGGGCTGAACCACTGTCCAGACTTAGCAATGAGTTGGATGAGGGTCAGTTAAGCTGAATCTGAATCTTGGCAAGTGGTCTGGTAGCTCCTGAGGCCGGGGATTTACCTGCTTTGGATGGGACGACACCCCAGTCAAGGGCTGGTCTGAATCGGAAGATTGGGGAATGCAATCGCAGGAAGATCAGATCCTAACAGAAGAGGAAGGGGAATATTCGCCCACCCCCTTTGCTTCCAGTGCCTCTATTATTATTATTATTATTATTATTATTATTATTATTATTATTATTATTTATACCCCGCCCTTCCCAGTTCAAAAACCGGGCTCAGGGCGGCTAACAACAACATTAAAACACTTAATTGTAAAACCAGCATAAAATACAGGATAAAAACATGAATAACAATAAAATTCAAAATTTAGAAATCAATTTAGGGGAAATAAGCATTAGATAATTTCCAGGGCTAGCTGGCTGAATTGGTCCTACTTGGGCCAGCGAGGAGGCCAGGGGAGAATTTGCTGTGGGGTCTCAGAGTGGGTAATCTTCATAAAAGGGGTGGGGGAGGGAAGAGAAGGGAAGGGAAAGATCTGGCTGAATTCAAATTGAAGGCCAGGCGGAATAGCAGGGAGATAGGCAGACACACAAGCTGCTCAGCTGTGAGAGGAGCTGCCCAGCTTTGAGATAGTAGCTAAGCAACCAGAAGGGAGGGGGCAGCTGGGCAATATATCGGTCAAGAGTGGGAGGGAATCCCCTCCCTCCCCCCAAACTCAGAGGTCCGAGTGTGTCAGAGAACAAAGGAAACATGGGGGGGGGGAGACTTCCGTTTGGCGCACTCCTTGCTGCGGAAATCGCAAGGAGGAGTCAGAGTAGGCAACTAATGTCTTTGCAGAGAGTTGCCCGCTTGTGCTGGTAACAGAATGCTGTAATAAAAAGACCATAAATCTACCAAATGCTCATTAATTCTTATTGGTGAGCTACCAGAAGGGAGATGGGAACTCCTGTACCTGACATCCTGAAGGCGCAGGTGTGTGGCTGGGGAGCTGTCCTTGATTCAACAGGATCACGTGATGTCCAAGTGTAAATAGCTCTAAGTGAAGACGAAGAAGAAGAAGAAGAAGAAGAAGAAGAAGAAGAAGAAGAAGAAGAAGAAGAAGAAGAAGAAGGATTAGAAGAATTTATTTATACCCCACCCATCTGGCTGGGTTTCCCCAGCCACTCTGGGTGGCTTCCAACAAAAGATTAAAAATACATTAAAACATCAATCATTAAAAACTTCTCTAAACAGGGCTGCCTTCAGATGTCTTCTAGAAGTCAGATAGTTGTTTATTTCGTTGACATCTGATGGGAGGGTGTTCCACAGGGCGGGTGCCACCACCAAGAAGGCCCTCTGCCTGGTTCCCTGTAACTTGGCTTCTTGCAGTGAGGGAACCGCCAGAAGGCCCTCGGTGCTGGACCTCAGTGTCTGGGTTGAACGATGAGGGTGGAGACACTCCTTCAGGTATACTTATGCTACCAAGCCAAGCTACATACTCTAGTAATTGGGCCGTGCTTCTCAAACAACTGCTTATTTCTTTTCCCCTGCAGTGCGCACCTGTCCCAAGATGCATCTGAGCCTGGAGAACGGGCAAGTGCATGTCCGGGCGATTGAGCGGGTGCCTGTGGAGGGCACCTGGGTGGAGTATCGCTGCAATCCTGGCTTCCACCTGGTGGGCAGCCCACGTAGCAACTGCACCAAGGTGGGCCGCTGGAGTTCCTCCAAGCCTGTCTGCGAATGTAAGTCACAAAGCAGAACAACAGGTGGAGTGGTGGGATTAGGGCAAATGGATAGATGTCCTGGGTTGGGGGACAACAACGACAATTGCACACACACACACCCCAATAATTGAACCATAACCCCTAGATTCTCATTTGTGGAACCTGAAATGTGCAACAAAAAAAGCACAGGTGCTATTATTCCCTCATTTTCAGTGAGAAGCTGGCCTGATGCTCCCCTTTCAGGATTTTACCAAATTTTTTGCTCTATAAGACTCACTTTTTTCCTCCTAAAAAGTAAGGGGAAATGTGTGTGCGTCTTATGGAGCAAATGCAGGCTGCTCAGCTATCCCAGAAGCCAGAACAGCAAGAGGGATTGCTGCTTTCACTGCGCAGCGATCCCTCTTGCTGTTCTGGCTTCTGAGATTCAGAATATTATTTTTTCTTGTTTTCCTCCTCCAAAAACTAGGTGCGTCTTGTGGTCTGGTACGTCTTATAGAGCGAAAAATACGGCACTTTCCTTTCATGACCAGCCCCCGCCCCCCCCCCCCCGGGAAAATTCCTGTGGACACCCATAACTATATTTGGAGCAGAAAGTTCTCACTCAGAAAAAAAGTGTGTGGATCTGTGACTCTAGCAGAGGTTTCCGGGAATTTTTAAAATATATAGTTATAATGGGCTTAGAATTAACACCACAACAGCTATGTTTGATACTTTTTTGGTACATGATGCACTCTGGCTCTTGTTCCTCTTCTCTGCTGAGAGAGTAAGGAATGAACTGGTATTTCTATTGGGGGGAAAACACTCTGGAATATAAGGCACTTGCTTGGGAATTTCAAGAAAACTAAAAATCAGTGCTGCTTTTATATTGGTGATTAAAACCAGTGCAGGTTTGATAGGGTCAGGCTGTCATCTTGATTAAAAAGAGTGACCAATTGTAACTAAACATAGACAAGAACCTGCTCCTGGATCTCAAGAATCATCAAGGAATATTTGGTTATGGTGTCTTGAGAAATGTGCAGATGCATGCCAAACAAGCAAGCAGCTTTCCAAAATATATAGGAGATGAGTTGCAAGAATGAGGTTATGAGAAAGGCTTTGGTATGGAAAGAACTGGGGGTGGGGTTCAGGAAAGCCTCTAGTCCCCTGGATTGTGCTAACAAACTGGTGGCCACACAATAGATGGCTGGTGTAAATTTGCACCATTGACAGAGGCTGAAAGTGTATAGCAGGGATGGGAAACTTGTGAGCACCCAAGTATTGTTGGACTCCCATCACCTGGGGGGTGGCAGTCTCCCCATTCCTGGGGTACAGAATTCAGAGTCTCGTACTCCCATCAGGGTCACCCAAGGAGGTAAGAACAAAAGGGAAGAGCCAGACAAAGAACGAAGAAGGGCTCACCACTTTGGCCCATTATAGTCATTCTCTTGGCATCTCTGTCCTGGCAGAGGCATATTGGTTGGCATAATAGGGCTTTTTCCAAGATCCCTTGTTATGAGCTTCCTTATATCTTGCCCTTCCCACAAAGTGGAATTCACAGAGGCTGGCATAAGAGCCCGTCGTGCAGTTAGTTTAAAAGAGGCAATATAAAATTGGATGGCATCAAATGTCATCTAGTAAAACATTAGTAATGGCGGTAAACATCTCAAAAATAACCAAGTAAAAGAGAGCAATCAATTACAGGCCTTCTGGAACAGCCATGTCTTGGGCAGACTCTAAAAAGGACGAAGTGTCGGACCCTAATAATTTTTTCTTTTGAGTACATCCCATTATCTAGTCCCGTAGGCTCTTGAACCTCACAGTGAAGTAGGTTGTACCCAGTGAAGTTAAGCCGTGACAGGCAAGGCCAGATCAAACAGGTAAAGTCTAGTCTATGTAGGCAAAGCCAAGTCACCCCCCCCCCCCCGAACAGGCTGGATCAAGGCAGGCCAAGTCTGGTCAGAAACTCTCTTAGACAGAAATCAGGACCCTGGACAGCTCCAAGCATCGCTGGAGCTCTTATGTACCAAGCTGGGAGCTAAAACCAACTGAACGCATAGTACACTTTCCACAGAGGAAGTCTCCTTATACTGGCCCTTGTCTGACTTTTCAGTCGTTGTCTTCTGCAGAGTTGGGGAGGGCGAGAGACAGCTGTGGACTCTGAGGGTGGTGGTGGGGCTGTGTTATCTGGCCAGGAGGCTCCTGGAAATTGTACTGATGGTTCTCCCCCACTGAGGAAGCAGCCTGAATCTCATGGCCTTGAGTATTCTGCAGCACGCTGCAAGGGCCCAGGGTCTGGGGTCATGACATCTATGGAGTGGGGCTGATACCAAAAAGACCCTGCTTCTGGTGGCTGCTGACTGCGTTTCATACGAAGTGGTACTTGGAGCAAGGCCTCAGATGTTGAACAGAGCATGTGGGGGGAGGAGGACCATATGGAAGAAGGTTGTCCTTAACATACCAGAACCAAAACAGCTTCCAAAAATAAGCAGGGACTTCATCCTCAGTCTTAATAATAGAAGTTCACACTTCGGGATTGCAGCTGGGACATGTCTGAGTGATCCATTAAAGTAGATTTATATACCAATTAAATCAATTAAGGTTTATGATCCTAGGTATTTTTAATTGTGCTGACAGGATGATAAGGTTTCCCTCAATTCCGCATCATTTAATCTGTTCTTACAAACTTAATTAAAATTTCTATTAAAAAACCCACCCTACCTGCTGTGAAAAATCAGTGGTGGTTCAGACACTCTCCAAGGCCAACTTACCCAGAATGCCTTGCTCCTTACAAAGGACCTCTTCCTCAAAGGGAAGCATGGGGTGGGATGGATGCTCTGCATCTCCCCACAAGAACTGGGTGTGTGGGCTGGCCAGCAAAAAAGCTCAAGGAGGCCCCTGGGGTGAAAATTTCCACGCCCATTGCCTGAGGCAGTTGCCTCAGTTTGCTTAATATTGGGGACAGACCTCTCTTTTGGTTCTGATTGCTTTTTCTACCTTGCTCCCTCCTACAGTGTGGCGGCCTCCTGTTTACACACCTGGATCAGGTGAGTTGTGTTCTGACTGCCCTTCCCCCTTGCTCTCCCACATCTGCAAAGATGTCTCGCCTT
Source organism: Podarcis muralis (assembly GCF_964188315.1). Classification (NCBI taxonomy): domain Eukaryota; kingdom Metazoa; phylum Chordata; class Lepidosauria; order Squamata; family Lacertidae; genus Podarcis; species Podarcis muralis. Next base: position 105,980,923 of record NC_135656.1, read on the forward strand.
CACCCTTCCGCTTAGCCGAATCTTTGCCTTGGCTTGTGTGGTTTTCCTTGTGACAAACGGGTACCTTCGCTTCTTGCAGCCAACTCCAGCTGACCCTAAAGGACCCGATAGTAGACAGAGCTTTGACGCCCCTCCCTGCCCCACTGGGATCCTGAACCCAGTAGTGAGACTCAGGCTGCAAACTTGTACACACACCTGCCTGGCAGCAAGTCCCATTGAACTCAGCAGACCTTACATTTGAGTAGACGTCTGGAGGAGGGCCCTTCTGCCCTCTCATGTAGAAAGGAAGGTGCGTTAGCATCACGAGGGGCTACATACAGATTCCACATCCCTCCCTAATCCCAGGCTGACCTACATCCCCTGGCTGGAACGACACACAGCTCAGAGCTCTTCTTGGACCAAGCGAAAGTAGCAGGTTGGTAACGTGGCAGAGATAACAAGCAAGGAGAAGGAATAGGCAAGCGGTTGCTTTAGGGAGAAGATGGGAGTTAAAACGTCGGCTCAGTCATGTGTCCCTTTTGCTAGGGCAGAGAAGGGACTCACCAGATGTTGCTAGACTACAGCTCCCATCGTTCCTGACCGCTGCCCATGCTTGCTGAGGCTGGTGGGAATTGAAGTCCAACAACAACTAGAGAGCTACATGTTTCCCATCTCTACACCAGGGCTAAGGCTGGCCACAAGTGCTGTTGCTGTTGCTGTGGTCAAAGTTCGCAGAGGAAAGGAGGCCCAATGGGAGGATTTGTAGACGACTGATTTATCTGCCTTTAAAAACGAATCCACCACATCCAAATCAATCTGCTTAAATACTTTCTCTTACCAGTAAAATGGTAAGTGTTAAAAGCTCTTTGTGGGCGATTCCATTAAAGGCTGCGAGCGGAGGGCGTGCATTTTCAATGCTCCTCCATGTTGGCAGGGCGAAGCTTTCCTTGTACAGTGGTACTTCTGGTTACATACGCTTCAGGTTACAGACTCCGCTAACCCAGAAATAGTGCTTCAGGTTAAGAACTTTGCTTCAGGATGAGAACAGAAATCGTGCTCCAGCGGCGCGGCAGCAGCAGCAGCCCCCATTAGCTAAAGTGGTGCTTCAGGTTAAGAACAGTTTCAGGTTAAGTACTGACCTCCATAACAAATTAAGTACTTAACCCGAGGTAATAATAATAATAATAATAATAATAATAATAATAATAATTTATTTATACCCCACCCATCTGGCTGAGCCTCCCCAGCCACTCTGGGCGGCTCCCAATCAAGTGTTAAAAGCAGTACAGCGTTACATATTAAAAACTTCCCTGAACAGGGCTGCCTTAAGATGTCTTCTGAATGTCAGGTAATTGTTTATCTCTTTGACATCTGATGGGAGGTACCACTGTAGATACAAATACTGTAGATCAAGGAGAAGGCTCGGTGGAAACCTTCCTCCTGATAGGCTAGATTTTCACATGCAGGGAGGTTGAGGTGTGTGAGAGAGAGAAAGAAAGAAAGGGGAAGAGGCAGTATTCAGATCTACTGATACATCACACACACACACGTTTCAGGGAACTCTCCCCACTTTACTCCTTGAGTGCAGAAACAAGCCTTTGCAATTTAATAAATGAAAGCTACCACCCCAAAGGGAAGGCTCTACATAAGATTGCAGTGGCAGATGCCGTTCCTTTCACCCGAACTAGCTACAAAGAATTCTGGTAACTGTAGTTTGTTAAGGGTGCTGGGAGTTGTTAGGAGACCCCCTGTTCCCCTCACAGAACTACAATCCCCAGAGTTCCACAGGGAAGAGAGACTGGTTGTTAAACCACTCTGGGAATTGTAGTTCTGTGAGAAGATGAATAGTACAGATGTGACATGGAACATGAGAAATTGTGGACGTTAACCTCTGAGCACACAAAGAGTGCCTTTCCTTCACAGCTGATTGACCTTGGTCAATCCATAGGCATCTTTACCCTGACCTGTGATAGTGAAGTTACTTTGTTTTGTGGGGTGCCTGTCTTTGGCTGAATTTATACTTTTCAGTTCCATTCGGAACAGTTTTACTGGTTTTATAATCAAAATAGTTTTACTTTCTTTTAAAAATTGTATATTTAGTCGTCGTAACCCACCCTGAAACCCTATAGTGAAGGGTGGCTTAAACACACAAAACCTAATAAAATAATACTGTAACTAAATCTAAGATACAGGATGGCTTAAGGGTTAGAAAACATGGCATTCATTTTACCTAAGTGTAGACCCCACCCGTCCTCCCCAAGTTCAGGATCAGCCCACTTTATCTTCACAACAGCTCTGCGAGGTAGGTTCGCCTGATTGAGAGTGCCTGGCCCAAGGTCGTCCCGTGAAGTCCATGACTGAGCATCAATTTGAACCCAGCTCTCCCTTTTCTCGGGACGCAGGTGGCGCTGTGGGTTAAACCACAGAGCCTAGGACTTGCTGATCAGAAGGTCAGTGGTTTGAATCCCCGCAACGGGGTGAGCTCCTGTTGCTCACTCCCTGCTCCTGCCAACCTAGCAGTTCGAAAGCACGTCAAAGTGCAAGTAGATAAAAAGGTACCACTCCGGCGGGAAGGTAAACGGCGTTTCTGTGCGTTGCTCTGGTTCGCCAGAAGCGGCTTAGTCATGCTGGCCACATGACCCGGAAGCTGTATGCCGGCTCCCTTGGCCAATAAAGCGAAATGAGCGCCGCAACCCCAGAGTCGGTCACGACTGGACCTAATGGTCAGGGGTCCCTTTACCTTTTACTCCCTTTTCTCAAGCCAACATCTTAACCGTTCCGCTTTAAAACTATCTCTCATCCATGCATCCGAAAGCACCAGCTTCTCTCTTTCAACGTGTGCTTTGAACCTTTCTATAACGTTCTGTCTCCCCTGGTTTTAAGGGCATTTCGGGGGGTTGGCTGCAGAATCAGTTTCCTGCTGTGACTCCAGCTGAAAATAGCCTAAAGGGTAAAAAACCTTTATCTCCCTCTACCCACCCCAGTTTCTGTACTGGCCAGCACTCAGTGTGTTCCCCATGTATCACTGATGCATCTCAACTGTTGCTTTCAAGGGCAAGAGTCCGTTTCTCCCCCCCCCCCCCCAATGTGGGGCGCACCTGCCCAGAATCTTTGATGATTGGCGGTGCTTAACAGAGCAGCCGCCACTGCTGATGTGGCCAGACTGTCTCCATCGGGGCCCATCTGCATGCACACTTCGTCTCTCCGTCAAGCCTGAGCCGCCTTGTCACGACGCCACTTCCTCTGTTCTTTCCCTTTGGGTCATTCTTTATGCTGTCAAAAGTCAGATCGGCTCCTTTTCTCCTCTCACCCGTCAGAAGCTCTCTGGTTTCGAGTCTCTTGACACACATTGTTCACGTGCAACCCCCAACCCCACCCCACAGTCGCCAGGAACTGGTATGGAAGACACCAGGGTTGCTCGCTGGGAATCTTCACCCAAGTGGGCTCCAGACAGCAAGGGAAGCTGCTGTTGTGTATCCTGAGAGGCAGCAGCGTTCAAGGGTCTCAGGCCTAGAGGGAGGCCTTTCTCATTGCCTGCTAATAATAATAATAATAATTTATTATTTATACCCCCCACCCATCTGGCTGGATTTCCCTAGCCACTCTGGGCAGCTTCCAACTGAATATTTAAAACAATACAGCGTCAGACATTAAAAACTTCCCTAAACAGGGCCGCCTTCAGTTGTCTTTTAAAAGTAAAATACAGTGGTAACTCGGGTTAAGTACTTAATTCGTTCCGGAGGTCCGTTCTTAACCTGAAACTGTTCTTAACCTGAAGCACCACTTTAGCTAATGGGGCCTCCCACTGCTGCCACGCTGCCGGAGCACGATTTCTGTTCTCATCCTGAAGCAAAGTTCTTAACCTGAGGTAATATTTCTGGGTTAGTGGAGTCTGTAACCTGAAGCGTCTGTAACCTGAGGCGTATGTAATCTGAGGTACCACTGTAGTTGTTTATTGCCTTGACATCTGCTGGGAGGGCGTTCCACAGGGCGGGCGCCACTACCAAGAAGGCCCTCTGCCTGGTTCCCTGTAACTTGACTTCTCGCAGTGAGGGAACCCCCAGAAGGCCCTTGGCACTGGACCTCAGTGTCCGGGCTGGATGATGGGGGTGCAGACTCTCCTTCAGGTATACTGGGCCGAGGCTGTTTAGGGCTTTAAAGGTCAGCACCAACACTTTGAATTGTGCTCGGAAATGTACTTGATCTTTCAAGTACCTGAACTTGAGACCTTTTGCATGCAAAGCTTTTTCTGTTTCACTGAGCTGCGGCTGTTCCTAATTGATCACCATTTGGCAGCACCTTCACAAGGGTTTTATGCCTGACATCCACACGCAGAGGTGCCCACTGGCCCGAAGGGCAATGAATCACCCCGGGTCAGTGAATCAGTGGCTGGAAATGGCAGGACGGGGGAGTGTGCTCTTGTGGGCTTCCCACAGGCATCTTGATGGCCATTGGGAGAACAGGGTGCTGGACTTGGCGGCCCATTGACTTCACCCAGGAGTCTCTTTTTAGGTTATATGGTTAGCTTAGAGCATGGTGCTGATAACGTCAAGGCCGTGAGCCAACTGTGGTACCTCGGGTTACAGACACTTCAGGTTACAGACTCCGCTAACCCAGAAATAGTACCTCAAGTTAAGAACTTTACCTCAGGATGAGAACAGAAATCGCACGCTGATGGCGTGGCGGCAGCGGGAGGCCCCATTAGCTAAAGTGGTGCTTCAGGTTAAGAACAGTTTCAGGTTAAGAACGGACCTCCAGAATGAATTAAGTTCTTAACCCGAGGTACCACTGTTGAACTAGATGATCCTTGTGGGGGGGGGTGTCCCTTCCAACTCTATGATTCTATATGTTCTTAATCCTTAACTTGTCCCTCAAACAGTGGAGGCTGATCCAGTAGGGATATGGGGCACTGCCCTAATAGCTTCAATCTGCCCTTGGCCAGCTTGACCTGCCTGCCTTCTAACTTCCCACAGCATTGCAGGGGGTGGACAAGAGGACCCTGGTGGTCCCTTCCAACTCTATGATTCTATTATTTTGTTCCAGGGAATGACAGCACTGCCTGTCAGCTTCCTCCACCTTAGAAATCAACAGGAAGGAGGAGAATGAGTCGGCTCCACCTTGCATTGGCTCTAGCGCCACCTACTGGCTGGTTCCCTGCCTTCTGCCCTACCAGTCCCAATGGGCACTAGCCAACACTGCCATCGGAGTCCGTGTTAGATTTACAAGTCAAGTTTCTTTGAGTCGGGGCAATTCTTTACCTGCTCCCCTCCAACCTTGCTGCTTCCTGCTGTTCAGACAGGCTACTAGTGCTGCGGAGCTTTGAACCTGAGGTCTTTGGGGTGTTGTCCATGAGATCAAAACTAGGCTTCATCGTACTGATTTGCAAGGCTTGTGTGTGTTCTGACCAAGCGCAATAAAAGCAGAGAACCTGCTGCTAGATACACAAGTTCAGCACATCTTCACAATCCCATTTTTGTGGCATGTGGGTTTCTGCGTTTGTGACTCTGAGAATCCATATGGAATGTTGTGGGAAATGTCTCTTAAGATGCACACTGCCATCAGCCTCGTGATGCCAGATATGGACACCTGAGCAGGAATGTGTACAAAAGAGAAAGTTTTCTAAGAAGGGAAAAGATCAGGGGGTGGGGAGGCTTGAGCCTGTCTTTCCCCCTAGAACAACCTTTCTCAACCTGTGGGTCCCCAGATGTTGTTGAACTACAACTCCCATCACCCCTTGCTAGCAAGGCCAGAGCTCAGGGATGATGGGAGTTGTAGTCCAACAACATCTGGGGACCCACAGTTTGAGAACCGCTGCCCTAGAAGCTCTGGTGCACTGTGTTGGCTAAAAGAGAGCATGCAGGCACTGCAGAAGTCTTACCAACCCTGTGGGAATGTTCAGGGATGCAGGAGAGGATATATTATTTGATTACAGCCTTTCCAACTTGTGTAAACAAGTTCACAATATAGCAGAGTAACATTCCCCATTTTAAACTTACAGCGGATGTGTTTGCTCAGGCTCACTAAAGCCTCTATAATAACTGTTCTGGTATTTACCCCTTATTCCTCATAAAAGATAAGACACGACACAGTCTTCTATAAAAGTATAAAAAGAGTTTACTCACATTCTGTTCACAATCGGATCCCAGAAGGCAGACTTAGCTTAGAAAAGTAACATACAGTGGTGCCTCGCAAGACGAAATTAATTCGTTCCGCGAGTTTTGTCGTCTTGCGATTTTTTTCGTCTTGCGAAGCACGGTGTTGGGAAAGTTTTGGAAAAGCTTCAAAAATCACCAAAGTCTTAAAAACCTCAAAAAAGGCTACCACACTGCGTTCTATGAGTTGCTTCTCGAAGTCAAGTCGCAACTGTATTAACGGTGTTAAGAAAAAGGAAACAAACTTTCAAGACGTTTCCGTCTTGCAAAGCAAGCCCATAGGGGAAATCGTCTTGTGAAGCAACTCAAAAAACCAAAAACCCTTTCGTCTTGCGAGTTTTTTGTCTTGCGAGGCATGCGTCTTGCGAGGTACCACTGTACACCTGGAAACTATCTCATAAGGAGACAGTCCCTTTGTCCTCTCTTGGCTGGAAGCCAAGAGGGCATCTTTGGCTAAGCAGATGTTGCTTCTTCGATGCATGTAGTCAAAAAGAGAGAGATGGCTTCCCTGCCCTGTGCTCTCGTCATTACCTGCACAGGTGAGGTCGCGCCCACCTCTAGTAACATGCAGAGGAAGTCTGTCCCAGTCCAGAAGGAAACAGGAAGTTTACCAGCTGGCTGGACAAACATTCCTCCCCATGTGTAAACATGTTCACTCTAGGAATGTTGTACTTGACTGCTCTTGAGTTTCACATCCCACAAACCCAAGAATGCCAGGGGTTAAACCTGGGACCCTAAGCCCCCAAAGCAGGTGATCTACCAGCTGAGGTGCACCTCTTCCCCTGCCTGCAGTAGATAATATTCTCTTCTCTACAAAGATTAGGACCAGTACCCATATTTTAAAGTTCTCAGCCTTGGCCATTAGGGTGCACACCATTCTGATCACTTCTGCCATATATCAGAGATGGGTTTTGGGCTACAGAGACGTGGGTTTGAAAGCCAACTCAACCATGAAGCTCAAGGGACGTGGCCTGACAGCATACAGGCAGCCGGTGCAAGCCTTCAAGCTCTGGAGAAATGTGCCAGCGATAGTCTGCCCCCACCAGCAGTCTAGCCACCATCTGGACTGGTGCACAAGTGGCAGCCTCCAGACCAGGCCCAAGCATTGCAATAACTGAGCCTTGAGGTTATTAATGCATGAAACTGTATACGTTCCAGCTGGAGCGCAGATTTATATATATATATATACACATGCTACGGGAAGGCTGTTTTTGGAAACGGCATTTTCACATCAAACGTGCTTTGGTTTCACAGCCTTTTCCTTCAGGAGCCAGCTTCCCTAGTGGTTGGGCTCCCCATCAACAGCTAATGTGTTCAAACAAACACCTCCAGGTAGCTTCTCTTATCAGCTTCTCTTATCTGCAGTACTGTCCCTCTTTTTGTGAGATGGGACTTCTCAAGGAACTACAGGAAGGACATGGGTAGGGGATGATTCTAGGTGTCTTCTTGTCCCCCTTCCCACACGGTTATCGAGTGTGTGGCTTGCCTAGGCCAAAAAGCAGCAAAATGACCTCTTCCTTCCCGGACAGAATGTGTCCATCCATTTAATGACATCAGATTACTGAATACCAAGCAATGAGGTAACCACCTTGTTTTTCATGGGCTGTTTGCCTCTCTTTTGGCATCCATCCTTTGGGGTTTTAAAGACCACCACAGGCCCATGTGACTGCCTCTCTCTGAAAATTCGTCATCCTCTGCCAGGGATGACTAAGCACTATGTTGTTTTACATCACTTTTAAAATTCGTTTCATTGTATTTAAAAGCATTCCTAACCTGCATGATATTTTCTATCTCTAAAATAAATAAATAAATCCCTAAGTGGCATACAAAAATAACATTAAAAAACAATAAAACGGCATAATAAAAGCAGTAAACCGTCGGTATGAAAACAGATAAAAACCAGGATTAGGTTAAAGCAGGAATTCGGAAACAAGAGATTCTTGTGGGTCAGGGAAATCCTGGGCAAATGAAGAAAATGTCTTCACAAGACATCTGGATCAATGCTATTTCACATGTGGCAGAGGGATAGGGCATTCCATGGTGCAGGAGCTATGGTGGGAAAAGGCCCATTTGGGCTCACCGGCCTCGTATTCTGTTGGGTGGGGTCCCATGAATAAAAGTTCCCCAGATGATCTAAGTCAGTAGTTCTCAGCTTCTTGACCCACCTCTGGCACAAAGATGTGTTTGGGTACCCACTTCATATTTTCTTTACCATATATTCACATGGTGGCAATAGTGCTGATGTAACTTACCTTATGTTAGGCTGCATCCCAGTCGTGCCATCTGACCCAGCAGCTGAAGATCTCAATGATTGCACAGGTCTTTAGAGGGGCAAGCAGCCTGCCAAGTGACCTACTTGTTGAGCTTTTGAGAGGCTCTAATTTTTTTGCCCAGAGGTGGTGATGGCAGACCATAGCTTTGGGCCCATAGATGTGCTTTAAAAGTTAAGTATTTTGGACGTGGGTGGCGCTGTGGGTTAAACCACAGAGCCTAGGGCTTGCCGATCAGAAGGTCGAAGGTTCGAATCCCTGCGACGGGGTGAGCTCCCGTTGTTCAGTCCCTGTTCCTGCCAACCTAGCAGTTCAAAAGCATGTCAAAGTGCAAGTAGATAAATAGGTACCGCTCCGGTGGGAAGGTAAATGGTGTCTCCGTGTGCTGCTTTGGTTTGCCAGAAGCAGCTTAGCCATGCTGGCCACATGACCCTGAAGCTGTACGCCGGTTCCCTCGGCCAATAAAGTGAGATGAGTGTTCAACCCCAGAGTCGTCTGCGACTGGACCTAATGGTCAGGGGTACCTTTACTTTTACCTTTACTTTGGAGATGGCACTTAAAACTTTCTTCTAGGCCCCAAAATAAATATGGGAGGCCCCTGTATGTCTCCCTCCAGCTATGTTAAGAGTCAGTCCATTATGTTCTTCTGGGCGCATGTGGGGAAAGCAAGGCACCTTGTCCCTCTGGGAAGATGTCCTATTCCTAACTCTGGGAGGACACTGGTGCCTAACAGGGTGGGGAATGTGATTAGAGGAACTAATCTGCCAAGCCCAAAGCCTGACACCCCAAACCCCTAGTTTCCTTGAAAGATTAGTAGGGTTCAGGGCAGCCTGCACCAACCTGGCTACCTCCAGATGTTTTGAAATGCAGTTTCCAATGGGAGTTGTAGTCTAAAATAGCCAGGGAAGGGTGAGGAGGGAAGGCTAGCTTAGGACAGGCATAGCCAATGAAGTGCCCTCTGGTGGTTAGTGGACTACAATTCCCTTCATTCCTGACCGTTGGCTATGCTGCCTCTGATGGGAGTTGTAGTTCAGCAACACCTGGCGGGCGCCACGTTGGTTATCCCTAGACCCTGATGGGTGAGAGCAGGGAGATTTGGAGAACCAAGAATCGCTCAGTTCTGCTTCCCCTTCCCCTCCCTTCCCCCTCCCTGTTTTCTTCTGTGCGTGCACTTTCCTCTCCCCGAGACTCCGTTTCCCCGCCAGGGGTGAACCCCAGCGAGCGGCTGGTGAAAGTACATTTGATCTGCAGGGAAGCTCTTTTATTCCTTTCTTTGCTTCCGTTCCTTTCCCAGCCACCTCCGCATGTCTCCGTGCCAGGAAAATGTCAGCAGCCAGCAGGGAGGGGAGCTGGCGACATTCACCACCTCCTCCCCGTTCCCCAAAGCTGGGAAAAGAGCCGAGGACTTCACAGTGCGCGCGCGCGCGCCCCCTCCACCAGTACCACCAAACACACACACACATGTACCACCATCGTTGTATCATCCGGGCTCCCCTTCCAGCGAATCTAGGAATCCTGACCCCCAGTGTCTCTGTTCTAAACCAGAAAACTGTTCTCTCCCCCCCGCCCGCCCCCCCGCACACAGCAGGAAAGGGAACAGATCTGATGCAGTTCAAAGCAACTGCTTTTAGCTTGTTTTCACATCAGGTCCCCCCCCTCCCCACTTTATCTGTTGCTGAACTAATATATAGAAAGAGTTTCTTCTGGTCAGCTGGAAATTGAGAAGCATGATGCACCCCTTAGATGGAGCTCCGTCTGCATGTGGGGCTGGGATCCCTTTGCTCCCCACACCCTGCCCCGATGGCTGTGAACCCCTGTCCTTCATTCAGCTGTTCCTTGTGTCCTCCGCACCTCTCAGACTGCGCCTCTGCTTCTCCCTCGGTATCAACTGTTTTGATCGATCCCATCTGCCTTTTCTCCTCTTCCTCCTCCCCTGCCCCCCCCCCCCATCTCTGTACATCTCCTCCACAAAGCTTCTCCCATCTCCTCTCCTCTCTTCCCTGCTCTCTCTGCTTTGCCTCCAGACGATCCGTTTGTTCAGCATTTGTCCTCATTTGCTTGCGCACCGCTTACGCAGAGGTTAGATTACGGGCACTTCCAGGCTCCCGCTTGTTTTGGGATGAGATCCAGTCGCATATCAGCACGTTCAGGTTGCACAGCTATGGGAACTCTTGTGCAAAAATAGGTAAATGAAATGAAACCCTGATTCCCGAAAAGATCGGACTCTTGTGATAAGGCAAGTGGAGTGACATTTGCTTGGCTGCAATGTCGTCGTCCAGCCTCCGGACAAACAAATCAGAGTGAACGCTCATTAAATAGCCAGTGTGTCATCTAATCTCCTTGCAAACACTGCCCAACAGCCTGTCCGTCCGGAAATGCCTTACTTGCATCCAGGCTTCACTGAGCATTGGTTCAGATCTGTTTGTGGGGCAGTTATGCGACAATGAGCGTTTCTCCTGATTTGCTAGCGTCCATTTAATTTCTGTGTCTTCTTGTTAGACATTTGCTCACCCCACACTTTTCAGTGAATTTCCCCATCACTTTCCCAAACTACAAAAAAACTTCCCAAATCTTCTTTTTTTAAAAAAGTGGACTTATTAGGGCAACAGAGCCCTTCCATCCACGTTGATAGCGCAAACCTAAAGTTCTGGGACATGAGGACTCCCTCCAGAAAAACAGGGAAAGTCTGGAGGCACCTTTCACCAGCTTCTTCTTCAACCCTCCTTCATCCTTGACCCCATCGCTGTGTTTCCTCTCTCTGAATCTCTGCATCCCTGTCAGTTTCCCTTCTCCCTCCCTCCCTGCAGCAGCCCAGCTCTCAACCCCAGCTCCATCTTTCCCGGTCTCGTCTACTCCTTTTCTGCCCGGCTTCGCCACCAGCTGCTTTTCCACCCCTTCAATCCATCTCAGTCTCCCTTCTCTCCCTTCTCTCCCTCTCTCATCTCTTTCTCCTCCATACTTTAGGCCTGTGCCACCTCCTTCCACAATCATCTTCTCCTCACTGACTCTTTACACCAGCCTCTTCTCCATCCCCTCAACACAGGGATGTGGGACACCTGTGGCTCTGCAGAGGTTGTCGGTTTCCAGCTCCCATCAGCTCCACCCAGCATGGTCAGTGTTCATGGGAGCTGGGCCCCAGCAAGACTTGGAGCTAGCCTGAGGTCCTTCTAGTCTTCCTCTTTTTAGTATGCCCGCCCTCTCTCTGATCATTCATCCACTTCTCTTTTTCTCCACCTGCCTCTTTCTCTCCATCTTCCCCTGACTTTTCATCCCTTGGGCCTCCGTTGCCTCTTCACTCTGAGTCTCCATTCAAGCATCTTTTCTTACCAGCCAGATTCTCCCTGCCTCCTTCCCTTTCTCTCCATCCTATTCTCACTTCCCCACAATCTCCTAGCGCTCCTCCACCACGTGCTCTTGCTCCATCACTACAGGCCATTTCCCCCTCCTCCTCACCCCAACTCTTTGCTCCTCATTCCCATCCAACCATCTCTGATTTCTATTCTGATCCTTTCTCCATTTCCAATCTATACCTCTCAAGTTCTCCACCCCTGAGCGCCTCTAGCCACCCACCCCTCTTCCTCCACCCATCCCTGCATGTCTTCTGCTCCTCCATCCCTTTCCCGCAGCTAGACACGCACACCTGTGCTCCCCGCTTCCTTCACCTGACTTCCCCATCCCTCCATCACCCTGCCACTTTCCCTGCTCTCCACCAGCACCCCGTCCTTCCTTTGCTGTTTCTCTCCATCATCCCAAGTTGTTTCCATATCCCCCGTCCTCCACCCCTCTCTCTTCTCCATCACCCCCATCTTTCCCCACACCTCCTCCTGTGGCCCCCCTCTCCCTCTCCTTCCTCCCCCGCCTCCTCGGCCTCTACCTCCCCCGCCTCGCTTGCCCTGGTCCCCATCCCCACCCCTTTGCGCCGGGACGTGGCGCCGCGGTGGGCTCTCCTTGCAACCCCCTTCCCCAGCCCCGGACTAACGCCGGCTCCGCGCGGACATCAGCCCCCTCCCTCTCTCTCTCCCTCCTCCTCCCCCTCCCCTCCCCGCTCTCCCTCCTCCTCCCCCTCCTCCCTCCTCCCCCTCCTCCCTCCTCCCCCTCCCCCCTCGGCTGGCTCGCTCGCCCGCTCGCTCACTGCAGCACCGACGCCGGGCAGCGCCATGGAGGAGCCGGCTCTGGCGCCCTCGCCGCCGCCGCACAGTGCAGCCAGCGCCGCCGCCGCGCGCCCTCGCCGCCAGCGCCGCCGCCGCCCCTGACCTCCGGCCGGCCGCACACCATGGCCTGGCCCGGCCCGCGCCCCGCCGGGGGTGCCCAGGCGGCCTTGCTGGTGCTCACGGGCTGGCTCTTGCTCTCTCCCCCGCTGGGCGCAGGCAAGAAGAGGCTGCACATCGGCGCGCTCTTCCCCATGACCGGCGGGTGGCCCGGGGGCCAAGCCTGCCTGCCCTCGGCCCAGATGGCCCTCGACGACGTCAACAGCCGGAGGGACATCCTGCCCGACTACGAGCTGCGCCTCGACCACCGCGACAGCGAGGTGAGACGACGGTGCGACCCGTCCCAGCCTTACCCCACCCTCCCAAGCGCCCCCGGCCCGTTCAGGGGGCGACACGTGGGCATCGCTGCGGGGATGAGCGGCTCTGGAGGTTGGCATAGGGGGACGGGGGACGGCGACATCCCATCACACTGGACGGGCAGGATGGGGGGCATCGGCCGGGGTTGGTGGTGCACCTCCTGGTGCAAGTGCAGCGAAGTGAGCCCTGGCTGGATGGACTCACAGGAGTAACTGAGGTGCTGGGGCTGGTCTGCATCCTTCCACCCACTCCCTCGCCGATTCTAGAGGGGCACGGAGAGCCCAGGCTGCGCGGGGAGATCTGTCCAAGGGCTGTCCATCCTTCCCACTAGAACGCCCCTGGGAGAAGGGATGGATGAAAAGACCTTGAAAGTAGGAAGCAGATGTGTGGGAAGGTGTCGAGGCAGCCAGCCAGCAGCCCATGAGAGCTGGGAGGTGAGGGGTGAGGGAGCTGGCCAAGGCCGGAGGGATGCAAGCTTGAACGGGGCAGTGCCGCGGACGGTCCCCTTCTGCCCCCTCACCTTTCATGTGGGACCAGAGCATCTCCTTTGGACAGAGAACCTTGCGGTCCCATCAGCTGCCAAGAGAGGAAGGCAGAGAGGGCTGGGGGGGGAACTGGGCACGGGGAGGTTTGGTGGGCTCCAAGCGGAAAGGGGGTGTTGGGAGTGAGGGATGTGCCACAGGGCTTTGGGAGAGATGCAGTCCGGGGTTGCAAAGTGGGGTGATTGGCCCAACATGGCAGCAGCAGTCAAGGTGAAAAGGGAGGCAAGAAGTCTGCAAAGGGAAGGAGCAGTCTCAGCAGTGCATGCAGTGGGAGGAGAGTCCTGGGGGCCGCGATCAGAAGTGGAGCTGGTGCAAAGTGGGGGGGCTTCCAGGGACGTTGATGCAAGGCAGGTTGCACGAAAGGAAGATTCGCATTGAGACTTACCAGGTGACCCACTGATGGTGTGGACAGAAGGAGGCATAGGGAGATGTGCTCCCTCCTGCCCCATGCTTTTTTCCTTGCAAGGTGGGGAAGCTGGGGAGATGCAGGACCTTGCTTCTGTCAAGGGAATGGAAGGATCAGCATGCAGGGATGGTGCTACTGTTTGTGGCTATGGGAAGTGTGACTCGGAAGAGCAGCATTAGATCTGTTGGTGTCAATGGAGTCCTCTGTGCCAGGGCTACAGAAGGAATCCTCTCTCTGTCTTGGTTTCCCCTCTGGCAATATGAACCAGACTGTGGGCGATGACTACTTTGGTGGTCTCTAAGGGGAAGACTGTCTCTTGGATTGGGACACGAGAGGTCCGAGGAGTGGGAGATGGGATGATGTGGCACCAAGGTGGGTGGTCGCCGGTGCCAGTGTGGATCGGTTTCCTGGGGTAGAGATTGCAGGAGGGCAAGTGGTCCATTTGAGAGGGAGCAGCTGGAGCTGCCTTATTCAGAGTCAGGCTATTGGTTCCTCTGACTCAGTGCTGTCTGCACTGTCTGGTAGCATCTCTCCAGGGTTTCAGGCAGGGGACGTTCCAGCCTCACCTGGTAATGGCAGGGATGGGACCACCTGCAACCTTCTGCCTGTCAAGTAGATGCTCTTCCACTGAGCCACAGCCCAGGTGAAGCTCACCTGCACTTGACTCTCCGTTGCCTCTTCCTAGAGCCGTGAGCTTGATTAAAGCTTGTTTCTGGAATTGCTGACCTCCATTAAGAGTACTCTTCTTTAACCTTGGGTCTCCATACATTGCTGGACTACAACTCCCATCATTCCTACCGCTGGCTAAGTGGGCTGGGGATAATGGGAGTTGCAGTCCAACTCTATCCCCAGCCAATTTACCCAGTGGTGGGAATGGTAGCAATATGGGGATCCGAGGTTAGACATTGAAGAGAATTCAACAAGGAGTTATGGTGGCAGGAGGTGGAGGGTGGTGGAAGAATCCCAGCATTTTTTTAACCCTGTCAGTTCTTTCTTTCCTAGAGGTACCTTTTGAACCAAAAGCATAAATGAATTTTCCCGCTCCAGGATGTGTGTGTGTGTCACAGCCAGTATGAGACAGAATTAAGAGGTGTGTGCAAAGCTAGAAGGCACTGCAGCATCCTCAAGAGGCAAGCTGTCCAAGGCAGGACTTCTAACTTGGCCCAGGTCTTGCTTGAACTGGGAACCTGTCCCAGGGTCTCCCCCTGAGCTGCCAGTATAGTTGCAGGCAGATCTAGGCCTCGAGAAATGCTCAGCCTTCTCAGGCAAGCTGCCCTCTCCCTCTCTAACTGCTTTACTGTATATTTGCATATACGTTGTCTAAGTCTGTGTCCTGTGCAAGTGGGACTTAGCCATTTAGGTACGAATGCAATGGAACGGCAACCAAAGGCTCTGTCCAATTTGATTCCACAGGCAAACAGCATGGTGGCTTGTACAGCCAGATTTTGCCACGTGCTCTCTCTTTCTCTCCCGTTCTTGTTTTTTGTTTTCTTTCCCTGCGCATTCATGCCTCGGTGTACTCATTCACTCTGCCTGTTGTGCGTTTGTGCCTGCCGTGTGTTTACAGGAACATCGGAAGCGTCCTCGTTCTGAGTCAGACCATTTGTCTTGCCGAGCTCAGTACCATCTATGCTGGCTCTCAGGGGCTCTCCAGAGTTTCCAACAGGGGACAAAAACACTGACTGGCAGCCGCTCCTCAGGGTCTCAGACAGGGAGCCGTTTGTAGTCTTACCTGGAGGCGCCAGGGATTGAACCTGCGACCTTCTGCTTGAAAAGCAAAATGCTCTCCTGCTGAGCTACGGCCCCTTTCTCAAGGGGGCCAGTGTTCCCCCTCTAATGTACCTTGTGCCATTCTTCAGGTGCCAGTCCTGTCTGGTTTCCAATAAGTGCATTCGTACCTATTGGCAGTTCACCCATGCTCCTCAACACCCACCCAGCTCTTCACACTTCTGTCTTCTATGTTCAATGACTTTCAGGATAGCAGCAGGACACCTCCCTCTACTAATGTCCAGGGGTAGCCGTTACTGCAAACCTCAGGAGGGAAAAGGATTCTTTTGTTTGGGTCCTGTGTGCGGATTTCCCACACGCATCTGATTTGATGACCTAGTTGGGCTGTTGGCCTGATCCAGCAGGCCCTTCTTCTGTTCTCGTCACCAGTTTTCTCTGAGCATTGAAATGTGCCAGAGGTCAAGAACAAGAAGAGGAACCCAACTGGCAACACAAGGGGAGAGAGGAGCTCTCACTGTACGGCTTCAGCCTTCTAGGGTTTCATCACAGCCAAGCAGGGCCTGGAAGGAAGCCATGGCGTTGTTGTTGTTGCCAAGCTCTTTGGCTTTCACTGGAAAGGCCATTGAATCGTAGTTCTCTGTTTCCCAGGTTGCAATAAAACCAGGCCACATTTCCTCATCTCCCCAAACTGGGAGATGGCATCTGCTGGAGTACGTACCTTTGGCCCTCTGAGTCGCAGGTGCCTATAGATTGCTTGCATTGACCTGAGCATGGTCATAGGTAAAGACAGACCTCTCTCTGTGTGTGTGCATCTTTTCCAAGAAGGCCCATATTGCAGCAGACTTGAGTTTGCGGCTCGTTTTCAACGTAAGAAGAGCCCTTCGGGAATGAATCGGACCACAGGCCCATGGAGCCCAGCATCCTGCTGTCACAGTTTTTTGCTCTTTTTTTATTATGGGCTGTGTGTTATTCTGCTGCAAAAGGCCCCCGAGATCGGTGGA
Organism: Podarcis muralis; assembly: GCF_964188315.1. Lineage (NCBI taxonomy): Eukaryota > Metazoa > Chordata > Lepidosauria > Squamata > Lacertidae > Podarcis > Podarcis muralis. Next base: position 105,997,566 of record NC_135656.1, read on the forward strand.
GGATGGGTGGCACACAAATTTAATAAATGAAATTAAATTCCTGTGGGGAGTCCCTGAAACGCAACAGCCGCTCTTCCCCTTCACTTTCAGGTGCAAGCAACGGGCAGACTACGGAAAGCCGAATCGGCTTCCAGTGCTCATTCTGTGGCCACTTCGCCTTCCACGAACACACGTGCCCTCCCACTCTCTGTCTGGCTCTGCCCACGCTTCTTGCCAGAAGTGGCATGTTCTTTCCACATCCAGCACTGTGCACCTCACCCTAAGCGCCCCCATCTCTCTGTTCACCCACAAAACCGAGTCTGTCGCCTCTCCGTCTGTCCTGCCCGTTTCCTTGTCCCCAGCCAGCGTTTCCAGAAGCGCTGCTCTGTTCCGTGCCCGATCCCCGAATTCACAGCCACTGAACCATCCGCCCCTCCGTCAATGTCTGTCCCTCCTCCCACGCATATGCATCAATCCTCCCCACCCCGAAAAAAGCTGCCTTTGCTGTGCCGATGCTTCTCTATTCTCTCACTCCCTCTCTTCGGCTACCCTGGGTGCTTCCTGGTCCCCCACCCGCCCTGCACCCCGCGTTCCTCCCTTTGTTCCCTCCCAATTGAAGCCCCGCTCCCTGGCGCTGACAGGTTGCCGTGGCAGCGCCTGCGATGGGGTTGCCATGGAAACTGATCCTCTTTCCCGGGCGGCTATGCCCTGAATAATTCATCATCCCCTTGCGGTGGAGGCGCACAGCCAGGAGCAGGATGGGCAGCCCTGGCGGTTCTTGGAATGGGGGAGAAGTAGAGGGTGGGATGCCTAGTATAATTTGCCCAGAGAGAGAGAGAGAAAGAAAGAAAGTGCAGCGCAGCAGGGCGGAGGTCAGGTGGGGTGTGTGGGAAGATCTTCGCTGCACAGAAAGGGAGAAAGGCGTTCCTTGCCTCTTTAAGTCCTTCGGAAGCGGAGGGTAAATTGGCAGCTATATTTGGGAACCAGCCTCCCCAAGCTGCTGCTCAGAACGCCGGCAGGCCACGTTGTTCTGTGCCGTGCTTGTGATGTCGAAGAATGGAGCCTCCATGGTCAGGGACAGGATATCTCCATTCCCAATTGGCAGGGGAGGCTGGTCTCCCATTATGCTGTGCTGGTGGAAGAAGGGATGCAGGGACAGCCCTCCCGCTGGCCATTAATAGCAGGGTCAGTGCAGGAGGAGATGGGCCCTTTGGCAAGAAAAAGCCATCCCTTGTTATGCAATGGCTTCGCCTGCGTTTCCTCCGGCCCCATCTTTCCTTTTGCACGATGGCAACAGAAAGGTGGGCAAACCAGCCCCATACAAGACCTAAGGGAGGAGGAAACCCATCCATCAAAATCTCAGCAGCTGTTGAAAAGCCTTCGCAGGGTCTGGCTATGTCGTCTTACGTTTTTGCAAACAGAGGGACGATTCTGCCCCCACCCTCACATACCCCTCACAGTTCAGGGCAGATGTGTAGATGGCCTCTTTTAAAGGAAAATAGATTTCCTTCCCGGTTCCTGCATCAAACCAAGCACTCTGGTCCACCACTCTTGGCCTTGTTCCTTAAGCCCTGAGCATTTGAGGCCTCTCCAGATGTTTACGCTGTTTTCATAGGGTGGGGATAGGAAAAGAAGGCATTTGAGAGGGGGGAGCTCATCTGCAGCTCTCCCTCCCCCTCTCACCAGCCATAGGAGTGAAGCCAAGGAAACACAGTTGAGCCCTTGCCTGAGAGTGCAGGTTAGTGTTGCACCCCCAGGAACACAGGGAACTATTAGTCTGTCTCAGTCAGTAATGCACTATGCTGGGGATCGAACCCAGGACTTTTTACACGCACAGCATCATGTGCTAGTTATCACTGAGCCACAGTCCCCACACCCCCAGGGCCTTTCGCCTCTCTGTTCGTCAAGCTCCCTTCTCCATCCTGCAGATCCATTTTGCTAGCAAAGCTTCTTTCATCCCATGGCACATCGCCTTGCCCAAATTTTCACGGCCACCTGACCCTTTCCCATCCGGTCTCCACCGCTGCCTACTCAAGCACTGACCTTCCGTGCCTGCTAAGTCGATGGCAGCTCTTTTGGACAGGAGCCACGTCCTGCGTCCGCGTCGTGTACAATGCCTAGTATGTGATTTTAGCCTTTCCCCCAGCCGTCTCCTGGGTTTGTTTCCCCGAGTGTGTCAGGAGTGTTTGCGTGCAAGTTAGGGATATACACCTTTGTGACGGGATTTGTTCTCTGTCCTCCCCTCTCCGTGCAGTGCGAACCAGGCGTGGCCACCAAATTCCTCTACGAGCTCCTCTACAATGACCCCATCAAGATCATCCTCATGCCAGGCTGCAGTAGTGTCTCCACCCTGGTGGCCGAAGCAGCACGCATGTGGAACCTCATTGTGGTGAGCATACCTTGCACTTCGTGTATCCGTTTGGGTGTGTGTGTGTGGTGCCTGTGGATTTTCGTGGGGGAGGCGGGTCTTCCCACGAAGCAGAGTTCAGCTCAGCAACCTGTTTTCAGAACTGGAAGCTGTGGCGAGAGTGCCTCTGAGCGTGTGCAGAGTGCACTTCTGTAGACACTAAGCTAGCGCAGCCCACACCTAGGATTGGGAGATAAGGTTTCCAGGTGAAACTTCTCTGCGGGGGTGGGACCCCCACAGTGGGTGCTTCCAGACAGTCATGCTTTTTCGGTGGGATTCAGTCACCCACCAGCCGATTGGGGTTAAACCATTATAGCTGTTTTAGGTCTTGCGCAACAAAGAAAAAACGACCGGACTGTTTGCAGTAAGGAAAGTGACAAGAAAACACGTTGGAAATGTGGGAGGCGGAGCTTGATTTGATGCAACGTCCTCTAACACAGTGTTTCCCAAACTTTTTTGGGCAACGGCACACCTGTTTACTGAAAAAAAATCTCACGGCACACCACCATTAAAGCCCCGCCCCGTGACGTCAGCGCGCAGCGTCACGCCGGGAGGGACGCACGAAAGTGAAAGTTTTTTCCCTCCCCCTTGCCGGGGAACCTCCAAGCTTTGGGGGTGGGAGGAGGCAGCAGAGCGAGGGACTGAGGGACGGTGGCAACTGAGGCGGCGGCGGCTGTTGTGGTGGTGGCGGCGATAGCGGGCGGAGGAGGGGGCGGCGGCGGGGCTTGAGGAGCCGTCGCCGGGAGATGCTGCTGCTGTTGTTGCTGCTGCTGCCCGGACATGCCGGCCTCCTCCTCCTCCGCTGTCTCGCGCTCCTCCCTTTTGCACGCGCTGCCCCGCCGCTCGGCACCACCACCGCGGAGCCGCCCCCGGCTCGACGCGGATCCTCGCCGCCGCCGCCTCTCACCGCCCGACTCGCCCGCCTCCCTCCCACGGCACACCAGCCAATGTCTGACGGCACAGTAGTGTGCCGCGGAACACCGGTTGGGAAACACTGCTCTAACACCCCGCAAAACAAATCAGAACGAATGCACATGAAATAGCAGGTGTGGTGCTACCCACCATTGGCCCTCAGAAGACAATGCGGCCCTTGGGCTACCAAAGGTTTTATCGGTTCCTGATCTAACCCCCCTGCAAACAAATCAGGAATAATCCTCAATAAACAGGCCGCCTGGAAGCGTCTGGCATCCACCACCAGCACCTCTAGAAAGCAGGTTTGAGAGCAAGGCCCTGAGGGATAGCTCAGTCGGTAGAACATGAGACTCTTAATCTCAGGGCCATAGGTTCGAGTCTCACGTTGGGTGAAAGATTCCTGCATTGCAGGGGATTGGACTAGATAACCCTCGTGATCCCTTCCTGGTTCTGTGATTTGAAGGGTTGGGTGGTGTCTCTGTGCCAGAGTTAACGATGGGTGGGGAACCTTGAACCCATAGACTGAATGAGGCCAGTGTTGGCGGTCTCAGTTTTTTAAAGCCCTGTTTCCCGTCTCTTCCTCCTTTCCTTGCAGCTGTCCTACGGCTCCAGCTCTCCAGCCCTCTCCAACCGCCAGCGCTTCCCCACCTTCTTCCGCACGCACCCGTCAGCCACTCTGCACAACCCCACCCGCGTGCAGCTCTTCAAGAAGTGGAGCTGGACCAAGATCGCCACCATACAGCAGACCACAGAGGTGTTCACCTCGGTATGGAGAGATCCCAGCCCTGAGCAGAAATCCCCCACCTGACACGCCTTTCGGGCATCCTGGGACTTCCTGCAGCATCTCAGCCCAAAGCATTGCCCAACCCTCCCCCCCCAAAAAAACCAGACAACGGTGCTGCTTAAGCACTTAAAAGCACCACAGATTTGATAGGGGAACGGGTGGCGCTGTGGTCTAAACCACTGAGCCTCTTGGCTTGCTGATCAGAAGGTCGGCGGTTCAAATCCCCGCAACAGGGTGAGCTCCCGTTGCTCTGTCCCAGCTCCTGCCAACCTAGCAGTTTGAAAGCACACCAGTTCAACCAGATAAATAGGGACCAGCTTGTGTTTGATTAGTACAATTGTATCAATATTATTCAGACTGTTGATGTGCTGGGTAATATAAGCAGCAGGGGACACGGGTGGCGCTGTGGGTTAAACCACAGAGCCTAGGACTTGCCGATTAGAAGGTCAGCAGTTCAAATCCCCATGACGGGGTGAACTCCCATTGCTTGGTCCCTGCTCCTGCCAACCTAGCAGTTCGAAAGCATGTCAAAGTGCAAGTAGATAAATAGGTACCCCTCCAGCGGGAAGGTAAACGGCGTTTCCGTGCGCTGCTCTGGTTCGCCAAAAGCGGCTCAGTCACGCTGGCCACATGACCCGGAAGCTGGAAGCTGGCTCCCTCGTCCAGTAAAGCGAGATGAGTGCCGCAACCCGAGTCAGCCACGACTGGACCTAATGATCAGGGGTCCCTTTCCCTTTCCCTATCAATATTATGCAGGCTGTTAATGTGCTGGGTAATACAAGCAGCAAGGAGAGAGGTCTCTGCTGCAAGGAGCTTACAGTCTGAAGTTAGGCAGCTGAGAGAGAGGGGAAGAAAGGAATGAGACAGGAGAGGCATGGCTAAAACGAAAACAGGAGGAGGAAGGGATGTTGTTAGTCTGCCTCTAGACTGCTCTCTCTGGCATGAAGCATATCTCTCGGTCCCTTTTTCCTACTGAATCTTAATAAATGTCATCTAAGATCTCTGCCGAGCGCTGTTCCCTCTCCAAGATGTCCTAAGAAGAATTACCACTTCCAGTTTCAGACAAGGAAATCGCGCCGACAAAAGAAGTGGAACATTTCTACCAGCTGCGTTCCGACATGTCCATCACATTAATGCAAATGTTAAGCTAATGAAGCTATTTTTGTGTGGACCGCGATAAGCAAATGGGCTGCAGCCCTCCGTGCCTCATTGTGGTACATTTCCACAAGCTCCCACAGGGCCGGGCACTTCTCCTGCTGCTGAAGAAACCCCTTTGTCTAATCTCAGTCCTTAAAAAGAGCCACTTAGAAAATTTGTCTGACCATAGTTGTGCTGATTGGCGCAATACGTGACTGGTCACAGAAGCCATCCCATGGTTCTTACAGAATCTTGGGGGCGGGTATTATTATTATTATTATTATTATTATTATTATTATTATTATTATTTACACCAGGCTCACAATGCAGCACAGATTCCTGTACTGTTAGGCGCCAAACTTCCATGTTACATTAGTCATGCATTTTGGAAAGTGTGCTTAAACAAACTGATTTTTTTATTTTGGAGAGAGAGGACACGCTCCTTACTTTCAACACCTGTATAGCAATCTGCCTTTTACTGAGTCAGACTATTGGGCCATCTGGCTCAGTATTGACCACGCTGATTGACAGCAGCAGATCTTCTGGGTTGCAGCCCTACCTGGCAATGCCAGGAACCGAACCTGGGACCTTCTGCATACAAGGCAGAAGCTCTGCCACTGAGCTATGCTGCACCACCCTTTATCCAGTGGATTTTCCTAGGCAGTGAACGCCACCACCATTGCTTTCTGCAGACTTTATGCTAATGGTGTTGGGTGTGCTTAAGTTTGTGTCACCTGGGAAGCGGTGGCCTTCCAGAAGCTTCTGGACTGAACCAGTCCCTGCCTATTGCCTGGGATGGATGGGAGATGGGATTCCAGGAACATCCCAACCCCGTGTTAAAAGGTAAAGGTACCCCTGCCCGTACGGGCCAGTCGTGTCCAACTCTAGGGTTGTGCGCTCATCTCACTTAAGAGGCCGGGGGCCAGCGCTGTCCGGAGACACTTCCGGGTCACGTGGCCAGCGTGACGAAGCTGCTCTGGCGAGCCAGCACCAGCGCAGCGCACGGAAACGCCGTTTACCTTCCAGCTATAAAGCGGTAACTATTTATCTACTTGCACTTAAGGGTGCTTTCGAACTGCTAGGTGGGCAGGAGCTGGGACCGAAAGACAGGAGCTCACCCCGCCGCGGGGATTCGAACCGCCGACCATGCGATCGGCAAGCCCTAGGCACTGAGGTTTTACCCACAGCGCCACCCGCATCCCTAACCCCATGTTATCTAACCCCGTGTTAGATAAAAATAAATAAGTGAATAGATTGTGGCTCAGTGTGAGGAAAGTGCAGGGCTGGATTTAGGTTTGATGAGGCCCTAAGCTACTTTATATGTCCAGCTATCCTTTGTCCACAAATTGTCACTGTTTTTTGTGCTGAATATATGCTATATGGTAATTTATGGACCTAATAGGTCTCTAAAGCCATTTGCCCATGTTGCCTTGCAACCAGTCCATGCAGAATGTAGGCACCCTATATATAGAAATGAGCAAAACCAGTGATATTTTAGGGAGCAGGTGGGGCCCATTACATCCTAGGAACCTACACAACACAAAACACTGTTGCTTTATGTAGGTTTTATTTAATTTGTTTTTTATCTTATATATTTTGGAAATGTACATCCAGGTGTTTTTTCCCCTTTAAATTTGTTGTGGGCCCCCAAGAGAGTGGGGCCTTAAGCTATAGCTTGTTTAGCTTATACATAAATCCGGCACTGGGAGAAGGGTTGGGATTGGGACAGTAAACACTTCTCCTCACACTCAGAACTTTTCCTCCAGAGACTCCTGCCTGTCTTTCACTGATAAAGGATCTCCAGCAAACTCCTTGTTATCCTCCTCCTCCCCTACTCTTGTCAATTAGCTTTCCTGTCCTGCTTGTTCCCTGCCTAGGCCTTTACTTGCAAACAGGCTATTACTCACAGCAAGCAAATAGCCCAGTGGAGAGCTAATAGCTTGGGGGCGATTCTCATTAAACCAGTGCAAGAAGGAAAGGATATCTTTTTAGTAACTGCTATGCAGCAGTTCCTGACTGGTTTGGGGGTGGGGTTGGGCCCTTACATTGCCTCTTCTTTATCACCATCATCATCCTTGTTGTTTTTTAAGCACATTTAATGCAATGAATAATTGGGCTCTTAAGAGGAGCCAAATTAGCTGTCACCTATGCTTTGCACAGAGGGACACGGGTGGTGCTGTGGGTTAAACCACAGAGCCTAGGGCTTGCTGATCAGAAGGTTGGTGGTTCGAATCCCCACAACGGGGTGAGCTCCTGTTGCTCGGTCCCTGCTCCTGCCAACCTAGCAGTTCGAAAGCACGTCAAAGTGCAAGGAGATAAATAGGTACCGTTCCAGCGGGAAGGTAAGGAGATAAATAGGTACCGTTCCGGCGGGAAGGTAAACGGCGTTTCTGTGCACTGCTCTGGTTCTCCAGAAGCGGCTTAGTCATGCTGGCCACATGACCCGGAAGCTGTACGCCGGCTCCCTTGGCCAATAAAGCGAGATGAGCGCCGCAACCCCAGAGTCGGCCACGACTGGACCTAATGGTCAGGGTTCCCTTTACCTTTAGCTATGTTTTGCACAAAATTAGTTTTGTTTGCCATGGCAAGAGGCAAGGAGTTACAGAGAACCCCTGCCCAGTGAACCTGTCCCCTCTCCTTCAACAACAAAAGGTTTCTGAATATTTTTCAGGTATTGCCCTACAGCCACAGGGACAAGAAATTTTTTCGAATAAAATAGAAACAGAGATTCTCAGGAAGCTGCATTTGCTGTTGGATACAAAAGGTGGTGCTGTGGGTTAAACCAGAGAGCCTAGGACTTGCCGATCAGAAGGTCGGCGGTTCGAATCCCCGCATTGGAGTGAGCTCCAGTTGCTCAGTCCCAGCTCCTGCCAGCCTAGCAGTTCAAAAGCACATCAAAGTGCAAGGAGATATATAGGTACCGCTCTGGCTGCTCTGGTTCGCCAGAAGCGGCTTAGTCATGCTGGCCACATGACCCAGAAGCTGTACGTTGGCTCCAACGTACACGGTCACGACTGGACCTAATGGTCAGGGGTCCCTTTACCTTTACAAAAGGTACTTTACCAGTGAGACAGGGAACATGCACTGATGATTTTTAAAACCCTTATCCTAAACCACCATTGTATCCCCTATTTTAGCATTACCTATACACTGAACCATTGCTCCTCTCCAACACCACCTATTCCTTCCTTATCTCTGTGCCTCCTTCTTCATTCCCATAGACCTTGGATGACCTGGAAGAGCGAGTCAAAGAAGCCGGGATCGAGATCACGTTCCGCCAGAGCTTCTTCTCTGACCCTGCTGTGCCTGTCAAGAATCTGAAGGTGATCCTGGCTGCGAGGGGGTGGGTGAGGGGTGGGTGCGCTCTTACCGCAGGTTTAGAGATCCCTGTCGGCAGGGAGGGCAGAGGGGCTCAGCTCTGCTCCATCCAAACCCCCTTCAATAAGGGTGGGTGGGATATTCGGATTGCTTTGAATCTCTGCTTTTTGCACGTGCCATTTTGCCGCCTGGGACAGCTTCAGGCTGTTGTGGGGCAGGGACGGGCTCGTGCGGAGCTGTGAAAAGTTTTGTCCCAGTGTACATATCGCAATCGGACAGCAGAATCCTAGATGTGTTTGCTGGAAGATAAGCTCCAGTGTCTTCAGTGGGGCTTTCTCCCGAGTAAGTGTGCTCCGGGTGGCAGCCGCAAGAAGGGTTCATAACCACGAGCCACATCCCTTTGGCCTCAGCTAGAGCAGGCGTTGTCAACCTTTTCAGGCCCAGGGCCCACCTTTAACGCAAACATGCGTTTGGGGAACCACTTCTTAATCGTTTGACATATATCCGCAGGGTGATACTTCTTCTCTGGCGATCACTCGTAGCCGAGTAAGATTGTCTTCCATAAACACGGTTTTAACAATGAGTCAATAAGTGACTGTGGAGGCCAATTCTGGACCCACACGTCCTTCCACAGTGGGGACATTGGTTTCCGGGCGGGAGTTGATCATGGTGTGGATTTGCCAAGCGTGCCTTCCTCTAAGCACGTTTCTCCCTTGCGTCCTGAGTTTGGTAAAAGCTGTTCTCCGATTGGAGTGCTCGCAGGCAAGTGTTCCCCAGTTTTTGGTGCTTATACTGCATTTCTTTATATTTGCCTTGAGACAGTCTTTAAACCTCTTTTGTTGACCACCAGCATTATGCTTTCCGTTTTTAAGTTCGGAATAGAGTAGTTGCTTTGGAAAACGATAATCAGGCATCTGCACAACATGACCAGTCCAACGAAGCTGATGTTGAAGAATCATTGGTGATCTTTGCTTCTTCCAGTACACTGGGATTAGTTCGCCTGTGTTCCCAAGGGATGGGAATGGAGGGTTAATTGACTGAAATTTTGAGAATGCCCTTGCGCTCTCTCTCTCTCTCTCTCTCTCTCTCTCTCTGTGTGTGTGTGTGTGTGTGTGTGTGGCAGTGTGTGTGGCAGTGTGTTATATTACCCCAAGTGACAGAGTGTGTGTGTATGTGGGGGATGTGATCTGGGTGGAAGGAAGGGTGTCAAAACTTTCTTGCTTCCTCGTCCCAACCCCCATTACTTGGCCGACTACCAATGATGCTTTTTTACAGTTAGGGTTGCATCCAGTCTTAGTCCCATTCAGAGCAGATACTTTGAAATTAATAGATAGGACTAACTTAGGTCCATGCATTTCAGTGGGTCTACCCTGAGGAAAACTTAGTTGGATGCAATCCTTAGATTTTGAAAAACTATGCCGAAATTTTTGGTGTGTGTGTGCATATATATTAAGAACAGACCTCCAGAACGAATTAAGTACTTAACCCGAGGTACCGCTGTACTTTGCTCCAACTCTTTTTTCTCTTCTTCCTTCAAATTTTTAACAGAGGGGAAAAAACCTCCCGTCCATTTTCTTCACCCTAAGCACCTCTGAATGCCGTTTCCTTTGTGGAAAGGCAGGGTGTATATCAAAACGTGAATCTATGTAATCTATGAGATGGGCTTACATTGCCCCCTCATGCTCCAAGCCAAGCACGATTGATAGGTGCTTCTGGTGCACACACGTGCTGGTGGAGGCCGGCAGGGGGTGGGGGGGCAGGGGGAGACAGAAAGAAGCCACCCCTGAAATTCAGTGCCTTTCTCCTTCTGACGGCAGCTGCCATCCCCTGAGCCGACAGATGGACAGACAGCGCCACCCCCAATCCTCCTGACAGTTTCTGCTCAGGGGAGAACTGATGCCACCAGAATGAATGAGGCAGATACTGCCGCAGCACTTGGCCTCCCCTCTTGGGTTGGGTTTTCTCTTTTTAAAAAAAGAACAAGCAGGCAACGCTTGCAAGAAGCCTCCAGTAGCAGCAATCGGAATATCGCTGCCTTGTTCCCTTTTCATGTCAGCGAGTGGCTGCATTTATCATTGCAGAAGAAAACAAGAGCACTCTCTCTCTCTCTCTATATATATATATACACACCGTATTTTTCGCTCTATAAGACGCACTTTCCCCCTCCTATAAAGTAAGGGGAAATGTGTGTGCTTCTTATGCAGCGAATACAGGCTGCGTGGCTATCCCAGAAGCCAGAACAGCAAGAGGCTATCCCAGAAGCCAGATCCCTCTTGCTGTTCTGGCTTCTGGGATTCAGAATATTTTTTTTCTCGTTTTCCTCCTCCAAAAACTAGGTGCATCCTATGGTCTGGTGCATCTTATAAAGCGAAAAATACGGTATATCTTGGAGGGAGGTCTGTTTGATTGGTGCAGATCTTATCTCCTGCCTACCCCAAAGACGGCTCCCTCTGCTGGTTGGGACCCTATGGGGCCAGGGTGGCTTATAGGCAGCGTGGCCCCTTCCCCCTCACCCCAGAAACAGGGTGTTTTGCATCGTGACTTCAGATCACCAGGCTCCTCGGGAAAGGTCTATTAAACATTAATGAAAACTGCATTTCGGATTCATTGGCACTCACGCTGCAGGAGCAAGAGGCAGGAACCCCAAGCGAGAGGCAGCGCGTCTCTCTCGTCAAATGCCTTGTCTCCTTCAAATATGCAGAATTCGCAGCTAGATTGGGCCAGCCGCCCCATGCGCCAGCCTGATGCGCAGCAGTAAGTTCAGGGCACACAAAAGAAAGCTCTCCTTTGCACAATGTACAATCAGCGTAGGAATTCAGGACCGCAATTAGATGGTGACGCCAGTAGCTTTGATGGTTTTGGGGGTTGTTGGGTTTTTTTGGAAAGAATCAGACTAACTCAGATTGCTCATAAATAGCATTCCCATAATAAGAGATAGTAGGGTGGCGCTGTGGGTTAAACCACAGAGCCTAGGACTTGCCGATCGGAAGGTCGGTGGTTCGAATCCCCACAACGGGGTGAGCTCCCGTTGCTCGGTCCCTGCTCCTGCCAACCTAGCAGTTCGAAAGCACGTCAAAGTAGATAAATAGGTACCGCTCCAGCAGGAAGGTAAACGGTGTTTCTGTGCACTGCTCTGGTTCGCCAGAAGCGGCTTAGTCATGCTGGCCACATGACCCGGAAGTTGTACACCGGCTCCCTCAGCCAATAAAGCGAGATGAGTGCCGCTACCCCAGATTCAGTCACTACTGGACCTAATGGTCAGGGATCCCTTTACCTTTTAATAAGAGATAACAGAGTACCTCTGAGCAGTGGTTGCCTGCTGGGAAAAACAAGGGAGAACAACCATCACTTTCAGGCTGTGCTTCAGAGAAGCAGCTAGTTGGCAGGGGTGTAGGAAAGGCGGGGCTGCGGGGCCGCCCCAGGTGCCATCATGGGGGGGGGGACAAATTATCAAGGAACAATTACTGCCCTACTAGGGTGGTTCATAATGGGACGCGGGTGGCGCTGTGGTCTAAACCACAGAGCCAAGGGCTGGCTGATCAGAAGGTCAGCGGTTCGAATCCCCGTGACGGGGTGAGCTCCCGTTGTTCGGTCCCTGCTCCTGCCAACCTAGCAGTTCAAAAACACGTCCAAGTGCAAGTAGATAAATAGGTACCGCTCCGGCGGGAAGGTAAACGGCGTTTCTGTGCGCTGCTCTGGTTTGCCAGAAGCGGCTTAGTCATGCTGGCCACATGACCCGTAAACTGTACGCCAGCTCCCTTGGCCAATAAAGCGAGATGAGTGCCGCAACCCCAGAGTTGTCTGCAACTGGACCTAATGGTCAGGGGTACCTTTACCTTTACCTTTTTTAGGGTGGTTCATAAAAAACTTTTTTTTGAAAATGCCTGCTCCAAAGGTCTTATCTTACTACACAAGGGATTATATAGCTATATATGAAATTGCATGCATATCAGTTAATATCTTGACCCTCCTCCACGAAAATAGCTGTTTACTTGGCCGCTTTCCTATGTCGTGAAGGCTGAAATTTCAATTCAGTGAAGCACTTACTGTTCCCAACCCTGCGGAAAGCCATCTAATTAGACTTTAATTTGATTTTGACATTTTTTTCAGGAGGTGATTTAATAATTGTTTGATTTTATACCAATGTTATGTATCTGATGTTAGCCGCCCTGAGCCCAACTTTAGCCGGGAACGGCAAGATATAAATAAAAGTTGTTTATTATTATTATTATTATTATTATTATTATTATTATTATTATTCCGTTGTAAGAAAATATGAAATAACGTAAAACCATTTTGCAGGCCAAAAAAAAATTCAATGTGGGGTGGGGGGGTGACAATAAATTTTCCACGCCGTGTACCACCTGACCTTCCTACACCTCTGCTTGTTGGAAGCATAACGCTAAGCTAGGGAACTATACGCAGAGAGAGCTCAGGTCTTGCTTGTGGGATTCTCAGAGGCATCTGGTTGGCCACTGAGAGAACAGGTTGCCATACCCTCCAACATTTGTCCGATGAAAATCCGGATGTCGTTATTATTATTATTATTATACCCCATCCATCTGACTGGGTTGCCCCAGCCACTCTCGGCGGCTTCCAACATATATAAAAACATAAAGGTAAAGGTACCCCTGCCCGTACGGGCCAGTCGTGTCCGACTCTGGGGTTGCGCGCCCATCTCGCTTAAGAGGCCGGGAGCCAGCGCCGTCTGCAGACACTTCCGGGTCACGTGGCCAGCGTGACGAAGCTGCTCTGGCGAGCCGGCACCAGTGCAGCGCACGGAAACGCCGTTTACCTTCCCGCTATAAAGCGGTACCTATTTATCTACTTGCACTTAAGGGTGCTTTCGAACTGCTAGGTGGGCAGGAGCTGGGTCCGAACGACGGGAGCTCACCCCGCCGTGGGGATTCGAACCGCCGACCATGCGATCGGCAAGTCCTAGGCACTGAGGTTCTACCCACAGCGCCACCTGCGTCCCATATATAAAAACATAATAAAACATTAAACATTTTAAAATGTCCCTATACAGGGCTACCTTCAAATATCTTCTAAAGGTTGTAAAGTTACTTATCTCCTTGGCTTGGGGAGGGGTTTCCCATAACTCCACACCCTCCAACATTTCTCTGATGAAAATAGCGACTTCCTAAGGAAAAGGGGGACATTCTGGGATCAAATCAGAAATCTAATCAGAGACGGCTTCTGTTAATCCAGGACTTTCCCTGGATAATAGGGACACTTGGAGGGTCCGGGATGCTGGACAAAATGGGCCTTTGGCTCAGTTGTGTGTGTGTGAAGCAAACTACGTGCTCATATGTTCAATTCATTAAAAGATACATGAAAGTTTGAGTTATGGGGGGTGAGGAGAATGTGTGTGTGAATTCAGCAATGCTCAGTTTATTTTTGGTTGCTGTTTTGAGAATGTTGTTAATACTGTTGTTTTATAGATTATGAATGCTGTAGCACTTTGTGAATCCTATGATGCAATTTTTGTTGCAATTGCGACGCTTACCTTATTTTTAGTAGTTCTGTTTCATAGGCGGTAATTGTTTCCTTGATAATTTGTGGTTGTTTTGCTGACGATTTGTTAGTTCTTCTATATGATTTGTGCTGTATTTGTGACGTTCTGCTCTGTTGCTTGTAAGCCGCTTTGGGATTCGTCTGAACGAAAAGAGGCATAGAAATATAACCAATCAATCTGCGATAAGTAATTGATCGCGCTTAACTCCATGGAAACACCCTCCAGCTACCTGACCCTACTTTCCCCCCTTACAGCGCCAAGATGCCCGTATCATCGTTGGACTCTTTTATGAGACGGAGGCGCGGAAGGTCTTCTGTGAGGTGGGTGTCCAGGGCGGAGGTTCCTCTCTGGGAATACAAGAAGCTAGAGCGAAGGAGCTTCCTTCATTCCCAACTTTACCTATGTTGGGGATTGTGTTATGTACTGAAGTTCTCACCCTGGGCCAGCAGGGGGATATTGTAGATAGTTATGCAAATGAAGGATCGAAAGTGACGTTCAGTGATTGGATAGTTTGTATGCAAATGAAGGATCAAAAGTGACGTTCAGTGATTGGATAGTTTTAGAAAATGGCAACAGTTACATTGTTCTGGAGCTCTATATAAGCAGCTGACTGAGCTCCTCAGTCAGTTCTGTTCCAGCTTACAAATAAAGAGCTGCTTTGGAAGAATCGCTGTGTCGTCTGCTATGTCTACCCACAACTTAACAGATTGAATTGCGACTCTCAGCAGGCAAAGCAGAGCTTTACCTACTGAGCTACAGCCCTTCCTCCTAGAATGTGTGATAGGAGGCTTGCGATGAAATGCAAGCCATGGCATGGCCCTGACTGGACCACTCTACTTATTGGCAAACCTTCATTTCTCCTCTCTTGCGGCACTGGGGACAGGTCTACAAGGAGCGCTTGTTTGGGAAGAAGTACGTCTGGTTCCTGATTGGCTGGTACGCCGACAACTGGTTCCGCATCAAGGATGCGAATATTAACTGCACGGAAGAGGAGATGAGGGAGGCCGTGGAGGGCCACATCACCACCGAGATCGTCATGTTGAACCCAGAGAACACACGCAGCATCTCCAATATGGTGAGGGAGTGTCTCAGAGGCCATGGGAGGATAGGGAGGTGCGGGTGGCGCTGTGGGTTAAACCACAGAGCCTAGGACTTGCCGATCGGAAGGTCGGCGGTTCGAATCCCCGCAACGGGGCCCGTTGCTCGGTCCCTGCTCCTGCCAACCTAGCAGTTCGAAAGCACATCAAGTGCAAGTAGATAAATAGGTACCACTCCAGTGGGAAGGTAAACGGTGTTTCTGTGCGCTGCTCTGGTTCGCCAGAAGCGGCTTCGTCATGCTGGCCATGCTGTAGGCCGGCTCCCTTGGCCAGTAAAGTGAGATGAGTGGCACAGCCCCAGAGTTGGTCATGACTGGACCTAATAGTCAGGGGTCCCTTTACCTTTTTAAATGTCAAATGTTGGGGTTTTTTAGCTTGCCTGGAAGTCACACGCCGACGTTTGGAAGCCCTCGCCGTAGAGGCTGGCTCTGATTTGTTGCCCGCAAAGGAAATGCACTCTGCAGGTGTTCTAAGGTGATGTTAATAATAATAATAATAATAATAATAATAATAATAATAATAATAATAATTTTATTTATATCCCACCCTTCCTGGTTCAAAAACCGGGCTCAGGGCGGCTAACAACAAATTTAAAACACTTAATTATAAAAGCAGCATAAAATACAGTATAAAAATATGAATAACAATAAAATTCAAAAATCATTTAAATAATCCCCAGGGCTAGCTGGCTGAATTGGCCCTACTTGGGCCAGTAAGGAGACCAGGGGAGAATTAGCTGCGGGGTCTCAGAGGGGGTGGTCTTCATAAAAGGGGAGGGGGAAGGAAGAGAAGGGAAATAAAAGATCAGGCTGAATTCACATTAAAGGCCAGGTGGAATAGCTCTGTCTTACAGGCCCAATGGAAGGAGGTTAAATCCTGAAGGGCCCTAGTCTCATGGGACAGAGCATTCCACCGGGTCGGGGCCATCACTGAGAAGGCCCTGGCCCTGGTGGAGGATAGTCTGACTTCCTTAGGACCCGGGACCTCTAAACTATGGTTATTCATGGACCTTAAGGTCCTTTGCGGGGTGATTTTAAAAAATAGAAACCAGATGTTTGCTCAAGTTGCAGGTTATGGACAATGGTGAAAGCAATATACACTGTCAAAGGGGGCGAGAAACTTTTGTAATATTCCAAATAGACAAAAATCAAATTTTTTTAAAAAAAATCCCTCCCAGATTTTTTAAGCAAGATTTCATCTTAATGGATTTCTGTCTGTTAAAGAGAGTTGATTCAAGTGACAGTTAATACTTTTAAAACTTTATTCAGTCTTAAGAACTTTACACCAGATCTTTGAGAAGCCATTGGTTTTTTCTCTTTTACTAGGTAGGATTAACTTACGTATAATAATAATAATAATAATAATAATAATAATAATAATAAATTATATTTATAGCCCGCCCTCCCCAGCCAAGACCAGGCTCAGGGCGGCTAACAACCAATATAAAAACAATTTGATCGAAATACAACTTAAAAACCAGATTAAAATACAACATTAAAACATTAAAATGCCATTATAGAGTCAACATGGGGTGGAAGGACTGGGGTTCCTGGAAAAACAAG
Organism: Podarcis muralis; assembly: GCF_964188315.1. Classification (NCBI taxonomy): domain Eukaryota; kingdom Metazoa; phylum Chordata; class Lepidosauria; order Squamata; family Lacertidae; genus Podarcis; species Podarcis muralis. The sequence continues at coordinate 106,014,280 of NC_135656.1, forward strand.
ACTTGCTGCAATTTTAAGGCTCAATCCCGTTGCAAAATCAAATTGTGATACAGAGGGAACACATTATCCATCCGACCTTAACCATAATTTACATGTCTGGGGATCGTTTTCAATCTTTCTTTTGTCCCTTACAGACATCACAGGAGTTCATTGAGAAGCTGACGAAGCGGGTGGAAAAATCCCCAGAAGAGACAGGAGGCTTCCAGGAGGCTCCGCTGGCCTATGATGCCGTCTGGGCCCTGGCACTAGCACTCAACAAGACCTCCACGGAGCTGGTGAAGAAGGGCCTGCGGCTGGAAGACTTCAATTATAACAACAGGACCATCACGGATGAGATCTACCGAGCCCTCAACTCTTCAGCCTTTGAGGGAGTCTCTGTGCGTGGCTCTTGAACCTGATCTCCTTGGGGCAGAATGTGGATGTTTGGGAATTAGAAATGCCCACATGTCTGTCTGTCTGTCTGTCTGTCTGTCTGTCTGTCTGTCTGTCTGTCTAGTATTTGTATGCCACCCTGAAACTTGGGAGACCCTGTGTTAATATGCACAGTGCTTTTTTTCCTTAAAAAATGTTTAGGGGTACTCTCGTTTTGACTCAAGAAAATCACCATTTTATACAGTCGTACCTCGCAAGACGAATGCCTCGCAAGACAAAAAACCCGCTAGACGAAAGGGTTTTATGAGCTGCTTCGCAAGACGATTTCCCCTATGGGCTTGCTTCGCAAGACGGAAACGTCTTGCAAGTTTGTTTCCTTTTTCTTAACACCGTTAATACAGTTGCGACTTGACTTCGAGGAGCAACTCATAGAACGCGGTGTGGTAGCCTTGTTTGAGGTTTTTGAAGACTTTGGTGATTTTTGAAGCTTTTCCAAAGCTTTCCCGACACCGTGCTTCGCAAGACGAAAAAAATCGCAAGACGACAAAACTCGCGGAATGAATTAATTTCGTCTTGCGAGGCACCACTGTAGTTCAAATCGGGAAAATAAATACAGTAAATGGACAAAAGTACAAAGGTTCACATAATGTTTAGGGGTATGCGTACCCCTGTGTCCCCCCAGAAAAAGCACTGGAAATTATTATTATTATTATTATTATTATTATTATTATTATTATTATTATTATTAATTTTATTTATATCCTGCCCTCCCCGGCCAGGACCGGGCTCAGGGCGGCTAACAGCAGAGTATATAATACATTAAACACATAAAATCAAACAATCAATTATAATACATCTTAAAATCAGATTAAGATCAGAATAAAAACACATGGCAACCCACGAATTATAACTACAGTGGTACCTCTGGGTGCAAACGGGATCCGTTCCGGAGCCACATTCACATCCTGAAGCGAATGTAACATGCGACTGCGCATGCGCGGGTCGCACTTCCGCGCATGTGCGTGATGTCATTTTGAGCATCTGCACATGCGCAAGCGGCGAAACCCGGAATAACGCGTTCCATTACTTCCGGGTCGCCACAGAGCGCAATCCAAAAATGCTGATCCTGAAGAGTATTCATCCCGAGGTATGGCTGTATAGGAATTGGGAACTATTGAATATGCAACTCCCTTTCCCTTTTTCCCCCAGGGACATGTGGTCTTTGACGCCAGTGGCTCTCGGATGGCCTGGACCCTCATCGAACAGCTTCAGGGTGAGGAAGGATCATTGTCGTTGTGCTGAGTGTGTTGGTTTCTCTTCTGACACATTCCTGCAAGGCAGCTGTTCTGTGTGGCACATGATAGTTTGGGCAGACCCCATATGCCTGATCAATCCCAGCCTCCCATTATTCATTGTCTTATTATTTGTTAACTTCCTTAACACCCCTTTCTTTCTCCCTCTCTCATTCTGACATCTCTCTCTCTCTCTCTCCACACCCAGCCAAAGGTCTGGACTCCACCACCACCCCTTTCATCCATTTAGGCTTTCCCCTCATTTTCTCTCTCCCCTCCCCGTTCCTTCCATGCTCCCCACATCCGCATGAAATTTAAGTTGAGAGCCTCAGGCCCATCCCCTGCCACCGCTAGGGGTTTGTTCCACTTTCCTACCCAGCATCAAGGCCTCACCTCCCTACTGTATGTAATGCCTCCTTCTGCCAACAGATGGCATCTATAAGAAGATCGGGTATTACGACAGCACCAAGGATAATCTCTCCTGGTACAACAATGAAAAATGGATTGGTAAGAGACTGACGTTTTAGGCATGGCAACCAGTTGTGTGACTCTTACAGGACCCAAGATAAAAATAGTAAGGTAAAGGTACCCCTGCCCATACGGGCCAGTCTTGACAGACTCTAGGGTTGTGCGCTCATCTCACTCTATAGGCCGGGGGCCAGCGCTGTCTGCAGACACTTCCGGGTCACGTGGCCAACATGACAAAGCTGCATCTGGCGAGCCGGCACCAGAGCAGCGCACGGAAACGCTGTTTACCTTCCCACTGGTAAGCGGTCCCTATTTATCTACTTGCACCCGGGGGTGCTTTCGAACTGCTAGGTTGGCAGGCGCTGGGACCGAGCAGCGGGAGCGCACCCCGCCGCGGGGATTCGAACCGCCGACCTTTCGATCGGCAAGCCCTAGGCGCTGAGGCTTTAACCCACAGCGCCACCCGTGTCCCTAAGATAAAAATAAGGAGTGATATAATGCATGTTGTTGTTGTTGTTTAGTCTAAGGTTACCAAATTTTTTTCAATGACACTTTTCAACTTCCTACTAAATAGATGGATTTTGTCAGGGGACTGATTTGTAAATCCGGGGACTGTCCCTGGGAAACGGGGACGTCTGGTAACCTTAGTTTAGTCGTCTTAGTCGTGTTCGACTCTCTGTGACCCCATGAACCAGAGCATGCCTTGGAAACTCTCACTTTCTTCTCAAAGCTTCTCCTTTTTTATGTCCATGGAGTTTTCTTGGCAAAATACTGGAGTGGATCTCCAGTTCCTTCTCCAGGTGGATCACATTTAGTCCAAACTCTTGGCTATGACTTGTCCGTCTTGAGTGGCCTTGCACAGCATAGCTCAAGCCCCTCTGCCATAACAAGGCAGTGATCCATGAAGGGGATATAATGCATACAAAATAGTTCATACAACACTTTCAATTTCCTTACTTCTTGGGTTCATTTTATTTGTAAATATGTGTGGCTATTCACAAAAGCGAATGAAAAATTAGACTGTGTGTGCGTTTGTGTGTGTGTGTTTTATTTACTGCATTTAAATCCCATCTTTCCTCCTAGTAGCTAAAGGTGCCATACATGGTTCTCTTACTACTCACACACACAGAGATAGATAGAGACACAGAGAGATAGAGATAGATATATTTAAAAACAAGTCAAGTCCCAGTGTCTGCTGAGACCAAGCTGCTGTAAAGCACCTTGGGCATAGCTGCCAACTTTTCCCTTTTTTTTCTAAGGGAAATTCCCTTATTCCGAATAGGATTCCTCTCAAGAAAAGGGAAAAGTTGACAGCTATGACCTTGGGAAATATTTGAAACTGGGTTGAGTCAGGAGGCAGCCTATGCGCTTATTGAGCCACCCAGGGCAGTTGCCACACAGCCACATCCATGCACGCGGCAGCCTGGTTGTTGTCAGATTGGCTGGTGCCAACTTGCCCTCTGTCTTCCAGGGTCACAGAAAGGGACAAGCAAAACCACTCATGGGGGAAAAAAGACATAGTCTTCCTGGATGCTAATGGTGGAAAGGACTATGAGGCGCCTGAGTTTCTCTGTTCTTCCCCCCCATACCCCACAGGCGGTGTCCCACCAGCTGACTACACAAAGGTCATCATCACTTTCCGGTACCTCTCCCAGAAGCTCTTCATTTCTGTCTCGGTGCTCTCCAGCGTGGGTATCCTGTTGGCCATCATCTGCTTGGCCTTCAACATCTACAACGGGCACGTCAGGTGGGTAACCCTCAACCTACTCAGTCACCCACTCTTCTGCTGGCAGAGCTATGGAATAGCTGCTCAGCGAGTCATCTGCACCTGAGGAATTTGTGCAATCTGGACATGGGGGGTGGCATTAACAGAAGCCAAGCAGGGAAAACATGGGAGGAGTACCGTATTTTTCGCTCTGTAAGATACACACTTTTCCCCCTCCAAAAATTAAGGGGAAATGTGTGTGCGTCTTATGGAGCAAATGCAGGCTCCATGGCTTCAGCGAAAGCAACACAAAGCCTCTGGAGCGCAGCAGGAGCGCTCCCACTGCGCTTCAGAGGCTTCGCGTAGCTTTCGCTGAAGCCAGGAGAGCAAGAGGGATCGGTGCACACCGATCCCTCTTGCTCTCCTGGCTTCGCTTCGCTGGAGAGGTGCTGTGCAGCTTTCCCTCTCTGCGCAGCGCCCCTTCTGCGAAGCGGGAGGAGAAATGGAAGGGGCCCCGTTTCTCCTGCCACTTCGCTGAAGGGGCACTGCGCAGAGAGGGAGAGAATTTTTTTCTTGTTCTCCCCCTCTAAAACTAGGTGCGTCTTATGGTCTGGTGCATCCTATAGAGCAAAAAATACGGTATATTTTGATCGTGACATCATGCAGATGCCTTATAAAAAGTGAGCTAATAACATGCGAGGGTAGGTTCCCAGTGCGGATGCAGATCCATACATTTTCCGAAAGGACTTCGCATCTGTATTATCCCCTGTGCAAGACTCTGTGTTAGACACCATTCATCAGACACCACCATGGCTCTTGAGGATGCAAAGCCCGGACGACGTACCTTTAATCTGTTGCTCCCCATAATGTGAACAAACACAAACCCCTGTGTTGCAAAATGTGACAATCTACAAAAATGCAACCGCAACACACCAGCTAATAACTGTTAGTAAATATATAATCGGTACGATGTAATTCAGAATATACAAATATACAAATAAGCCACTTCAAAATAATATATATATACAGTGGTACCTCGGGTTAAGTACTTAATTTGTTCCGGAGGTCCGTTCTTAACCTGAAACTGTTCTTAACCTGAAGCACCACTTTAGCGAATGGGGCCTCCTGCTGCTGCCGCACCGCCGGAGCACGATTTCTGTTCTTATCCTGAAGCAAAGTTCTTAACCCGAGGTACTATTTCTGGGTTAGCAGAGTCTGTAACCTGAAGCGTCTGTAACCTGAAGTGTCTGTAACCCGAGGTACCACTGTATATATATCATACAACACACCTCACAAAATATACAAGTAACTGCAACTCCATAATGTGGGAATAGAGGGCAGCCGGGTTTAGATCCTTTCTGATGCAAATCCCCACTTTAGGTCTCTCACACCTTCCGTTCCTTCACAGATACATCCAGAACTCGCAGCCGTACCTCAACAACATGACAGCCGTGGGTTGCGCACTGGCGCAAGCGTCTGTCTTCCCACTCGGGCTGGATGGCCTCCACATCAGCAAGGGCCTCTTCCCCTTCGTTTGCCAGGTACATGCTAGACTCTCTAGAGGTCTGGGGCATCGTCTGTCGGACACAGACCTCCCAGTTAGATCACGCATAGGGCTGTTTCTGAGATCCGTAGCTCTCTTCTTTTTTCGTCTTCCCCTGGGATAGAAGCGAGAGCTCCCCATGGAAATTGATGGACGAAATCCAAGATTTTGACATAGCAACACTCAGGCACCAATTTGCCTCCCTCCACCACCGAAAAAAAGAGAGCAAAGGGTAGCAGGCAGTGGAGGATTTGATGCGCTTTCTAACCAGGAATCTGTGGGAAAATTGATTCCTTTTTTAATTTTAAAAAATGTTTAGAAGTATATGCATGCAACTTGATGGAGTGCAAGGTTTCTGCATGTACAGTGGTACCTCGCAAGACGAATGCCTCGCAAGACAAAAAACTCGCTAGACGAAAGGGTTTTTTGTTTTTTGAGCTGCTTCGCAAGACGATTTTCCCTATGGGCTTGCTTCGCAAGACGGAAACGTCTTGCAAGTTTGTTTCCTTTTTCTTAACACCGTTAATACAGTTGCGACTTGACTTTGAGGAGCAACTCATAGAACGCGGTGTGGTAGCCTTTTTTGAGGTTTTTAAAGACTTTGGTGATTTTTGAAGCTTTTCCAAAACTTTCCCGACACAGTGCTTCGCAAGACGAAAAAAATCACAAGACGACAAAACTCGCGGAACGAATTAATTTCATCTTGCGAGGCACCACTGTAGCTCGGTACTAGATTAGAGCCAGGGGGGAGTGGCCTGAGGAGGCAGTGTAAGAGGATTAACCTTTGCTGCAACCTCCAAGGATTTTTTTGGGTTGCGAAACCAAACTAGCCTCAACCCTGTCCCTGAACCACATTGCAAGGCTGCTGTAAGATACTCTCTTTCTCTTCTTTTGCCACACCCATTCAGTCAGCAGCATGGGAATATTATTTAGCAGAGCAGACAATGTAAAATCTTCATTGACCATTGAAGCTTAAGTTAAGTTGGTACGTCCTGCTGTATTTTACCAATGGGGAAAAGTAGGCGGCAGTCTTGATGCTTCCATTAGAGAATTGTAAGGGATGCCCTCCAACTTGGATGGCTTTGAAAGAGGATTAGACAAATTCGTGGAGGACAAAGCAATCACTGGCTACTAGCCACAATGGCTATGTTCTACCTCTACTTTCTTAGAATCATAGAGTTGGAAATCTTCTTCTTTGGCGATCACTTGTAGTCGAGTAAGATTTTCTTCCATAGCCATGGTTTTAACAATGAGTCCGTAAGTGACTGTGGAGGCCAATTCTGGACCCACACATCCTTCCACTGTGGGGACCTAGGTTTCCGGGCAGGAGTTGATCATGGTGAGGGTTTGCCAAGCGTGCCTTCCTCTTGGCACGTTTCTCCCTTGCGTCCTGAGTTTGAGTGTCTTCAAAGCCCATGACACCTTTGGTAAAGGCTGTTCTGCAACTGGAGCGCTCGCAGGCAAGTGTTTCCCAGTTGTCAGTGTTTGGCGCTGTGGTCTAAACCACAGAGCCTAGGGCTTGCCGATCAGAAGGTTGGCGGTTCAAATCCCTGCGACGGGGTGAGCTCCCATTGCTCAGTCCCTGCTCTTGCCAACCTAGCAATTCAAAAGCATGTTAAGTGCAAGTAGATAAATAGGTACTGCTCCGGCAGGAAGGTAAACGGTGTTTCTGTGAGCTGCTCTGGTTCACCAGAAGCGGCTTAGTCATGCTGGCCACATGATCGGCAAGTCCTAGGCTTTGTAGTTTAACCCACAGCACCACCCGCGATACAGAGACAATAATCTGAGTTCAAACAGGGGTGGGGGTTGGGGGACACAGAGAGAGAGCTCCCGCCCACCGAAGCTGCATTTTAAAGCCCTCTCTCCACTCTAGACTGGCAACCACATGGCTTTTCCATCCAGGTTGCCTCCATAATGCCTAGTTTGTCTCTGTGCTGCAGCTTTGTGGGAAGCTCTGGCAGTTCTTGGGTATGTTGGGCAAAATATGGCAGTGTTCTTAACCATGCTGTTTCGTTGTTGTTGTGGGCTCTCCAATCCACAGGCTCGTCTTTGGCTCCTGGGCTTGGGCTTCAGCTTGGGCTACGGCAGCATGTTCACCAAGATCTGGTGGGTGCACACGGTTTTCACCAAGAAGGAAGAGAAGAAAGAACGGCGGAAGGTGAGGCGCTTTGACCTGCTTTACCATGCCGCCAAAAACGAACTGCCTAGAAAGGATGAGGGAGCCTATGTGGCCCTTAAAGCGTGGCTGGACTACAACTCCCATCATCCATGACCCTTGGCCATGCCGGCTGAGGGCTGATGGGAGTTGGAGTCCAACTCAGGTTCCCCATTCTAGTTGCGTAGCTTTCAGAGGCTAAGTCTGAAGCTATGGCAAAACCCAGCAAATAGTCTTTTTTTTAGCACATGAAAGGTTCACAATTTGTTTGTGGCATAAGCTTCTATGGATTGCAGGGGGGGGGGCTGCTTTTGTTTTAACTTTCCATTTTGTGCTTTTATCCTGCATTTTTATCTTGTGAACCACCCTGAGATCTCTGGATAACGGGTGGTATATAAATTTAATTGATGATTATGATGAAGTGGGCTCTAGTCTGTGGATGTTTCTGTTGTAATAAGATTTGCTGGCCGCAAGATGCTTTGAGGTTTTCGGTTGCAGGTAACACCACTGTGCAGTAGGGAGAGCGTTCAGCCGTTTGGTGCTGAGAAGTCCTCTCTGTGAAACGCCATTATTTATGAAACAGTTGTGACTGGCTTGATGGTGTGCGAAGATACCGTGGGAGCAATGGGCAAGAACTATACATGCACCATACCTGTAAATCGCACAGTTTCCGCCAAAGAATCCTGGGAACTATGGTTTGTTAAGGCTGTTGGGGACCCTGGCAGCCATGTGAGAGGCAAACGATAGTTCCCAGCGTTTTATGGGTGGGGGCTTTGGGGCTGATCGCAAGACCGAAGCCACCCATTTCAGAAGAAACCTATCTGAAATCAACACCGCCCCTCCCTTGTTTTGGTCTTCCAGAATTGCTAATGCAGATTATAGTTGCCTACTTCATATCTGGCAGGTGTGTCTCTAGGTTAAAGGCCATTGGGTGGAGCGGTTCATACAATATAGCGAATCTCAGGTGTGCCATAGAGGGGAGTCTCTGTGCTTGACCTCTGTGAATGTTTTTTTTTTGCGTATTCTGGAACACCCCTTTCAGCTGACTCAGGGCTCTCCCCGTCTTTTGAGCACTCATCCTGATTAGTTTGCTGGGAGATTAGGTGACATTGGGTGTCGACTGAGTGTTCATTCCGAATTGTGTTGTTGTAATCAAAAATTGCCCTTTTCCCTTATGGGGTATCCAAGAGCCCATATAGAGTCCTTACGTAGGTTCCCTATTGGCAGGAGAAAATAACAGAGGCCAACCAGAGAATATTGAGAAGCAAAGCAGCTAGTAAGCTTGATCTTTATTGATCTGTTGCAACAGGGTGCTCCCCTCACCCGCAGGAGAGAGGAGGGACCCAGAAAAATGCCGTGCAAGGCCTTATAAAGACTTTTGAAATTGCCACCCTGTAGATCAAGACCACCCCCAGAAACATCATACATACATCACAGGAGGGGTGTAACCTAAGACCACCCCTCAGATATATCACACCTACATCACAGAAAAGGCGGTCTAAAACAGAAATTTGAATATTGTTTTTCTCCTGTTGTTGTTTATCTCCTGTCTGGCAGGTTACTTGATTGGATTACCTGGAGAGCCTGGCTAGTCTTTTGTAGTGATAAATACTTAGTTCCTGGGCCAGGTCACAGGCTCACACCCTATTCATATCTTAAATGTGCCCTTAAAACAGGATTTGCGAGGAAAGAGACAATGGGGAGGTTTCCCACTTTGACCTTGCAGAGAAAACATTTGGTCAGTTTAGGAATCAAAATGGTTCCAGGTTGGCCTTCCTGTGCTGATCTATGTATGTGCTTGGTTGGTACACTTATGAACATTTAACATATATCTAAGACCATAAAATTCCTATCACAGTGTGCAGGGGGCGCAGATGGCATTGCGTCAAAGCAAGCATTATCCCACATTTCCCACTGATTTCCCCACCGCTTTCCTTCTCAAAAAACCCTTGCCCAATCCTGAATGGCAACTTAAATTGGCAAAAAATGCACAGCTTGCAGATTTAACATATAGAATAAGAGAACGAGAAGAACATACGATGAGAGAAGATTGGAAAACGTTTATTGAGTATACTATGGGGGAAAACTGTATACCCTTCAAAATGTTGGCGGCATTGAGATAAATTCAACAGTGTAAATAAGTTTTGATGGATGTAATAATGGAATACTGAATGGTTCAGTTTTTGTAAAAGATGCAGGGATTTTTGATATGTAAAATGAACCATGGAAAGAGAAGGAGGGAAGTCCTTGATATTTTAAGGATGTTTAAATGAGTATTTTAAATAGTAAAACAGAAAATTAAAATTATATACAAAAAAAATGCCCAACCCTTTGGGGAAGGGGGTTTGTTGCACAAGGTCTCCCAGGCAGCTATAACTGCACAACCTGAGCCAGCCACAATGGGACTGAACCCCACCCCCAAATAACAACCGTCTGGAAGTGCCCTCAGGCCTCTTGTTCCCTCATTCTGTCTTTCCTCTTCTCTTCCAGACTCTGGAGCCCTGGAAGCTCTACGCCACGGTTGGGCTGCTTGTCGGGCTCGACTTCGTCATCTTGGCCATCTGGCAAATTGTCAACCCCCTGAAACGCACCACAGAGGTAATGCCCTTGCGTGTGGCTCTCATGCTGGGACACTTAAATAGCTTGCAGGGCGATTGAACACAAGTCACACCCGCAAATACACAAGGTGCTCCGTGCCCAGTGCTTAATTGGCGACAGAACCAAACTAGGAAATCAATTTTCGGTACAAGGCCTTAATTACTATTATTTATTTGATTTATTTGATTTGTATACCCCGTTTTATCAAAAGATTCCAGAGCAACATTAAGAACGCATTTTACGGAGCACAATAATAAAAACATAATAAAAGGCATAATAGCAGACAGCGTAATAATAAAATAATCATAACAACAGTCCACCCAACCCCACAGCTTTAACAGGCCATAGATTATTTAATGGCCAAGAGGAATGTTTTCGCCTGGCGCCTAAAGGTATGTAATGACAGCACCAGGCAAGCCTCTCTGGGGAGAGCATTCCACAGATTGGGAGCCACCACCGAAAAGGCCGGATCTTGTGTTGCCGCCCTCCAAACCTCTCAGGGAAGGGGGAGATAGAGAAGGGCCTGAGATGTGGGTGTGGGTCGGTTTGTATGGGGAGTGGCTGTCCTTAAGGTATTGAGGTCCTGTAAGGCTTTATAGGTCAAGACCAGCACTTTGAACTGGGCCTGGAAACCAACTGGCAGCCAGTGCAGTGAGGCCAGGATTGGTGATATATGCTCAGACTGTCGTGTTCTGGTGAGCAGCCTGGCCATCTAAGAGCCTTTCCCAGATGCTGGACTTCCAGCACCAATCAGCCTCTAATAACGTGAGCAGCGGGCAGGGATAATGGGAGTTGCAGTCCAGCAATATTTGGAGGGTGCCAGGTTGGGAAAGCTGGCCCAGTGCAAAGGGTTGTGCTACTTCTGCTCAGCCCTCCCCCATCCTTTCCACCCCCTCCCCATTTAAAACCCCATCTGCAGCACCCAGTGATCAGGAGGGTGTGGCAGTCTTTTAGGTATCCTGGTCCCAAGCTGTACTGCATAAGGCTTTGTAGACCTACACTAAAACATTGAGCCTTGCTGAGTGGCAGCAACCAGTGCAATTCTTTCAGCAGCTGATGAAATTCCGAGCACAATTCAAAGTGTTGGTGCTGATCTTTAAAGCCCTAAACGGCCTTGGTCCAGTATATCTGAAGGAGCGTCTCCACCCCCATCGTTCTGCCCGGACGCTGAGGTCCAGCGCCAAGGGCCTTCTGGCTGCTCCCTCGCTGCGAGAAGCCAAGTTACTTTTTGGGAAGCAGGCTGCTTTTTGGGAAGCAGGCAGAGGGCCTTCTCGGTAGTGGCGCCCGCCCTGTGGAACGCCCTCCCACCAGATGTCAAAAAGAACAACAACTACCAGACTTTTAGAAGACATCTGAAGGCAGCCCTGTTTAGGGAAGCTTGTAATGTTTGATGTATTAAAGTATTTTAATATTTTTTTGGAAGCCGCCCAGAGTGGCTGGGGAAGCGCAGCCAGATGGGCGGGGTATAAATAATAAATTATTATTATTATTATTATTATTATTATTATTATTATTATTATACGATGGCAATATTCCGTCCCGGTCAGAAGTTGAGCCATTGCATTTTGCACTCGGTGCAGCTTCCAGGTCAGCCGCAAGGACAGCATCACATTGCAGTCATCCAGTCCAGGGATTTGCATGGACGATAGGGGTCAGGCTGCCTTGTTCCAGAACTGGCTGTGGTTGTCTTACCAGCTGAAACAGGCCAACGGTCGCCTGGGCCTCTAGCAGTGATTCCGCAGATGGATCCAGCACCACCTTTATGAAGCTGCTCCTTCAGGGGCAGAGTGACCCCATCTATAGCAGCCAGTTGACCAATGAGCTGGGCTCAGGAGTCGCCCACCCACGGTACCTCCTCCTTTCTAGGACTCAGATTCAGTTTCATCCAGATCGCCACCAAGTGCTGGCACTGGTCCAGGACTTCTCCCGATTCAGTTGCTACGGACCAATGAAGCTGGGTAGCACCAGCGTACTGATGACACCTCAGCCCAAAGTCCCAGATGACCACTCCCAGCAGCTGAATGTATGTGTTAAATAGCATAGGGAGCAGGATCCTGTGGACTGAAAAAATGGAGAGGAATACAGTGGTACCTCGGGTTACAGACGCTTCAGGTTACAGACTCCGCTAACCCAGAAATAGTACCTCGGGTTAAGAACTTTGCCTCAGGATGAGAACAGAAATCGCACGGCAGCAGCGGGAGGCCCCATTAGCTAAAGTGGTACCTCAGTTAAGAACAGTTTCAGGTTAAGAACGGACCTCCAGAACAAATTAAGTACTTAACCCGAGGTACCACTGTATTTTACTTTTAAAAGACAACTGAAGTCAGCCCTGTTTAGGGAAGTTTTTCATGTCTGACGCTGTATTGTTTTAAATATTCAGTTGGAAGCTGCCCAGAGTGGCTAGGGAAACCCAGCCAGATGGGCGGGGTATAAATAATATATTATTATTATGATTGTTGTTGTTGTTGTTGTTGTTGTTGTTAGGCAATGAGAAAGGCCTCCCTCTAGGCCTGAAACCGGTGGCGTGGCGGCAGCAGGAGGCCCCATTAGCTAAAGTGGTACCTCAGGTTAAGAACAGTTTCAGGTTAAGAACGGACCTCTAGAACGAATTAAGTTCTTAACCTGAGGTACCACAGTACCACTGAGTGTACACAGAGTGCCTTTATGCCCACCCCTGAGCAACTGCAGCTTGCCTACATATATTTAAGAGTTATGGAACAGGGTGTCCAATGCAGGCGGCAAGGTTTCCAGGCACGCTTGACTCTCTTTTGAGGACAGAGCATTGTTTATTAAAACAGAGCTGACAGGTTTGTCTGTTTTTGCAGTGGAAGAGGGCAATGCTATACTCACAGTAGGCAAATTGTTCCGTGGACTGCGTGACCTTGCAGGAAGGGCTGTAGTGATGGTTTTCACTAATAAGCATCTACACGCACACTTATCCCGAGCTGCAGACCATGGAAGAATCTTCCTCCACCTCCCCTTTTGCCTCTTGTTTCCCCCCCTCTCTCCCCTCCACTACCTGATCCTAACTCTACTCATTCTTCTCCCACAGCCTGCCAATCTCACCAAAATTTCCTGGCTCCTTCTCACCCTAATAATCCTGACTCCCCTTTTGCCCATCTCTCATCTGTGTGTCTACTTCTTCCTCTCTCCCTCCCTCCTCCCTGACACACGTGGGGTTCGTGGCAAGACGTCGCCGGCGGACAGCAGTTTTAAGATGTTTGTTGAAGGATCAGTTCAATCTGCTTTTTAAGAATTTACAGCTGTTACTTCATGTTCTGCGCACTTTGTCGCTGGCACACAAACACGCCCCGCTTGCTGCACACGGATATTCTTGTAACCATTGGTATCTGACATGGGACAACCTTCCTGGGGAATTCCCATGTGGAACTCCCATGCATGTGAAAATTCTAGAACCAGTTAAAGTTCAGGGAAGTTTTTAATGTATGACATATTAGTGTATTTTTGGTCTTTGTGGAAGACGCCCAGAGTCGCTGGGGAAATCCAGCTAGATGGGCGGGGTACAAATAATATATTATTATTGTTGTTGTTGTTGTTGTTGTTGTTGTTATCATTATCATTATTATTATTATTATTATTATTATTATCATTATTATTATTATAAACTGACTCTTGGGTCCTCCACCTGCCATCACCGCCTTTCTTTATAGGCAGACATTCTGCAAACCTGGGATACTTTCAGTCGGTTAATACCTTCTGAAAGCCTTAAAGGGGAACCTCTTCCAGCCTTACCTTATCCTGCAAGGTGGCAGTTAGGGGATCTTCCTTATATTTGTGTTTTTGTATTGTATTTCACACTGTGAAGCGCCCTGAGGTCTACAGATGCAGGATATACAAATTTATTACAGTCGTACCTTGGAAGTCAAACAGAATCCGTTCCGGAAGTACGTTCGACTTCCAAAACCAAGGCGTGGCTTCCGATTGGCTGCAGGAAGCTCCTGCAGCCAATCGGAAGCTGCGTCAGACGTTTGGGTTCCAAAGAACGTTCACAAACCGGAACACTCACTTCCGGGTTTGCGGCGTTCAGGAGCCAAGACGTTCGGCTCACAAGGTGTTTGACTTCCGAGGTACGACTGTATATCAAATTTATCAGAACCCAGGCTGGCATCTTAGAACTGAAATGGACACAGGAGGTCGATGATATGTTCTCCCTATGGGACCCGATACACACTTTAACACAGCTGGGGAGGCACACTGCAATTGCAATCTGAGCACCTATGCTGGGATAAGGGGTATTTCCCCATTCTAAAATGCCTCCCACCCCTGGAAGCAGCTTTCGGAGCAGCAGTGGAGAAAGGGCAGATATAATACACCCCCCCAAAAAAAGTGTGGGCCTAACAACTGTTTTACAAGATGATTTAGCTCAGGGGAGCAGCGCAGCAGAATGGTCCATTCTCCACAACCACTGCAAAAGCATCCCACCCAGTTAGGGGTGAGGGAGTCAGGCGGTCCAATCACAGATCTGGGGAAGAGCCACGGCTCAGCAGGTAGAGCATCTGCTTTGCATGCAGAAGATCCCAGGTTCAATCCCCGGTATCTCCAGATAGGGTTGAGGGTGCCCCCTGTTTGAAATCCTGGAGAGCCACTTCCAGCCACCAGTGGTGTCTGTTGCCCTTTTGGACTGATAGGGCAGAAGGCAGGGAGACTGACAGTAGGTGGCGCCAGAGCTGAGGGGCAGAGCCCACCTGCTGACTGGTAGTGGGACAGCAGGCTGGTGGGGCCAGTTGAGAGCAGATGGAGGTTGATGGGACAGTGTGCCATTTCCCTTCATGGACCAGCCTCCACTGCAGCCCGCCCAGTCGAGAGCTAGATGGACCAATGGACTGATTCACTATAAGGCAGGTTCCTATCTTCCACCGCCTGGTAGTTGCAACACTGGCAGTGCTATTAAAGTTCAGGCATCTCTATCTGACCAAGCGTTACAAGCAGTTATTAGCCGCGGTTATGGCCAACGTGACGCAAGAGGGACAACTTGGAACAAAAGAAAGTCACCAATAATTAATCTGTCAAAGGCCGAGGCTTGCGAACTTCCTGATTCCAGAAGGGTTAGAAGTTTTACAGGGCTTCGTGTTTACAGGTATAAAGGTATGTGCTTACAGGTATCTGTGGTAAGACCAGCAAAGGGAGCCCTCTCCACAGCTGCACCTCCCAGGAGAGGACATTCCCTATGGCAGCCCCTAAGTTGTGCCATTCACTAGTGTTTCTTCACTACACATCTTCAGGCAAATTCTGAAGGCACACCTAACTTTGCCCAGCTCTTTGGCACCTGAGATGCCAAAGGTTGTCCATGCCCGGCTTGAATTGTGGTCCCCGGGCTGGATAAAATTGTGTGTCTGCTGCTAGAAGACCCGTCATCTCCTCCTCAAACTCAAGCAACAGCTACACAACGTTTCTCAGCCTTCTAGATAGTTTTAGGACTGGGAATGTCTGAAATCCTGGAGAGCTACTGCCAGTCTGTGGAGACAGCATTGAACTAGATGGACCAATGAGCTGACTCGCCATTCGTCCACCTACCCCTGAATTATCTACATAGACAGGCAGCAGTTCTGCAGGGCTTCCCAGCTTGGAGAATCTGGAGAACCTGGGAACCTTCTTCATAAGAAGTTGGTGCTCAGCCATTGAACCATGACCCTTCCTGAGGTGGGGGGAGGGGCTCCACAGCCGTTCTTCTCATTTGTTCTATAAGACATGCCCCCCAAAACCCTCCAGCAACAGCTACACAACTTTCCTCAGCCTATCAACTCTCTGCTGAGGACCGTGAGTCAAGCAAGGCCCACAGATTCAGAAGTTGAGATTTGAGGGCAACCAATGGCCAAGATGAGGAAGCAGCCGTGGGGACTTGGAATGTGACATCTCAGTCTTTAAGGAAAGCCTCTTTGCATTCCAACCCTTCTGGAACCAGGAAGTTTGCAAACCTCTGCCCTTTGACAGATAAGTGATTAATTACTGGCGAGTTTCTTTTGTTCAAGGAGTCTCTCTTGCATCACGTTGGCATGAGGTTCTCAGTCAGATGGAGATGCCTGAACGTTAATAATATCGCCTGTGTTGCAACTACCAAGAGATAGGAACCTGGCTTTGAGTGAGTCAGACTATTGATCCATGTGCTGGTCCTGGGGGGGGGGGGTGTTACCGTGCGGCGTGGTCTAAATCTGGTTCTAGGTTGAGGGTATGGAGGCTGTCCGTCAGGGGCGAAGCGAGGTCCAAAGCGAGGAGCTGGGCATGGTCAGGAACTCTGGCAGGAGAGCAGGTCAGGGTGCCGGCAGGAACAGGTTACCAATGATGTTGCTCCCGCAACCTGGGACTGGGCTGGCTGGCCTTTATCTCCTCTGAGGCCTAGGGCGGCCCTGTTCCACAGGTGTCCCGCCTCTCCTGGCCTTAAGGCGAGCACTCCTCCTGATAGAACTTAGTTCCCTCCGCATCTCTGCCCTGAGCCTCTGCAGCTCCAGAGAGGCTGGAGGGTTACTGGACCCAGAGGCAACCTCACCTTCACCTGACAGGGCTGAGAGAGGCACACCTGCAGGCAATGGGTCCTCAATCACCTATGGAGCCAGAGCGGATCCAGCACAGGTGAGGGCCCTTCAGGTTCAAGCCCCTGCCCTGGCTCAGCCGGCCCTGGAGGCGGGGACTCCTGTGCAGGCTGGGATTCCTCAGGTTCTCAGCCTCTGAATCCAATTCCCAGGCCATCACAATCCGTCTAGCTCAGATGGCTACAGTAGAGGCTGGTGCTTTGGGGGAACTGGCTCCCTGTCCCTCCTCAACCTCAGTCTGCTTTCAGTCGGGTCCCACCAGCCTGCCTCTTGCATCCAGTCAGGGACTGGGCTTTGGCATATTATTGGCTCTAGCACCGCCTACTGTTGGCCTCCCTGCCTTCTGCCCTACCAATGGGCATCAGTCACTGCAATGGACTGGATTTCAGCCAGGGGACATTCTCAATCGTACCTGAAGATGCCAGAGTTTGATCCTGGGGCCTTCTGAATGCAAAGCAGGTGCTCAACCCTTGAGCAACAGCTCTTCTGCAGACTCAAAGCAGCCAGTCTGCCCCCCATCATTTGTAAATCAGGGTCTGCAATTTACAGTACTAAAGGGATGCGAGTGATTGGCAGTCAACCCCGGTGCCACATTTATCCACATGGTCTGCTTGCAGAGTAATTTTTCATTCATTCATCATCCCCATTTACCTGCTGCTTAATATGCAAAATCCATAAAGGATTTTAAACATAAAACACAATGAGATCTAGAGGCGGACCTACATTTTGGAGGCCTTGAAGCTCGAACTGTTATGGGGGCCCCTTTGAAACCACCACTGAGGTCTAGGTAACCACTGTTATCTTCTTCCGTGGGGTCGTTTACAAAAACCTTTACAACATCTGTGCTACGGAGTCTCAAACTTTGGGGATGTTGAAATATAGGTAAAAGGAAGGTAAAGGGACCCCTGACCATTAGGTCCAGTCGTGACCGACTCTGGGGTTGCGTCGCTCATCTCACTTTATTGGTCGAGGGAGCCGGCATTCAGCTTCTGGGTCATGTGGCCAGCATGACTAAGCCGCTTCTGGCAAACCAGAGCAGCGCACGGAAACGGCGTTTACCTTCCCGCCAGAGTGGTACCTATTTATCTACTTGCACTTTGACATGCTTTCGAACTGCTAGGTTGGCAGGAGCAGGGACCGAACAACGGGAGCTTACCCCGTCACAGGGATTTGAACCGCCGACCTTCTGATCGGCAAGTCCTAGGCTCTGTGGTTTAACCCACAGCGTGCGACTCAAACGGGGTCTACTACACACAATTTTTTAAAAGCGATGTGGGCTGAAGTCACTTCTGGTGGCCCCCTCCAGGATTAGGGGACCTGAAGTTTAAGCTCCATTAGTTACATTGTAGATCCGCCCCAGATCATTAAGAGAGAAAAGAAAGATGTATACACAACACTGTAAGCAAACATATAAAAGCAGAGAACCCGCCGGTAAAACATCTGGGTAAATTTCAACAGGTAATGAAACAGAGCGTTGGGATAAAATCCTACAAGCCGGAGAAAGTCCGCTTAAATAGATGGGTCTTCCAAGAGGTGTTGAAAGCTTGCCACCGTTTCTGCCTCAGAAAAGGCACGTGGAAGGGTGGAACCCTGGCCGTGGTTTGAAAGACAAACCCAGCGACAGGCAGCAGGCACGAGGAGGCCTAGTTCAAACACATTTGCCCCCTGCCCTGTTCTCCAG
Organism: Podarcis muralis; assembly: GCF_964188315.1. Classification (NCBI taxonomy): domain Eukaryota; kingdom Metazoa; phylum Chordata; class Lepidosauria; order Squamata; family Lacertidae; genus Podarcis; species Podarcis muralis. Next base: position 106,032,642 of record NC_135656.1, read on the forward strand.
TTTGAACTGCATCTCCGCCTGCTCCTGGGCATGTGATTGGGGCAGGCCTGACTCTGCCGGCGTCACACACACTTTGGCCCACACAAGGCAACAACTAAATAAATGGCTGGCACTGTGACTCATCATTGTTAACTGGTGTTTCGCATCTTCCTCAGTTATTGAACCCTTCCTTCCTGTGTCCCCTGCAGGAATTCACCAAAGAGGAGCCCAAGAGTGACATCGACGTGTTGATTCTCCCTAAGCTGGAGCACTGCAGTTCGGAGAGGATGAACACTTGGCTGGGTGAGCCTCTTCAGCCATGCGGCTGGGGGGCTGGTTTTGTCCAGCTTCTGCCCATCCCTTCTTCCCTATGCCTGTGCCCTCCTTCCTGTCCTCTGGCATACCTGTTTCCCCATCCCAGGACTACTAGAGACCCTGCCAGACTAGGATGTGTGTGTGTGTGTGTGTGTGTGTGTGTGTGTGTGTGTGTGTGTTCTGCAACATGTCATCGGTGCAATAATAGTACATTAGTAATGGATCTCTGGGGATGCAGGTGGCGCTGTGGGTTAAACCACAGAGCCTAGGACTTGCCGATCACAAGGTCGGCGGTTCGAATCCCCGCGACGGGGTGAGCTCCCGTTGCTCGGTCCCTGCTCCTGCCAACCTATCGGTTCAAAAGCACATCAGAGTGCAAGTAGATAAATAGGTATCACTCCGGCAGGAAGGTAAACGGCATTTCCATGCGCTGCTCTGGTTCGCCAGAAGCGGCTTAGTCATGCTGGCCACATGACCCAGAAGCTGTATGCCGGCTCACTCGGCCAATAAAGCGAAATGAGCGCCGCAACCCCAGAGTCGGCCACGACTGGACCTAACGGTCAGGGGTCTCTTTACCTTTAATGGATCTCTTCTGCTTCCACAGTGCTACTGCATTCTTCCCATCTGGAAGGACACTTTTACATTACAGCGCACCATAAATGGGACACACCAACTGCAGGACATGCACTGGTTGGAAATGGAGCAGTATGACTTCCCATAAACCTTTGGCAGGCAGAGTGTTGAAAAGCACATTGGGTATAACCACCCCATCAGCACCATGAGCCCAAATAATTATCCTAGAGCTGGAAGGGACCACGAGGGTCATCGAGTCCAACCGCCTGCAATCTTTTGCCTGATGTAGGGCTCGAACCCACAACCCTAAGATTAAGAGTCTCATGCTCATCCGACCGAGCTATCAGTGAACTGTCTCCAGACTAGGCAAATTGGTGGCAAGTTTGAACAAGGTTCTTTTAAAGTTAGTTATAGTAATGTCCATGGACCACCCATTCCTCCATTCTGAAAACATGGCTTTCAGAATTGATGCTATAATACCAGATTTGAACCCAACTGCTTGCTATTAAACATCATGTGTGCTAGGGAGAAAGCAGCACTTTTGGCTTCAGAAAACAGGAAGCTGATGGTGGCCAAGCTTCACGTACAAAACCATTTCCTAACCTATTGTTCCAGCAAAGGGACCATGTCTATTTTGAGGATACACTTAGACTATCCACAAGAACAGATTATGTATAATTAAAAAGGATGTCTGGAGAGGACCCAAAACAACTCAGTTCACCGTCCTACACATACTGCGATCCATCCTTCCTTCTTTCTCCCAGCAACACAATTCCTGTTTCATGGCTTGTGCTCTCAGACGTTCCTCTTGCATGGTTCAAATCCCCACTCAGCCATGAAACTCACTGGGTGACTAGCTGTTAGAGTATATTGAACTGGCTAGATTAACAGAGGCAATTAGAGATCACACTAGACAAGAGTTTCAAAAAGCATGGGGAAAACGCAGAGAATACTTCACAAAACAGTGCCCTAAAATACATACCTGGACTTGTTTCGATTAATGTCTGCAGGAGACTTTGTGGATATTTAGGTTATAATTAGAAAAATCTTAATAATTATTCATAAAGGAAACAGTTTATAAGAAGTAAATAAGGGTACAGGATAAAGGAAGTCTTTTATTTCGTTTGTTTTGTTGTATGTTATGCTCACTGTATGTTATGGTCACGTTTAATGAGGGTGGATAGTGTATTGGGGGGTTATGTTATGTTGTAAATAAAATTCCAATAATAATCATATATATCTATCTATATATCTATATCTATCTATCTCTCTATCTATAGATATATAGATATATATATGAGAAACTGACTGGGTGACCTTGGGCCAATCGCTCATTGTCAGCCTAACCCACCTCGCAAGGTCGTTGTGAGGATAACCAACAGAGGAGGAGCAGAACCATCTACAAACCACCTTCAGCTTCTTGGAGGAAAAGTGGGGTATAAGTAATGGAAACACTACTGGGTATGACTACCCAGTGGGGTATAAGTAATGGAAACACTAATGGGTATGACTACCAGTCAGCAATGAACCATGTGCAGAGTCTCCACTGCCCACTGCAGTGGCCTTTTCCCTGGCCTCTTCACCCTTCTCCTCCATTAGCACTTTGAGGGCCCCTGCTGACCCCTTCTTCACTCTCTCCCTGTCTGCAGGTATCTTCTATGGCTTCAAAGGGCTGTTGCTGCTTCTGGGCATCTTCCTTGCCTATGAGACAAAGGGAGTCTCCACGGAGAAGATCAACGACCACCGCGCTGTGGGCATGGCAATCTACAATGTGGCTGTGAGTCGCTTGTCTCTAACGTGTCCAGACCACTGGGCCGGCTTGAAAATCTCATGCTCTTGTTGAGTGGGCTTTCTGAGAGAGGGAAATCAAACCTGGACTGCAGTCAAGAGAGAAAGTCAAGTCAGTCAAGCCCTCCTGACCCCACAACCTCTGGGGAGAAAGAGGAAAGTTTTGTCGTGTGTTCCTGCATACGAATGCTTGATTTTGAGTCATGCTGGTTTACAGTCTGCCCTGGAGAGCTGTGACCAGTCATTATAGACCAGGTGTCCTAAACTGGTCCATGTGGCATGTCTGGATTTGTGGTTCAAGTCAGGCATTGGCATATGTTGTTGGTGTTTAGTTGTTTAGTCGTGTCCGACTCTTCGTGACCCCATGGAGCAGAGCACGCCAGGCACTCCTGTCTTCCACTGCCTCCCACAGTTTTCTCAAACTCATGTTCATAGCTTCGAGAACACTGTCCAACCATCTCGTCCTCTGTCGTCCCCTTCTCCTTGTGCCCTCCATCTTTCCCAACATCAGGGTCTTTTCCAGGGAGTCTTCTCTTCTCATGAGATGGCCAAAGTATTGGAGCCTCAGCTTCACGATCTGTCCTTCCAGTGAGCACTCAGGGCTGCTTTTCTTAAGAATGGATAGGTTTGATCTTCTTGCAGTCTATGGGACTCTCAAGAGTCTCCTCCAGCACCACAATTAAAAAGGCATCAATTCTTCGGCGATCAGCCTTCTTTATGGTCCAGTTCTCACTTCCATACATCACTACTGGGAAAACCATGGCTTTAACTATATGGACCTTTGTTGGCAAGGTGATGTCTCTACTTTTTAAGATGCTGTCTAGGTTTGTCATTGCTTTTCTCCCAAGAAGCAGGTGTCTTTTAATTTTGTGACTGCTGTCACCATCTGCAGTGATCATGGAGCCCAAGAAAGTAAAATCTCTCACTGCCTCCATTTCTTCCCCTTCTATTTGCCAGGAGGTGATGGGACCAGTGGCCATGATCTTCGTTTTTTTGATGTTGAGCTTCAGACCATAATTTGCACTCTCCTCTTTCACCTTCATTAAAGTTTATTTAATTCCTCCTCACTTTCTGCCATCAAGGTTGTGTCATCAGCATATCTGAGGTTGTTGATATTTCTTCTGGCAATCTTAATTCCAGTTTGGGATATGCATTGGCATACGCATCACATTAAATACTTGCCATGATTTTTAATTGTATTTGTTTCGCTCCTCCTATTTCTTATATATTGCATTTTGCCGTGTTACAATTTGATTTCCGTGGAATTCGGATTGTAGTGAAGCAAAGCGGATTATATAAAACATAAAAGGGGCAACGAAAATACAATGGAAAGTCAAGCAGCATCCAGCACAGCCCATTATAATTTGTTACAAGAAGGCAGCAAAATCATTAAGTGATCTTCCAAGGCCCCCAGCAATTTCCAAGTGGCCTGTGAGATGAGAGGGGGGAATGTTTGAAAACCACTGATGTAGCTATGACTGATCTTGATGGACCAATGGTCTGACTCTGTGGTCCAGCATACTGCATCCCTATGTACCCTGGTGCCAAGCTGTCTTTCCTTTGGGCGTTAGAGGTGAGTTTTGTGCTTCCCCAGACCCAGCCTCCACTTTGCAGGGAAAGATGTTGATTCTGTGACTGGGAGGCCCTTGGAACATCTGGGTTCACTCTAGCCATGACCCCCACGTGGCCTCAGACAAGTTGCTGTCTCAGGTGTAAAGCGCCGCAGTGCCAGCCACCTGCCTTTGTGCAGTCTTGTTGTCACATTGTGTGAATTCAGTGCCATTATCTGCCCCGAGCTAAACAGACAAGATTGGACTATAAAGCACAGTTGCCAATTTTGCGATACAGAATAAAATATCCCTGCATCCCCTCGTTTCTAACGACTGCTGCAGTGTGTGTTTCCGGACTTGCACAGCCCCCCTGACCCTGTCTCTAATCCTTCCCTCCTGCAGGTGCTGTGTCTCATCACTGCCCCAGTCACCATGATCCTGAGCAGTCAACAGGATGCGGCCTTCGCTTTCGCCTCCCTCGCCATTGTCTTCTCCTCTTACATCACCCTAGTTGTGCTCTTTGTTCCCAAGGTAACAACCAAGCCAGGATCGAGCTGCGCATTGGTAGCGACTGGCTGCTAGCGTGGTATGCAGCAGAACTTAGCGCATGCCCAAGAATCTCAGGTTTCACTTACCAAAAAAGGGGCCAAGGTTCTAGTCCCCATAATTTACAGTCCCTGACGTAAAGCACGGATAACATGCTGAGATAAAGTCTGCCAACCTACACATGTCTATTGCTTAGCAAGCCCCACTGAAATTAGTGTGATTTGCTTCCAAGAAAACAGATGGAGGATGTGGTTATACTCATGGATGACATTGGGGAATGGTAAGTGCTCCCCCAAAAGGAGCTGCATCCCACTAACATACAGGCAGGGACAATTTTGCATGGGGGGGTCCATTCTTCCTCCTTCGGGGTCCAAAAGGACCCATGTGTTAGCCTAAAACGGTCACCGCCTCTACAGTCATACCTCGGGTTACAGACGCTTCGGATTGTGCGTTTTCAGGTTGCGCACCACGCCGAACCCGGAAGTACCGGAACAGGTTACTTCCGGGTTTCGCGCTCCTGCATGCGCAGAAGTGCTAAATCACGCTTTGCGCATGCACAGAAGCGCTAAATCATGCTTTGCGCATGTGTAGAAGCTCCGAATCGCAACCCACACATGTGCAGATGTGACGCTGCGAGTTGCGAACGCTGCGGGTTGCGAACGTGCCTCCTGCACAGATCACGTTCGCAACCTGAGCGTCCACTGTATACTGTTACTTTTCCCCCCAGAGACTTAGCTTGCCCACCTAGAAATACGCTTTGTCCTTTCTGTGCCCCTCACCCCTGGTGCCACTGCTGGTTACACTGTGGTGTGGATAAAGGGATCTGCAGCGGCAACAGACTAATTTGCTGTTCACATTTCCCTGTACTTCCTCATCAACCCCAGTCCTTAGTTTCACCATTCCCAACCTTAATGCCTGTTAGCATCTTACCGAGTCCTCCCACAGATCCAGGGACACAGAAACAGAAGTAGTTTAACCAGTTTCCACGCTGGCATCTTACTCAGGAGAGCTGGCTGCCTTCTCTCACGGGCAACTTTCTGGGTGGCCGTGGTGGGTGAGGTTCAGTGGCAACAAGCAGGTGGAGAAAATGGCGTGAAGCTACCTTTTCGTACAGTGGGCTGCATTCCAGCCATGCAGAAGCCAGAGGTTTCCTCTACACACATCTCTCCATCCAGGCAGGCCAGAGGCATTATCACAGGGCACAGTCCAGCCAGGCAAAAGCACTCAAGGAAGGGCGAGGAGCAGGAAAGTCTTGACTCAAAAGGATGCCCAAGCATAGATGGAAAATCTGCTTCTTCATCATCATCATTTCATCATCATTTTTTATTTGCATGCCGCCTTTCCACAGTTAAAAAGACAATGCTCAAGGCGGCTTACAGCATAACAAGATTTACAAAAGTCATAAACAATAAATAAACCACATCAAAAAAATACACAACCAAATGGGAAACAATTTCCACATAAATCAAAATCTAAAACTAAGAATACAGCATTAATATCACAGTTTAAAATGGCATAGGTAAAAAATAACAGCAATTTAAAAAAAAAAAAAAACAGGAACCCTGTCATGCAGCATTTGGTTATGAAATCTTAAGAGGTGGTGAAGGAACAATTTCCCCAAAAACATAGCAGACTAGCTGAAAGTGCCTCGTGAGCCCCATGTGTTTGTGTGTGGCCTGTCCTTTCAGATGCGGCGCCTCATCACTCGGGGAGAGTGGCAGTCGGAGCAGCAGGACACCATGAAGACGGGCTCGTCCACCAACAACAACGAGGAGGAGAAATCGCGGATGCTGGAGAAGGAGAACCGCGAACTGGAGAAGATCATCGCAGAGGTGAGGCAGGGTGTGACTTGTTCCGGTGAAGTTGGGTGTGTGTGTGTCTCCTCCCCCCGCCCCTTGCCCCGTGCTTCCTGCCATTGGTGACTTGTCTCTTCTGGAACATAAGAAGAACCCTGCTGGATGTCGCCCATCGAGTCCGGCCATCCTGTTCTCACAGTGGCCAGCCAGCCTGTCAGCAGGATCTGGGCACAACAGCCCTCTCTCCTCCTGGGGTTTTGAAATATACTCAGAGCCGAGAGTGGATTTCATGCTCTTTATTCAGCTCATAGTGGTGAGGAGGAATGAAAGTCCCCTCAAAGTATCTGCTTTATATACATTATGTACACAATGAGCTGCACGTGATTGGCTAATTCTGGAATTCTCCTGTAGGCCAATCAGGTTGTGGATTCACTTCCATCTGGAGCTGGATTGGGTGGCTCCTGCAGACCAATCATACTGCTGCATTGTTCTAGGAGCAATCAGACTGCTGCATTCTGAATCCTATTGTTCTGGGACCAATCAGACTGCTGCATTTTGGATCCTATTCAACTCAGTACATTACAGGTTTCCAGCAACTGATATTCAGAAGTGGCTCTGACAGCGGAGGTTGAACATAGGCATCATGGCTAGTAGCCATCAGTAATCTTCTTCTCCGTGCATTTGCCCAATCCTCTATTAAAGCTATCCAAGTCCGCAGCTGTCACTGCCTCTTGTGGCAGTGAGTTCCATAGTTTAACTGTGTGGTGCATGACCGAGCCCTTTCTTTTATCTGCCTGGAATCTTCCAACGTTCAGCTGTGTTGAATATCCTCAAGTTCTAACGCCATGAGAGAGGGAGGAAAGCTTTTCCCGATCCACTTTCTCCATGGCACGTATGATTTTATACATTTCAGTCATGTCACCTGCTGCACATCATTCCTCTAAGCTAAAAAGCTGCAAATGGAACAGCCTCACTCTGGAGGTGGTGGAGTCTCCTTCCTTGGAGGTTTTTAACCAGAGCTTGGAGGGCCATCTGTCATGGATGCTTTGGCTGAGATTCCTGCATTGCAAGGGGTTGGACTAGGACATGGGTAGGCAAACTAAGGCCTGGGGGCCGGATCCGGCCCAATCGCCTTCTAAATCCGGCCCACGGATGTTCCAGGAATCAGCATGTTTTTACATGAGTAGAATGTGTCCTTTTATTTAAAATGCATCTCTGGGTTATTTGTGGGGCATAGGAATTCATTTATTGATTTATTTTCAAAACGTAGTCCGGCCCCCCACAAGGTCTGAGGGACGGTGGACCGACCTATGGCTGAAAAAGTTTGCTGGCCCCTGGACTAGGATGACTCTCAGGGTCCCTTTTGACTCTTAAGAGTCTATGAAATATTATTTTCCCATAGGGCAGTTGCTCCACCCTCTTGGTTGCAATTGAAATCTTTTACAACCCCACAGTATCTTTTTTTAAGGAGAGGGGGCCAGAACTGCACACAGCATTCCGATTTCCCCCTACATTTCTAAATACACGTATAAGATGGGGGTAGGGGTGGGAAGATGTTTTAAAACAAAACAGAAAGAAAACCTCAAACCAATGAATTTTTTTCTTTGGCTTTTGTTGATAAACCCGCTCTGCCGTGAAAAGTCCCAGGATATAGTACATCGACAGTTAAAATCAGATTAAATACAATAAAACATAAAGCCACACACCAACCGTGAAGCCATCAAATGTACTATAAGGGGTGATGATAGCTAATGTTAGTCCTACTCAGAGTAGACCTGTTATAACCAGTGGGTCTACTCTTGAGTATGACTTGGCATGATCTCACCCTCAGGGCACACAAGGCGGTGTTACGATGTTTACTGTTCCTATAACTCTTCCTTAAGCGTTCAAAGTACTTGGCGTACGATCTGAGTAAACCAAATGTACCAATAAATATGGTACGACTCAGCTAGTCAAGGGAACGAGGCCTGATTTGGTTGCCAGGCAACCTTAGGGCCTGCTGTTAATTACTTCCTGGGTCTGTTTGCAGAGGGGAATCGTACAGGGTTTTTTTAAAAAAAAAAAAAATCCCAACATCCCTGACCATTGCCCCTGCTGGCTGGGGCTGATGGCAGTTGTTTTTGTTATTAAAACAAAAACAACAAAACCTCCCTGGGGAGAGCATTCCACAATGGGGGAGCCACCACAGAAAAGGCCCCGTTCTCGTCTTGCCACCCTGTGGACCTCACACAGAGGAGGCACACAAAGAACGGCCTCATATTATGAACGCGGAGTCCTGGAGAAAGAGAGGCAGCCCTGGGGGTATTGAGATATACACCTCTTTCATGCTTCTAAGTCACTTGCAGCCACCCGTTTCCCCTCCTTGCCCCCCCCCCAACAATAAGGGACGTGGGTGGCACTGTGGTCTAAACCACTGAGCCTCTTGGGCTTGCCAGTCGGAAGGTCGGCGGTTCGAATCCCCACGACGGGGTGAGCTCCCGTTGCTCTGCCCCAGCTCCTGCCAACCTAGCAGTTCAAAAGCATGCCAGTGCAAGTAGATAAATAGGTATTGCTGTGGCAGGAAGGTAAACAGCATTTCTGTGCGCTCTGGCTTCTGTCACAGTGTTCCGTTGCGCCAAAAGCGGTTTAGTCCTGCTGGCCACATGACCCGGAAAGCTGTCTGTGGACAAATGCCGGCTCCCTCGGCCTGAAAGCGAGATGAGCGCCGCAACTCCATAGTCGCCTTTGACCGGACTTACCGTATTTTTCGCTCCATAAGACACACTTTTTTCCTCCTAAAAGGTAAGGAAAATGTGAGTGTGTCTTGTGGAGCGAATGGTGCTGCGCAGAGAGGGAGAGCTGCGCAACGCCCGTTCAGCGAAGCGGGAGGAGCAACAGAAGAAGACCCTGCGCAGAGAGGGAGAACTGTGCAGCACCCCTTCGGGGACACGCCTGTCCTGTCCTTCAGGGACTCCTTCTGTTCCTTCTCCAGCTTTGCTGAAGGGGCGCTGCGCAGTTCTCCCTCTCTGCGCAGCACCCCTTCAGCAACGCGCCTGTCCTGGCTTCTGCCTTAGCCGTGCGCAGCCTCTTCGGGCAGGGGGAGCCTTCATCCCGCTGCCCTGAAGAGGCTTGGCGCGGTTATCCCAGAAGACAGAACAGCCACATGGTATCCCAGAAGCCAGATCCCTCTTGCTGTTCTGGCTTCTGGGATTCAGAATAATTTTTTCTTGTTTTGCGCCTTATGGTCTGGTGCGTCTTATGGAGCAAAAAATACGGTAACCGTCCAGGGGTCCGTTACCTTTTTTCTTTTTTACTCAACAGAAGGAAGAACGAGTCTCCGAGCTCCAGCAGCAGCTGAAAGAGCGGCAGCAGCTGCGGTCCCGGCGGCGCTCCTCCAACTGTGCCGCAGACAACCACTTCAACAACTCGGCCTCAGCCTCAGCAGCCACCGCCCCGAACCTCTACCAGCCCAGCCTCCCTCTCGTCCGCTGCCTAGTGGCCGAGCAGGCCGACAAGCTGGGGCGAAACAACTGCGATGGCAGCCGCGTTCACCTCCTCTACAAGTGACACTTTTTCCTGGGCAAGCGACACAGAGAAGGGGAGGAGGGCGGGTGGCGCCGGCGCAGCCAAGGCAGGTCGGGGCAGAGGCTCACGAAACCAGTGGGAAGGGACTTGTACAGCCGGCTGGGGAGTTTGCTCAGAGTTCTTTTGTTCATTTTCTAAGGGGGGAGGGAAGAAGAGAAATCATAACCTCTGGTTTTTGTAAAATACCTTTGTGTCCGTCCACCTGCCTGTGCCCCTTGAACCTGGAATCCAGGTGCCAACTCTATGGAGACTTGTTTTAGAAGTAGCGGATTGCAGGGGACACCGCCGTTTTGCCCCTCCCCTCCCCAAATGCACATGCACACTTGGTGACTTGACAAATGTGCCTCTCTGGAAAGATGGGTGCGCATCAGGCATCAGGCAGAAATAAGGGTTCTGTGGCTCCTTGTGGTTGGGGTGTGTGTGTGTGTGTGTGTGTGTGTGTGTGTGTGTGTGTGTGTGTAAATCTCTCAAGACTCTGAACAATTGCATCCTGCAGTGTCTGTTCCCATGCAGCTATTTGGCTGTTTGGCTGCTGCAGCCTACAAAAGCCCCAATTGAAGTACAATTCAACTGCAGCATAGCAATTGACAGTTGTGCTTGCAGTTACCAATGGAAGCTTTTCCCTCCTTGCTTCCCACAAGCATATTGCTTCCGGGCGCAGCTGGTTGTCTGGAAAAGGTAGGCGCTGTAGCTCTGAGACAGTCCGCCTGTATGAACAGTATTAAAAGGAATAATCCATTTACTTGTGGGCCAAGCCAGCCTGTTGCACAGCTCGGCCAAAGCATTTTTGTACTGTGCAAACCTCGAACAATTCCACGCAGTTAGACTACAACAGATTGGTTTCTTATATCATTCGGCATTGAAATGGTCAAACTAGGCCCTCTGCCCAGTCTGATTGTGGCTGTTTGTGTTGGGAACTAGAAACACACACACACACACACACACACACACACACATTCATTCCTCCTGTGGTTGCGCTTCTAAGCCACATTGCACAAGGCCATCAAACCTCATTTTGACCTCCCTTGATGCTTGCGTATACGAGCGCAGGATTGTGTGCGACTGCAACCTAGTCCCATCCGCGTGTGTTAAGACTGAAGGCCTAAGTTAAGGAGGTGGGGATCAAATGCAGTTAGCTTGTAGGGCAGTGGAAGTTGCAGCATTCCTGCGCATTCTCAGTTGCAGAATGCACTTGTTAAACAGGGAGAAGCTCCTATCCAGACACCCAGGGGTACATCCAGAGACTGTGTAAGAAGGCTGAAACCCAACCAGGTTGCTTCCTTTTCAGAGGCAGCTGTCAGCCACTGAAGACACAAACACTTTGCCATTTCTCTTGTAACAAAGTTCATAGGGAAGCGTCACTCTTTGGCGCATGGGGTGGGCAGAGGCATCTCCACTGTGCTTGCCAACTCTGAGCTCTGCCTACGAGATTGCTGCCTGCATTGCACTCTCTGCCAGACTCGCCACAAATGCCTTCATCTCTCACCCCACCAGGAATGTAGGATCTGAAGCCACAGGCGAGGGTAAGAGTTGGGCAGGATGCTGGTGAATATTAGGGAAATGTGGGTCAGCAGCTCCCTTTCGACCAGTAGCTTGTGTGTATGTGTGTGTGTGTGTGCAAGCAAGCATGCATGCGTCAGCACCTGTTTCTCCCCACACTTTTCCAATCTGAGCACTTTATTGTCCCAACAGATGTGGGTGGGAGCAGTGGGTGCTGCCAAGGGGAGCGGGGGAGAGAAGGGGAGTCCAGCTGCCTGCCAGGTGTCCCCATCCAGCGTGCAGATGTTCTTCAGTAAAATAATACAATATGAGGTTTGGGCTCTCGTGTCATCTGTGAATGAAACAATTTCCCCAGCCTGTGCTCCATCTTTCTATTCTTGCACCAGCTTTGGGTAGCGTTGGTGCTGCTCGTAAGAGGTAGATGAATTATCCATTCACTAAATTAGTGTGCTTTAATTTCTTGAATGGACAGCGCAAAGCTGCTCTGGTGGCTGGGTGGAGGAGGTTTCTCGGTGACATCGGAGGGGCCAGCCAATCTGCACCGGCCACAACCGGCTGTTGCTGCTGCTGCAAACTTGCAGAACTCGTTTTCTTTCAGAGCCCAGCTCCGGGAGAAGGAAGGTGCGCTTGGATTCAAAGGCGGCGAGGCTGCTTCCAAATTGGCTCTGAAAAAGGTGTGCTTGTCTTCAGCTTAAACGGAAGCTGCACACACAGGCTTCTGATCCATGCACAATATATGCTTTGTCACTTAAGCCCTACAGTAGCCAGGCTGATGGGAAAACTCAGGTGGGTGAGTGAGCAGGAATGGAAGATGCTTGTAGGGGAGCGTAGAAGAGCTGTGAAGGAAGGCTCTAAGTGGCCGGCTCGCTCAGCAAACTACAAGTCCCAGGATTCCTTGGGGGAAAGCCATGACTCTTATAGCATTTGTAACAGGCATGGCTTCCCCCAAAGAATCCTGGGAACTGCTTTAACTGTATTGTGTGGATGTGGTCTAAACCACTGAGCCTCTTGGGCTTGCTGATCGGAAGGTTGGTGGTTCGAATCCGCACGATGGGGTGAGCTCCCATTGCTCTGTCCCAGCTTCTGCCAACCTAGCAGTTTGAAAGTACACCAGTGTAAGTAGATAATTAGGTACCACTGTGAACAGCGTTTCCATGCACTCTGGTTTCCGTCATGGTGTTCTCTTGTGCCAGAAGCGGTTTAGTCCTGCTGGCCACATGACCCGGAAAGCTGTCTGTGGACAAACTCCAGCTCCCTCGGCCTAAAGCGAGAGGATCGCTGCACCCCATAGTCACCTTTGACTGTACTTAACCATCCAGGGGTCCTTTACCTTTATCATATTCTGTACTTTGAATAGACAGCCGTCTGTGTTCATCATTCAGCCCATAAGAATCTAGTCACCCAACTTATCACTAGAGTAGTCTTGCTCTAACTCTGGAGCAGGCGGAGAAGAAAGTACCGTGGGGGATCTACAGAGTGATTTGCAGTAGATCAGGAAGGGTTTCCCAGTTGTCATAAGAACAGCAATAACAAAGGAGGTTTCCCCTGCCCTAAAGTTCGTTGTTAGAATCTGTAGTAACACACCTGTAGTTTTGTACCTGCATACACAGGTTGTCCCAGTGTGAGCTTCAGAAGCTGAGGTAGGCAATTAGCTTTGGCCCATGTGCCACTATATTATACCTGGTTATGTGTGGCGGCCTTTCCAGCAGAAGAATGCCACACGCCTTAACATTTTCCCATGTCCTGCCCTCTTCTCTATGCAATATATCTCTGCATGTTTACATTGGTCTGTGTTATATTCCATTTGTGAAATCACAGGGTTTTTAAACTTTTTTAAACAACGGAATACTGTTCTGGAAAACAAATTTTATTGGGGAGGGAGACAAAGAGGGAGGGGGAGACAAATATTTGGGGAGTCCCTTCAATCAGTCCCGTGGGAAACAATGGGAAGTGTCCATAATCAAGCTTCCAGCATCTGTCCCAAGGTTTCTAGTTAGTGGCGATCAGTTGGATCAGCTCATGGAAAGCCATATGGAGAGAAAAATAAGTCTATCATCCATCCAGAACAAATCCTCAAGGGGTTCTTTAGAAACCTGTGGGCCCGTGCTGGTAGTGGATTCCATTTTAAAAAAAAATATGGTTATGTCTTTGAGGAATATCTGAGTTTTTGGACCAGCAGCATCACTTAGGGGAGGAAGTCATGTTGACTCTTGCCCAGCTGCCCAATGCAGACAAGCAAGACATGAAATAGAAAATGGAAAACAATTTGCTGGAGCACTAAATTTGAGTGGGTGCGAAATCAAGTTGCCAATTCTTGAATGGTACCCCCACTGGCGTGACATTGACAGGAATCTGATCTGCAGGAAACTGGCAGCCAACCATGATCATTTCTGTGCTTTACCAGGTTATTTCTGTAATTAAAAAGGCACCAAAACGGGCCAAGTTGGTCTCTCTTGTAACCATTTTGCCCTCTAAGTCCAATAACAAGTTATGACGACTCTGTGATGGAGACAGAAATCCCAAATCCAACCCGGATTATCCTTCCTCCTCTGCTGGGCTGCCCCCCACCCCACCCCCGCAGGGCTCCTGTGCCTTTAATTGCTGTGTGGCAGGTAGAAATTTAACAGGTGAAGCCACTACCACCAACCTATCGCCACATCTGTGCAATTTGAATTTTTGCTAGCCGTGCAGCTGTTCAAGACACAGAAAGCAAGCTGGCTGTCTTGCTAGAGGTTGCGAATGTGAGAATCAAGAGAGCCAACATGATGTCAAGTTGCAAACATGCACACTTAGGCTCTCAAGTCCTCATCCTTGTGCATGTTAATGAAGTTGGAGAAATGGTCATCCCTTAAGAGCCGTACTCGCATTGCCCTGGTACAAGGAGTCAGCATTGCTGAGCATCTACTGGGGCCCCACATCCCTAGCTAGGACCCCACCGCTGCTGACTCCCAAAGCCCTGGGAATCCCCTCACCCAGCAAGTGAACATGGACTGGTCCAAGGAGAAGTAGCCACCTCCAATCCCCTTGCCCTCTCCTCCAGGGCAGTGATGGACAGGGTGAGTGAATGGGCAGCAACTGAAAGGGGAGGCTGATCAGGGAGAGGCCCCCTGGCAAAGGTAACTTCCCCACTCTCACCCCCACCAAAGATCTAGAGCCTATGCTGCAAACTTTACACACAGAGATCGTAGAGTGGATTGTGCCCCTATGAACCCCATCTTCATTTGCTTTCCTTTGTCCCAAGTTAAAAATCAAGCACATCAAGGAGGGAAAGCTTCTGTCTTCACCCAATTGCTGCTGAACTAGTTTTCCTACTACGCAGGTTGGTATGTTTTTATGCAGGAGAGTTTTCCCAAAAAGCAACCCCTTATCCCCTTCCTCCAGAAATCATACGCAAGTCTTATCACCTCGGGGTTCTGCCATCGCCTTCTTGGACCAACCCAATAGTCCTATTCACACATTTACTCATTTTGCATTGAGAAGGTGGATTTGTTCTCTCTGGACTGCCCTGCTTCTGACTGCAGCGACGAGATTATAGACGGTAACTTAAGGCATGTTATGCCATATTGAGGCAACATGGCCCCTGATGGCTGCAGTGAGAATTCTTCCAGTCATTCAAGCAGCAATTCAAGTGGTAAAGTGCAAGTGCCTCCACAGCTTCAGCCAGTCTTGGACACGTGGCAATTCCCCCAGTATCCTGCTTCTGAGCGAGGCAAGCAGCCTCTGTGCAATCGGAGGCTACAATGGTGCAGCCGCTACAAATGGCAACTGGAAGACAGGAAAAGGGCAAGCGGGACCCTTTCTCCTTCGCCCCTCTTTAGCCCTAGGGTACAGAACCAGGTGCTGGGCTGGAGGTCCAGTTTGACCCTGGCCCAAGACTCTGGTTACTATGATGTGGGCCTCCCATAGAAACAGTGTACATGGACGGCATCAAAAATATGTAAATGCCACAGGTAATTAAGCCGATGGTAACCAGGAGGGCGACCGCCAAGGCCACGTAGAACGGCCAGCCTGAGAGGGCCAGGTTGCGGTTGGCTCCTGGCGGCGCAGGCCTGCCAACGTCGACACTCAGGCTGACGGTGTTGAGGGAAGTCCCGGGCTTGGGCCCGGCTGGGGTGCCGCCTCGGCCCCTGCCCGGCAGGTAGAGCAGCCCCCGGCGACGGTCAAAGCGCACGGAGCCCGGGGGGACGGCGGGCATGGAAGAGAGTTGCTCCAGGAGGTCGCTGCGGGTGGGGAGGCCCGGCAACCCCTTGCGGGAGGGGAAGGCCGTGGGGGCCCGGCAGATGGGGCAGGTGAGGGCGTTGACATCCTCGGAAGAGACGTTGATGCGCGCCAGGCACTCGAGGCAGAAGATGTGGCCGCAGCTCAGCTCCTTGGGCAGCCGGAAGAGCCGGTCGTAAGGGGTGAAGCAGATAACGCAGTCGAGGGCGCCGGGCTCGGCGCTGGGCCCCTCCTCCTTGCAGGCCGGCTGCTGGGCCGAGGCCTCGGGCTGGAAGCTGACGTCAGGCTGGTCCATGGCCTCATTGACCCCCACACTGCGCCCGGAGGCCGAGGCCTCCTGTTCCATGTCAGCAGGTAGCATCTCGACTCAGCCGCCCCAGAGACTTGGGTTGGGCCCGTGTTGACATTTCTAGAAAGGAGAGAAAGAGAGGCCAAATATTTACCCCCGGTGATAAGGGGCAGCATAGCCACACTGGTACAGGAGCCACCTTCCCCGATGTGGATTAAAAGGGAGGTGTTTCACTGTATCTGGAGATACCATGAAAGGGCATCCAGATGGGGGGAACCAGGCAAACCACATTAAAAGTTGGCGCAGGGCTCAAAAGGCAGCTAAGCGATTCTCGTTCTCAGTTGGGGTTAAAGCCGGGGTTGTGTTTGTGGGGGAGCATCAAAGCACAGCATTTTGTAAAGAATGGCAGGACAGAGATGGGTTGTGTCTAATCTTCATGGGTGCACCACTTCCCAAACCAGTGGTGGGAGCCCAGTGGGTGCAGAGAAAAGCGCGTAAACGGTCCTAGTCTCTCTTACACATTCTGTCTGACATATTCGAAATAAATTAAAAAACTGTCCAGTAGCACCTTAGAGACCAACTAAGTTTGTTCTGGGTATAAGCTGCATGCACTCGAAAGCTTGTACTGTACCCAGAACAAACTTAGTTGGTCTCTAAGGTGCTAC
Source organism: Podarcis muralis (assembly GCF_964188315.1). Taxonomy (NCBI): domain Eukaryota; kingdom Metazoa; phylum Chordata; class Lepidosauria; order Squamata; family Lacertidae; genus Podarcis; species Podarcis muralis. The sequence goes on from NC_135656.1 coordinate 106,049,425, forward strand.
TGGACAATGTTTTAATTTTCCTATTTATGTCGACTGCGTCAGACCAACACGGCTACCTACCTGAATCTAGAATCATGTCTGACATATTTTATGCTTGCCAGCGTTAGTAGAATCATGGAATTGTGGAGCTGGAAGGGACCCTGAGGGTTATCCAGTTCAACCAAGGGGAACACAGGAATTGAGAATTGAAATATATTGAGTCAAGAGTGGATTTCATGCTCTTTATTCAGCTCATAGTGGTGAGGAGGAATGGAAGTTCCCCCAGAATGTCTGCCTTATATACATTATTTACACAATGGGCCCCACGTGATTGGGTACTTCTGAGATTCTCCTGTAGGCCAATCAGGTTGCGGATTCCCTTCCATCTGGAGCTGGATTGGGTGGCTCCTGTGGACCAATCAGACTGCTGCATTCTGGATCCTATTGTTCTAGGACCAATCAGACTGCTGCATTCTGAATCCTATTGTTCTAGGACCAATCAGACTGCTGCCTTTTGGATCCTACTCAACTCAGTACATAACAAGAACAATAGTCTGATTTGTGCCACCCCCAAACTGCAGCCCTATTTATGCGCTACTCGTACGGAGGAACAACACTGATACAAAGGGCCTGCTGTTTCAGTCCAGCTCCTGAAGTTGCACCATGCCTTCAGGTGCTAAGGGATGACATCTGAAGCAAGGAACCTTCTCTGTTCATGCAGCCTCCCCCTACAATTTTCAGCCCCCTAAGTTCAGCCTTCTAATTGTGCAAGGAGCCTCTGCAGCTGGGAGGAAGCAGGTGACCTTGAGACCTGGGCTGGACATGCAGCCCTTTGGTAATCGTGATGCCCCTTCCCAGAGGTGATTCAGCCATAGCTCAGGGGTAGAACATCTGCTTTGCATGCAGAAGGTTCAATGTCCAATGACAACTCCAGGTTGGGCCAAGAAACAAAACCCTGTGTGAAATCCAGTAGAGTCTCAGCCAGCCAGTGCAGACCAGGGTTGGTGAACCTGTGGCTTGTCAGACTACAACTCCCATCCTTCCTGGCCGGGAGTTGCAGTCCAGAAACATCTGGAGGGCCACAGATATTCCCCAACACTGGTGTTGGAAGCACTGGGATAGAGAGACCAATGGCCTAACCATCTATAAGGCAACTTCCTGTGTAATGTATGAAGAGAGCTTTCATTGCCACTGTTCCGACGCCACACATTGTGTGACTGTATACCCTCCAACATGTTCAGTCCCCAAACCGGTACTTGTGTCTTCCTGGCCGAGCAAGATCACAGAGCCCAAAATACATGATTTTTTGTGGAGTGGGGATCATGCTCTTGCATGAGAGCACAGTGCCTCAAAACATGAGTTTTAGGGACTTCCGGGTTAGCGCCATCGGCAATGGCGGTGTTCCTCTGACCGAGAGGAACCCGCTCCGCGAAAATTGGGTCTTGCTGCCGCAGCGAAGGCGAAGACCCTTCAAAAATCCCAGGCGGAGGAAGCTTGGGAGCATAGGATTCGGCTGACACCAAGAGCGCCTCTCCCACTCGCGGGGAAACCCTTTTTCGGGGTCCCAAAGCGAAGTGGGGAGAGCGGCACGGTGTTTTGAATCGACCGCTACTTTTACAGAGTGAAGCTGCACAGCCGTTGCCGGAGAGCGCTGACTTTTTCCTGCGGACAATTGGACTCTAAACAACTACCCGTGAGTAGAACGGAAAATTGGATTATAAAACTTCGTTATTTGGCACCGGAGTGGGAAGGTCTAAACAGGAAGTCCGCCTTCCGCTTTTGTAAATAGTTTGAAGCAAAGACATCGCAAGCTAAAGTCTGGAAAGTTATTTGTAAAGGACTAAATTTCCATCGGTCAAAACTACTAAACCCCCCTTGGAAGCAGGAGAAGAGGGGGGAAATTTTAAACTGTTTAAGCCTGCAGGAGAGAGAGTAAAGAAAGATAAATTTCTACTGTCTTGAACCTGGGAACGGGCTGTCAAAAGACAGACATATTGGGAAGGTTCATTGACCGTGAACAAAAGGTGTGCTGACAGATAGTTAAGTAAGAGAAACATTTTGACTCCAGTGTTTCCCTTTGCACTTAAAAGGAACAAAATAGCTGAAAAAGGAAGGTAATTCTGTTGCTGGATCTGCTCTAAAAGGACGGATACAATTAGAAATTGAATCGCCTAGAGGGAGCTTTTGAAATTGCTGTTGGAGTGGACCTGGGAAACTCGTCAGCTCTAGAGATTAAGGACCGTGAGAATTAGATTTTGACCTTGGACAAGAATGTCAACACAGGAAGCCTTAGTGTCTGCTTTGTGCAGGACAAGTGCTTTGTTGGAGCAGCTCCATGCAAAGATGGATTTGATGACTATTGCAAATGACAACTTTGGACAAGCAGTGAATATTTATACGGAAACCCTTCAGGATTTGACCCAGGAATTTGCATTGACAGGGCAAGTTGTGGAGAAGACAAAGAAGGAGGTTGTCGTTGAACCTCAAGTAATATATGTTGAGAGAGCTGTGGCCTTGCAGGATTATAAGCTGTCGTTTCTGATGCCCGAGCCTGGAGTGCGTAATATCTGGAGAGATGGAGTCCCAGCTGGATTGGAGATGGGAAGTGGACTCGATCCCCCTATGCAGGGATGTCCAGACTTATGGGATTTGGTCCTGGGCCAGGGAGAGACTGGAGCTGTGGGGACCTTTAACTTTGGAGGGACATTGAAGCATGCTGTGAAATTTCCTTTGGATTTTAACGCTGACCATGGAGAATGGGCCGATCTGCCGAGAAGGGCTAAAGACATGGTTAAGTTGGAGCTTCCCAGAGATCTACTCCTCAGTGCCAAAGGAAAGAAAGTGGGAATAAGATCAACAGATGACAAAGTAAAGGGCAGGTACAAATTTGAAGAAGATCTGCAGAAGGGACATGGGAAAGAGTTAAGAGCCTCGGATAGAAGATCACCAGGTTGATGAACTAGAGGGAATTGACAGAAAGGACTGACAGAACCTGAGACCAGGAAGAAGAGACGGTGGATGAAGATTGGAAGAAAGTTAAAAAAAAATCAGTTAAAGAAACATTGTAAAGTTAATGGTCTTAGGAAAATGTTGGAATGAAACTATTGGGCTTTAGTAGAAATGCTATAAGGAGATAAGTCTAAATAAGTTTTAAGTTTTTAGGGTCTTTTAAGTGTAAAACTTAAGGGTAAACTGTGTTAAGATAAATTATAGAACAAAATTTGAGAAAGAGGGAAAGGATTTGCTGAAATAGTTGATTGAACTAGAATACAAAAAAGGGAGGTGTGAGGAAGTCGAGGAAATAAGTAAATGAAAGACAAAGATTTGCAAATATCAGATTTGTTCTTTTTTCTTTTTAATATGTTTTTGTTTTTAAATGTTCTTGTTTTTTCTCTTTTTACTGATATGGTGTATTGTTCTTTTATTGTATTTTTCTTTTCTTTTTTTATTATTTTTGATTTATTGTGTGTTTTTTCTTTTCTTTTCTGTAATTGTTAAACTTTAATAAACATCATTTTTTAAAAACAAACAAAACAAAACCTGTGTTTTAGAGCGCTGCACAAGATTAAAGGTAAAGGTAAAGGGACCCCTGACAATTAGGTCCAGTCGTGGCTGACTCTGGGGTTGCGGTGCTCATCTTGCTTTACTGGCCGAGGGAGTCGGCGTACAGCTTCCAGGTCATGTCGCCAGCATGACTAAGCCACTTCTGGTGAACCAGAGCAGCGCACGGAAACGCTGTTTACCTTCCCGCCGGAGCGGTACCTATTTATCTACTTGCACTTTGACGTGCTTTCAAACTGCTAGGTGGGCAGGAGCAGGGACCGAGCAACGGGAGCTCACCCCGTCGCGGGGATTCGAACTGCCGACCGTCTGATCGGCAAGTCCTAGGCTCCGTGGTTTAACCCACAGCGCCACAAGATTATGGCCCAGAAAAAAAGCACTTTGGGGGGGGGGGAGATCTTGGCACAAAATCATGCAAGATCATGGTGCCCGAAGAGGCTGCCATGCTCCTGCAGGGGGGCAAAACGGGATGCCCTGTTGTTTTTCCCAGGACACTTGCAGAGTCTGTGACTGAATGTGCAAAAAGTGGCTCTCATCTTCTCCTGCCACTTCCACAACCAAGATAGCCTGCCTGCATACCGTCTGTCAACACACAGGGTTCTGCCCAGAAGTCACGATGAACATGAAAGGGAGGAAGAGGAAGAGCCTGCAGGATCAAGCCCGTGGCAAGTCTAGCCCAGCTTCCTGTTTCCTCATAGCAACCAACCAGATACCTTTGGGAAGCCCACAGGCAGGATCCGAGTGCAAGGTTATGATTCTGCTGTCCCTCAAAAACATCCAGTCACTTGCAGAAATATTATCTGAGCAGAGTTTTGAGAGCAGCTGGTTCCTCCTCAATCCCACTCCACAGGCGCCACGGTGCTGGCGTAGATCAGCTACCATAGCCTGTTCTCTTTGCCAGTGGCGTAGCGTGGGTTGTCAGCACCCGGGGCAAGGCAAGTAATTTGCGCCCCCTAACCCGTGGATTTGCGCCCCCTAACCCGTGGATTTGCGCCCCCTAACATGTGGATTTGCCCTAACCCCAGATGTTGCGGCCGGTGCGGCCGGCACCCCCTGCACCCCCCACGCTACGCCACTGCTCTTTGCTATAATAATCAAAGTGCATCTCACTGACTTTAAACATTCACCACCGGCACTACCATGAACCCCCCATATCCTATCCCATCCTATAAACAAGGCGTCTCAGTCCCAAACCACAGCCTTCTCTTTTTCTTTTTGAAATCATGTTTATTTGGTTTTACAAATACAGAGTTATAAAAATCCAAATATAAATCCACGTACAGAGATTCCTCTGAATCTCGCGACTTCCCCCCGCTCCCTCCATGGGGTCCCATTTTGAACATTTGCAACTGCATATTCTTCCATACTCTTAACTTTTATATCAGTCTATGTTGTCCACGGTATTTGTTGGACTACAAGTGAAATCAAAATCCTGCCAGTGTTTCCATCTGCTTACAGTGGTCTCCTAAATAACTTCTAATTCCCCCCCCCCATTCTTTTATAAACTTTTTGTCCTCTTGGTTTCTGAGTTTTCCGGTCAGTTTGGCTATTTTGGCATAGTCCATCAGCTTGGTTTGCCATTCCTCTGGTTTGCCAATCTGTAGCCTTCTCAAGCTGTTCTGATCCTTAGCAGGAACGGCAGAACTATCCTGCTCATTATTTTAATACAGAACAGCTTCCAGAAAGGAAGGGCCTAGCATTGCCACGCCAAAGGACTAGGCTTCTTCTGAGGCAGGCTTCTTAAGCTTGGGTCATTAACTTGGGTCATTAACCATGTAGATCATGGGTAGGCAAACTAAGGCCCGGAGGTCGGATCTGGCCCAATAGCCTTCTAAATCTGGCCTGCGGACAGTCCGGGAATCAGCGTGTTTTTACATGAGTAGAATGTGCCCTTTTATTTAAAATGCATCTCTGGGTTATTTGTGGGGCATAGGAATTCGTTCTTTTTTTCCTTCAAAATATAGTCCAGCCCCCCACAAGGTCTGAGGGACAGTGGACCGGCCCCCTGCTGAAAAAGTTGGCTGACCCCTTAACCTTGGGTTAAGAACTTAATTTGTTCTGGAGGTGGTTCTTAACCTGAAACCATTCTTAAGCTGAGGTACCACTTTAGCTAATGGGGCCTCCCGCTACCACCGCGCAATTTCTGTTCTCATCCTGAAGCAAAGTTCTTAACCTGAGGTACTATTTCTGGGTTAGCGGAGTCTGTAACCTGAAGCATCTGTAACCCGAGGTACCACTGTAGACGTTTCTCCTCACATTCCAGCAAATCTAAGAGGAGGGAACCTGCAGCCCTCCAGGTGTTGGACTCCTGCTCCCATCAGCCCCTACCAGCACAGCTAATGGTTGAGGATGATGGGAGTTGTAGTCCAAAACACCGAGATAGCCACATGTTCCTGTTCTGTTGGAAAAAATGTTCCACAAGAATGGACCCACCAAACGCCGCTTTCACTAGGAAGCCAGCAGCATCCTCCACAGGGTTGGGGGAAGGTGTGTTAATCTAAGCGGGATCCCAGCCAAAGCCATTACCTGGGACAAAGGAACTGGTTTGGCAGGCTTGATCTTACACATTTTACCACAGACATACATGCGCACAGGTTTGGAAGGGGCACAGAGCCCTGCGGGATTGAGAAACATGCTAAAAACAAGGGCTGCAAAGGCTTTTTGCTTTCTGGAAAGCGTCACCCCCTCTCCACCCCGAGAAATTCCCTTCTCCGTTTCCTGTGAAGTTCCTGGAAACATTTCATCTCAAGACAGCATGCTGAACTCAGCCATGACTGCTTCTTCCCAGCTGGGGTAGCAAGCCAGGTGCGAAAGAGGACAGGTGTCCTCGCTGCAACTTTAAGAGTGAGGTAGAAGAGGGGAAGCCCAGCAGCTGCAGGTTACACAATTCCCTGTTTTGCCCCACTGTTAAAGGTGCAGCCAGGACACCTGGCTATCCGATTGTCCTCCCCCATCCTTCCACCACCCCCTATCAGTTCCACTAAGCACACCCCATCCTATTTCGGGACTTACCATCAGCTTAAGGAGTTCTTGTGTTTTGAAAGACAGAACATCTACTCTGCCTTCGAGATCCTTGTTCTCCTGTAACAAACTCTTCCTTTCAAAATCCGGAATAATCTCATGAGCAAATGAACCTCCGGCAACTCTCTAGTGCTGCCAATTTGAGTAGGAAGGAGGAAAAAACTTTTGTGGCTTAGTTTAACAGGACCCTGCTCTGCTCAGATAGGCAAGTAAAGCTTTTCACAGAAAGGAGATAAGCGTTATCACCTGCTAAAGGCAACGATGGAAAGCTACTGTTAAAGGCACCACAGAAGGGGCTGCTGGTTTCTCCTTTTTTTAATGTTGCCGCCCCCCAATTCATGCACATACGCTCCCTGCCCTCTGCTTGGGGGTCCGGAAGCTCCACATCACGAGAATCTCAAACCTGACAGGAAGAATTATTGAAATTTTGTCTCTCGCTTTCTGCCTTCATCTCATTTGAGCCTGGCAACCAGGGGTGGCAGCGGAAGTCGGTTTGTTTTTGAAGCCAAATTGATCAGATTTCGACTTTCCAGAACAACAGATGACACTCTTTAACAACAAATGTTTCAATACAGTTCTCGAGGCAAAGAATGTGTACCAAAATCCATACAGATGGGGAAAAGAGTGCATAATGTGAATATTGTATTTATCTCCTGGAGAATAAGTCTATCCATGGCTATTAGGTAAAGGTAAAGGGACCCCTGACCATTAGGTCCAGTCGCAGATGACTCTGGGGTTACGGCGCTCATCTCGCTTGACATACAGCTTCCGGGTCATGTGGTCAGCATGACTAAGCCGCTTCTGGCGAACCAGAGCAGTGCACGGAAATGCCATTTACCTTCCCACTGGAGTGGTACCTATTTATCTACTTGCACTTTGAGGTGCTTTTGAACTGATAGGTTGGCAGGAGCAGGGACTGAGCAACGGGAGCTCACCCCGTCGCGGGGATTCGAACTGCCAACCTTCTGATCAGCAAGTCCTAGGCTCTGTGGTTTAACCCACAGCGCCACCCGTGTTCCTATGGCTATTAGACCTCATGACTATTAGACCTCTGCCTTCATGGTTGGGGGGCAGAATTGCTGCTGAATCCCAGTTGCTGGAAATCGCAGGAGGGGAGAGGGCTCTTGCTCTTGGGTCTTGCTTGGGGGATTACCCACGGGATCTAGTCGGCTACTGTAAGAACAGGAAGCTGGTCTAGATGGCCACTGGCCTGATCCAGCTCTTCTCAGGTTCATGGCTGTATGTTCTATGTAGTTTGTTTATGGTGCTGAGGGTTGCTGGGAAATCCATATCCTCAGTAAAATTAACTACGAACCCCAACATTTGGAACCCCTCCAAACCTGTGCCAACTTTTGCAGCCTTCGCATCCGGCTCACACAGCTACGATTTCCTAGCATTCCCTGCGAATATTAGTTTTGAAATCACTCAAAGAATTGTAGCTCTGTGAGGGGAATAGAGGGAGTCTCCTAACTACACTCAGCACGCTTAACAGCTCCCATAATTCTTGACTGTTTAAAGTGGCATCATAGCTTTCAAATGTTTGGTGTGAAGGTGGCCTTAGTCTGTGCCATGATGACATGTGGATTTTGAGGATAATGTTCGACAGCTTTTGACAGGTAAAAATAGGGTCAGATGGATGTGTAATAACTAGACCTGCTCCAATCCATCAGGCTTCAGGAGAGGGAGAAAGGGATTGGCAGGCCTCTCCTTTGGCACTGCTGAAAGACCAGCAGCGTCTGTCCGCCTCTCCTTGAGATTTTTCCATCCCAGTCGGCTGCTACTGCACCTAAACTCCGAGCCGCCTGTTGTTCTTTCCCCGCCTTGAAATAATTTCCCCTTTTGTGTTGTGTTTTTAAGATTGCCTGCCTCAGGGCAGGGACTGCCTTGTTTCTGTTACTTGCAAACAGCTTGAGCAGCCTGCTTTGGCTGAAGAGCAGGATGAAGATGCTTTTAAAACAAACAGGTAGACTCACGAAAAGGAGTCACCTCCACATGCACAACCTGTCTCTTCTGCACTCTCTTCTAGAGCGATGGTGTGTTTCATTCGCTTGCTCCACCATCACACATCTACTAAAATTTTGAAAAGTCATTTCTGCCTTTTCTACGCATTTGGGCACCTCTTAAGAGGGACACAGGTGGCGCTGTGGGTTAAACCACAGAGCCTAGGACTTGCCGATCAGAAGGTCAGCGGTTCGAATCCCTGTGACGGGGTGAGCTCCAGTTGCTCAGTCCCTGCTCCTGCCAACCTAGCAGTTCGAAAGCACGTCAAAGTGCAAGTAGATAAATAAGTACCGCTCCGGCGGGAAGGTAAACGGCGTTTCCATGCGCTGCTCTGGTTTGCCAGAAGTGGCTTAGTCAAGCTGGCCACATGACCCGGAAGCTGTACGCCGGCTCCCTCGGCCAATAAAGCGAGATGAGCGCCACAACCCCAGAGTCGGCCATGACTGGACCTAATGGTCAGGGGTCCCTTTACCTTTACCTTTACCTTTAAGGGATCATAACCCAAATCTGCATGATGGTTCCTGAGATCAAGGCGCAGGTTGTCCTCCATGTTTGGATTCAGGCGGGCATCTTTTTTGAACCAAGATGGCCAACGGAACCTTTCAAACCTGCACTGGTTTTAACCAGAGATTTCAAAATGGCGTCGACTTTTTCGGTTTCTTCCAATTCCCAAGCAACACCAATGGAACGGCGGCATACAAGCAGCTTTGTCAATAAAACAAAACAAAATGGTCTCCAGTAGCCACTGACAACCAGAAAGAATTGCCCTAACCTCAAAGGATGATGACGCTCTCCTGGTCGTGCCTCGACCTGACGAGGCTTATTCTAGTGGCAAGGAGAGAGATGGCCTTTTCTGTAGTAGGCACCATTCCTGCAGAACCACTGTCCAGACGACAAGACTCCCTTCTCAGCCTCATTGATGTGGTCCAACAGAAAGCAGAGCAATGTGTTTGGCACCAGCTGGGTTGCAGGAAATGCTGGAAGAAGACATATCCAACCGTCTTAGGGACCTCAACTCCAGATTTGTGTAGTAGGGTTTACTCCTTAGCCTTTTCTTGTCTCCTATATGGCCCTCAATGCAGTGGAGGTTTCCATCAGAGTTTTCCATTGCTACCTTCCCAGGTTGGCAGGCCCCATCTGCCCCTCACGTCCCTCTACAGCATGTGGAGAAACTGCCTTCTTGACCATTGGACCCACTGTTGGTCTCGTCTGTTCAATCTGCCAAAGCCTGTCTTCGCATGCAAGGGAAATTCCTAACTCACTGAGGGTTTGAGACCCATTGGCTACCCTCACCTGGTTTGTCCAGTCAAACAAAGCCATTTCCTGGGGTGTGGCCACTGTCAGCTTCCAGGAACCGCAGGTGAGAGCTGAGCACAGGGTGGGGACCAAAGGTGAACAAACTACCCTAGAAGGAGCACAATGTGTCCCCCACCAGAGGTACTACCTCTCCCATAGCACCCCAGGCTGGAGTAAGCTAGCTTATACACACACACTGTACAAAGGTAAAAATGACATGAGTTACTCCACCCACTTTTATCTCTAGCTCCACCCACCACCAGCACGTGGACCCCAGAGTGTCGCCTCAGATGAAATGTGGCCCTTGGGCAGAAAAAGATTCTCCACACCCAAGCTAGTGGCTGTCGTTTCGATCTGGATTTTGTGGGTCTCTTGTATGTTTGCTTTCTGCACACCACTTGGTTATTGTGCATGAAAGGCAATATACAGATAAAAAGATATTGCAGTAAATGGCTTGCAGTAATTGGTAGGGATCTTAACCCATAATACTACTAATATTAGTAACTTTAATATTACCAGCCTCTATCATTTTTGGGTGCCTGCTGAAGACATTCTTATTTAGACAAGGCTACCTAGATGTTTAGAAAGTTCGTATGAGTTTGTTTTAGTCTGCTCTGTTGTGGGGTTTGTAACTTTCCGTATGTTTTAGATTCTGGTTGTAAATTGTTTAGCGATAATTTTATTGCTTTTTTTGGGGGGGGGGTAAACCGCTCTGAGGTTTACACTCAAGCAGTACAGCGGTACCTCTGGTTACATACTTAATTCATTCCGGAGGTCTGTTCTTAACCTGAAACTGTTCTTAACCTGAAGCACCGCTTTAGCTAATGGGGCCTCCCGCTACCGCTGCTGCTGCTGCGCAATTTCTGTTCTCATCCTGAAGCAAAGTTCTTAACCCAAGGTACTATTTCTGGGTTAGCGGAGTCTGTAACCTGAAGCGTATGTAACCTGAAATGTATGTAACCCGAGGTACCACTGTACATAAATTTCATGAAATAAATAAACACTGTAACTGCCAATTACTACAAATACCCAGACTGAAACAGGGGACTGAGTATTGCAATGAGGTCTTAGTGCTGATGTATGTACACTTGCGTTCGTCAGGGCCAGTCCAAGAAACCTTGGGGGCCAGCAGAGGAACAAATAACACCCCCGACCCAAGACAAAGTGCCTAGCATTCAAGGCAGGTCAAGGGATCTGGGGCACCAGAGGCAGATTCCCACAAGTCCTTCTCCCCTCCCTGGCAGTACAAGTACAGCAATAAACTGAATGACTAACAGCTTTCTGCCTTTTTATGACTTCCAAAGTCAGCTGCCCGAGGCAGCCGCCTCAGACCGCCAAATGGTGCAGCTGGCTTTTAGCATGTGCCTTAGAAGCCAGGGGCACCATCTTCCCAGATTTCTCTTCTTGAGACTCAGGGGCAGAGGAAGGGGGGTACAGTGGGTGCAGACCACCCTAGGTGTCACCACTGAGGAGGGTGACAAAATACCGGGTGGCACTCACCGCGGGGCCTGCCCCAGGAGAGTCGCATGGCTCGGGCACGCACAGGCTCTGGCTTGCCCAAACGGTCCACCCGCTGCCTCCCCACCAGCTGTAGGGCAGCTGAGTTGGAGGAGGCAAACAGACTCTGGAGGCCATGCAGTGTGCCCAGCCGCTGTGGGTGGCTCACCCTGCCCCTGGGCACACCGCCCCAGGCGCCCGAGCGGCTTCCTCCACCACTGCTCAGGACATCGGAAATGGGAATTAGAAATTGCCGCAATTCTCATGTTTGCCCAGGGTCAGGAACGGAAACCACAAAAATGAACATATATTTTAAAAATTAAAAAATGTCCAGTAGCACCTTAGAGACCAACTAAGTTTGTTCATGGTATGAGCTTTCATGTGCATGCACACTTCTTCAGATACACTGAAAATGAATGTGGGTGGCATTTGCGATTGTTGGGGTTTTTTAGTCCGCAGGTGGTTACACATAAATAACCATGTTGTCCCTGGCATTCTTTTGGCCCTTTCCTTTCCATTGAAATACATTGAATGACATTAGTTGCGATCAATGTATATTTCAACAGAAACCAGACTGCAGCAGAATGGAAACAGCGCTGGTTGCAGTGAACACAGGATGGCACACAAATCGCTGCCTCCTGCATGAATGTTGATTGCCAAAAAATTGGAGAGAAAATTCCAACGAAGGAAGAATGGCAAATTAAATGATGTGAATAGTTAGAACTAGCAAAGATGACAGAGGCCATCAGGAATCAAACAAATCAAAAATTTAAAACTGAATGGGAGTGTCACAGAGTATACTTAGAAAAACATTGTTCCCAAACAAAACCTCTACAGTAATATGCTTTGAGTAATTTTCACAAACTAGTTAACAGATAATGTACGCCATGTGAGATCAATGAATCGAAAGGTGAAAATGGACACAGTTAAATAGAAAAAAGAAGAAGTCAGGACCTGCAATTTGGTGGAGGGAAGTCACTGTTAAATATGTTGTTGCATTCTGGGGGGTTTTTTAAAATGTATTTTTTTATGTTTTGAAGAATGAAATGAATAACTGTACTAATAAGCAAACACAATAAATAATATTGCAAAAAACAAAAAACAAATCTCTGCCTCCTCAGATCCCCGTACCAGAGGAGACAGTGAGGAACTCCTGCAACTTATCCTAACTAACAGGGCATCCTTCAAAAGGCAAACGTAGGGGCCATTGTGTTCCTAACGCAGGATTGCATTGCAAGATGCAACTAGGGACAGCTGCCCAGCCTCTTCCTAAATAACTGCAGTGAAGGAAGGTCCAACCTTCTCCAAAGGGCTGTGTGCTGCACCGTCAAACAGCTTGGGCTGTTGAGAAGATTCAGCCAACACCTCCTTCCTTGCCATTTCCTCCCATTACTTCTAGTTCTGACCTGTGGAGAAACGTCTTCTGCATGACAGCCCTTCAGGTATTTGAAGGCGACCATCCAGGCTAAACTCACGCAGTGCTTCCAAACGTTCCTTGCAGGACTTGGCGAACCATATCCGAGACACTTCTGGAAGGAGTGCTGAAAACTGGGCTGCATAGACTTTAAATCACACATCCTTAAAGAATATTCACACAGCTACGGTTGTGTAGATCTCACGTGTACATCGCATGCAGACAGCGGTTTAGAAGGTGATTCATATTTGAATTGCAATACAGTGGTTCCTTGGGTTACAGACACTTCAGATTACAGATGCTTCAGGTTACAGACTCTGCTAACCCAGAAATAGTACCTCAGCTTAAGAACTTTGCTTCAGGATGAGAACAGAAATTACACGGCGGTGGAGCAGCAGCAGTGGGAGGCCCCATTAGCTAAAGTGGCACCTCAGGTTAAGAACAGTTTCAGGTTAAGAACAGACCTCCAGAACAAATTAAGTTCTTAACCCGAGGTACCACTGTAATACAAAGTTACAACAAAAATCATCCAATTATCAGCACTCTTAACGAAATTTTTCACAGGATTTTTCTTAATTGGATTTTTCACCTGATTTATTTTTTTTAAAAGGGGGGGCGAGAGGAGGAATGTTTTAAATGTACACACAGTCCTGGAGAACTCTAGTGCAGGTGTGTAATCACCGATGGTGATTTTATTTTTATTATTTATTAAATTTCTATACCGCCCTTCCTCCAAGGATCACAGGACGGTTGACAATATAAAAACACATAACATAGTAACAAATAAAAACAATACCACCATCCAGTTTAAAAGGCCATAGATTGTTCTGGGTGAAGAGGAATGTTTTTGCCTGGTGCCTAAAGATATCCTAAACTAATTCTAGAGAGACTTCCTTTAAAGGTAACAGAGGGACAGTGTTTTAGCCAGGGAAATGAGTAATAGGCACTGTCCTTAAGACACCTGAAGCCCATGTACAGATTGTCCTGTATTATTGCTCACCTGCGGCTTCAAACGTGGAGTATGGGATGCAAGCAGAGCAAAGGCAGTACATATAAACAGAGCCAAGGAGTTATTCTGTTTGCCTTGTTCTTTGCGTACCACTACATTCCTCCATTCTACCCCATGGCCCCTGCTTTCCAGAAAGGCTCCCTAATTTTCCACTACCGGCCTCTCTATAGCCCTGATCAAGCAAAGCTATCTGCTCACAAACACACACAGGAGAACTGTGCAAACAGCTCAGGAGTGCTCTCGGGTTTTCATGGCTGCTGCTGTTTGCGCTGCTGAAGAGGCTAGCCTTTTTTTTTCTTTTCTTTTTTGGTGCTGCCGAAGAGGCTAGCTTGCTCTTTCTTTCTTTCTTTCTTTCTTTCTTTCTTTCTTTCTTTCTTTCTTTCTTCTTTCTTTCTTTTTCTTTTGCACAGCCTCTTCAAAGAAATCTCTGACTCTTCAGCGCCTTCCTCTGCTATTTCAATTGTGGTCCTAGGGACCACCTGAAAACACGACGAGGGTCACTTCCCTGGATCACAGGGCCTCAAAGCAGAGAGTGATCTCAAAATACAGAGCTTTGTTGGACTTGGAACCCACCACAGACCACAAAACTAATTCCCAGATTGAGTATGCAATCCCGGAATATGTGAAGTCAGGCACACCTGTGAAAGAGTTCCCCTGAGCATGTGCAGAGTGCACTTCCCTCATACTGCCGGATAACTACAAACAGCTCCCATATGCCCACCATGGGATTTCCTTGTTATGGGATGGAACATCCAAACAGGACCGAGTCTTGTTGCAGACGTTTGAAATCCCTATCTATGCAATACGACCATTTCTTGTCCACCAATTCCATTCTAAATATTAAGCCATTAGCAGAAATGGCCTTTATAGGTTTTCCTGGAACCATGGGGGCTAGAAGCAAGTTTGTACTCTATTCATTGTCTGTTTTTAGGAGGAGGTTCTCAGCATTGGGTGGTTGCCTACCACCTTCCCAGAGGGGCAGTTTTAAACCCAATGTATCACAATCGCATGCCAATACAAACAAGCAGACATCCAGCATCCACTGAGTGCATCGCTAGGAATAGTTTCCAGCACATTGTGTGTCACCCGGAAATCAGCTTCCAGCCACATCAAAAGGCTTCCCTCTCTTTAGCTCCTGCACTGAGCACCTTCTGCTCTCAGCTGGCCCCATTTTGGAGGACTTGCCCTTTTCACAATCTCTGCCAGCCCCCCAAACTCCTGCCCATCTCTCTGCAGCCGCTGTTCCTTCCTGGCCCACCCCTGCCAGTTCTTTGCAAAGCCTCACCTGATCTCGAACGGCAGACGTTTTCCTGCAAGAGAGCTCTGTCTCCAGCTAGCTGAGTGCCAGGTCCGCTCCTGCCCGCCTCACGGTGCCTTCTCGTGTCTCCAGTCGCCCGCTTGCTCGCAGCCACTCCCTGCCACTGGAATCTGCCCCCTGGAGAGAATGTATTCCCAGGTCACACCCCACCTCAGGGCTCCACCTGCTGCGAGGCAAGGCAGGGGTGGCCGAGCCGGTGCCGCCACATTCTCTCCTTCAGGCTGCTTGGGGAGGAATTTGCCGGCACATAATCCTTCCTCAGGGTTCCCAGAGTGCCTCCTTCCAGCCGCGACACCAACTGCAAGCTGCAGAGTCCGTCCTTCTCGCAGGACAGAGGCTCTTTTGGCCTGTAAACACCGGTCCTTATAAACTGGTCACCTTCTTATACATGGCCTACAGCAGGTCGACAGCAGCACATTTGCTGTGCACTACAATGTGAGGAAAGAGCTCTTTTGAAAATTAAAGTGGGTGCAAAGGATTCTATGGGATGGAGCCCCCCAACCCACCCTAAATCATTTTATAAACCGTCCCCTGCCACCTAACGCTTTTTCTCCCTTGTAGATTTATTACAGCTGGTCATAAATCTCAAAATGTTGATTTTCAGAGGTGCAGGATGTGCGGGGAGGAGAGAGCAGATGGGGAGAACAAACCCCATGAGGAGAACAGCAGTGGTTTACAACCGGCGGTCCAGGGGCCCTCTCCTGTCTCAGATGGTTTTAAAAATAAGATTCACCGGCAAAGTTCTTAGATCTAGAGTACCAAAGCCTGAAAAGTCTTAATATATCAGTCAAGTAATATGCAGTTCCCAGAGTGGTTGAAAACCATTCCCTCTCCATGAGGGATTCTGGGAATTGTAGCTGTGGGAGGGAAATAGCGCCCTTAACAAACCACAGCTCCCAGGATTCATTGGAGAAGCCATGACAGTGGTGTCATAGTGCTTAAATGTGTAGTACAAACATGGGCCTCAGTTGGCGTTGATCCATGACGGGGCCTTCTCAGTGGTGACACTTCATTTTTTGAATGCCCTCCGGGCTGACGTCCATCTTTTCCCCTCAGGATTAACCTCCAGGGGGATTTCGAAACATTCCTATTCACCCAGGCATCACATGGCTGTGAGATACTGTTCTCGGCAACCTTGACATTACCAACTGTGAATGACTGTTTCCACACATTTTTAGACGTTCTCGTTTTCTCAGTATTTTACATGTTTTTGTTTATTGTAGGTTTCCTCTAACTTTAGTCATGCTCAGGGGAGACCTGTTGAAGTTAATTAACTTGGGTCTAGTCTAAGGGTACCAGACGTCCCTGATTCCTGGGGACAGTTTCCAGATTTACAAATCAATCCCCTGACAAAATCAATCTATTTAGTAGGAAGTTGAAAAGTGTCCCTGGATTCATTGGGGGGGAAATCTGGTAACCTTAGTCTAGCCTTTTTAATGGTCTACTCTGATACAGAACTTTGGCTGTATCTTCAAAGCACATCCAAAACTTGCTCTTTCCCTCAAAGAATTCTGGGCCCTGCAGGTTGTTAAGGGTGGTTGGGAATGATAACTCTGTGAGACGACAGTACCCAGAATCCTTTGAGGGATGAATGTGCTGTAGTTCTAATTATACTGTTTTGCTGCTTAGTTACCGTATGTGTTTCCCTGGGCTTCTTTGAGAGGAAGGGTGGGGTGGAAATTGAATAGTAAAGAAACAAACAAACAAACAATCTCTATTTCTCTTTATGGGCACAACTGCCACCTGCATTATTTAAGGATAGAAGGTCATAGGAGACCTATCAAAGGTGGTTTGATTTACAAAATTTTATATACAGTGGTACCTCAGGTTAAGAACTTGATTCATTCTCTGAGAAATCAAAGACTGGAACTGAGGGAAGGGTGTGTGTGGGAGGGGGGAGGGAGGAAAAATACGGGGGGGCAATAAGGATGATATGTTTCTGGATAATATGTTTTGTTTTAATTTTGAATAAAAAAAAGTTTTTTAAAAAAAGAACCTAATTCGTTCTGGAGGTCCATTCTTAACCTGAAACTGTTCTTAACCTGAGGTACCATTTTAGCTAATGGGGCCTCCCACTGCCGCCACACGATTTCTGTTCTCATCCTGAAGCAAAGTTCTTAACCCGAGGTAATATTTCTGGGTTAGCAGAGTCTGTAACCTGAAGCATCTGTAACCCAAGGTACCCCTGTACTGTACTTTTACACACACTTTGAAGCCAACAGGCTCCCAGGTTTGCTACTAGAATATTGCCCCCCCACAAAAAAACAACAACACTTGGGCTGTCCCCTGAAGCTAGACCTCTTCGTTGCCTCCTGCCCATTCTCAGAAGGAGGGGTGACACCCGACATCTGCCCCAACAGCAAAACACAAGACGGTGTTGAGGTTTCTGAAAACTTGCCTGGTCACTGTTCAAGTCTTACTTGCCCAACCAGCCCACACCTCCCACAGCCAACAGAACCGTATCTGTTTTGCCCTTGCCAGGACTGGAAAAAAACTCAGAAGAGAACCTGGGGGGCAGAAACCTCAACATTGAAGAGAAGTTCCCCCCTCACGTTGGCCACCTCATGTTGTGCATGAGAAACCTGATTGATCCTCTACACCGATCTTTGCCAACCGGGTGCCTCCAGGTTGGGCTACAACTCCCAAAAGCCAGCGCATGTGGGGTTTCGTAGCCCAAAACGTTGGGAGGGTGCCTGGCTGGCAAATACTGCTCCACAATATCTAGTGAAAGAATGACACGAGAAGTGAAGTACTGCACTCCTGCATCTTTTAATAGTGTAGAACGGAGGAGGAGCGATGGAGTTCTGGACTTACTGTATTTTTCGCTCTGTAAGACTCACTTTTCCCCTCCTAAAAAGTAAGGGGAAATGTGTGTGCGTCTTATGGAGCGAATGCAGGCTGCGCAGCTATCCCAGAAGCCAGAACAGCAAGAGGGATTGCTGCTTTCACTGCACTGTTCTGACTTCTGAGATTCAGAATGGTTTTTTCTTGTTTTCCTCCTCCAAAAACTAGGTGCGTCTTGTGGTCTGGTGCGTCTTATAGAGCGAAAAATACGGTACATCTTGCAGTATCCCTGAACTTGGTGGGGGGAGATTTTTGGTTATGCCTTTTTAACAGGAGACGCGTCAGTACAGTGGTACCTCGGGTTAAGTACTTAATTCGTTCCAGAGGTCCGTACTTAACCTTAAACTGTTCTTAACCTGAAGCACCACTTTAGCTAATGGGGCCTCCCGCCGTAGCACAATTTCTGTTCTCATCCTGAAGCAAAGTTCTTAATCTGAAGCACTATTTCTGGGTTAGCGGAGTCTGTAACCTGAAGCATCTGTAATCCGAGGTACCACTATACCTGATAGGAGTTGGAGTCAGTCCAACAAAATATGGAGGGACACAGGTTCTTCTTCCCCAGGTGTAGAAGTGTGTGCAGATTGGTGCTTTTGTCTCCCCACCTACCACCACCCCGGCACAACAGCTGCACCTTCAAAAACTCCCATTTTCACAAAGCTGTGAAAGGTACAGGAATCTTCGTCTCCTTTGTCACCCTACGGGACTGCCTAAGGCACCAAGCCTGGCCAGCATGACCACTGCTAGGGATTCATAGTTCAGCAAGAGCTGAAGAACTGTGAGAAAGCCGCCCCTCAACTGCCTCAAAAGATCGCCCCTTGGGTTCTCCATCCACGGATTTGATTCTCAGTGGGCGCCTCCAGACCTCCATTTTATTCTGCATCCATCACGACAGTACTGGGGTGGTCATACACAATCATCATTTCAACAACATTTGCACTTGCAAATGTTCTGGGGCGCTCTCTCATGCTGTTTCATTTCCAGCCAATGTATATCCTGCTGAAACAGGACGCGGGTGGCGCTGTGGTCTAAACAACTGAGCCTCTTGGGCTTGCCGATCAGAAGGTTGGCAGTTCGAATTCCTGCGATGGGGTGAACTCCCGTTGCTTTGTCCCAGCTCCTGCCAACCTAGCAGTTCAAAAACACACCAGTGCGAGTAGATAAATAGGTACCGCTGTGGCGGGAAGGTAGACGGCATTTCCGTGTGCTCTGGTTTCCGTCATGGCGTCCCATTGCGCCAGAAGCGGTTTAGTCATGCTGGCCACATGACCCGGAAAGCTGTCTGTGGACAAACGCTGTCTCCCTCAGCCTGAAAGCGAGATGAGCGCCGCAACCCCATACAGTGGTACCTCGGGTTAAGAACTTAATTTGTTCTGGAGGTCCGTTCTTAACCTGAAATTGTTCTTAACCTGAGGTACCACTTTAGCTAATGGGGCCTCCTGCTGCCGCCGCGCAATTTCTGTTCTCATCCTGAGGTAAAGTTTTTAACCTGAGGTACTATTTCTGGGTTAGCGGAGTCTGTACCCTGAAGCGGCTGTAACCCGAGGTACCACTGTAGTCATCTATGACTGGACTTAACCATCCAGGATCCTTTACCTTTATCCTGCAATTTTTCATACAGCAATAATGTGGTAGCATTGGGGAACCATGGCAGAACAAGAGCCAGTGCGGTGTGGGTGGTCAAGGTGCTGATCTAAGACCTGGGAGAGCAGGGTTCAAATCCCCACTTAGCCATGATGCTCGCTGAGTGACTCACTCTCCACCTGAACTACCTCACAGGATAAAATGCGGAGAGCTATGTACACCACCCCAAGCTCCTTAGAGGAAAAGCTGTGGTATAACTGTAAAAATAAAGTAAATAAACACAAAGCAGAATAAATTCATCATTAATGCACTATTGTGGGGAAGGTCCTGTAGCTCAGTGGCAGACCATCTGCACTGGATGCCGAAGGTCGCAGGTTCAACCCCAGGCCTCTCCAGGAAGGGTTGAGAGAGATGCCGCTCTCTGCAATCTTGGATGGCTGCCGCCTTCTGGTGCAGACCATACTGAGCTGAGATGGGCCACTGGTTTGACTCAATACAAGGCAGCTTCCCATGTTCCTATGTGCCTAGACCAGGGTTTCCCAAACTTGGGTCCCCAGCTGTTTTCGGACTACAATTCCCATCATCCCTGCTAGCTCAGGATGGTGGGAGTTGTAGTCCAAAACCAGCTGGAGACCCACGTTTGGGAAACCCTGGTCTAGAACATGTTGCAGAAGACACCCACAATAAAACAAAAATTAAATTAAAAACCCAGCCCCTCTGTCACAAAGTGGTTACTCTGTAAATCACCGGCAAGGCAACTTTCCTGCTCCTGCTGCTTTATCTCATTGACTAAGGAAGGCTGCCACCTGTTGGCATTATCTTTTAGTGAGCTCTAAAGCAATGGGTGTGGGTCGGCTGTGGGTTAAACCATCCCTGCGACAGGGTGAGCTTCTGTTGCTCGGTCCCAGCTCCTGCCAACCTAGCAGTTCAAAAGCACCTCAAAGTGCAAGTAGATAAATAGGTACAGCTCCAACGGGAAGGTAAACGGCATTTCCATGCACTGCTCTGGTTCTCCAGAAGCGGCTTAGTCATGCTGGCCACATGACCCGGAAGCTGTATGCCGGCTCCCTCGGCCAGTAAAGCGAGATGAGCGCTGCAACCCCAGAGTCGGCCATGACTGGACCTAATGGTCAGGGGTCCCTTTACCTTTACCTAAAGCAATGGGCATTTTCTGCTAGCAAAAGCATAAAGTGTGTTTGTGTTGCATGACCTTTGGGCTGTTTCTATAACAGTCCTCGGTTGCACACGGAAATCTCTGCTGCGTAGGTTTTAAAATCCAATGCCCTTTTAAAATGTGTTGGGGGGGGTTGTTCTTGTATTTATTATGTATTTGGTGTTTTTTATATCGCGCTTTTATGTTGTGAACTGCCCTGAGACCTGCGGGTACAGGGCGGTATACAAATTTAATAAATAATAATACACAATAATTACATTGTTACGGAATTGGAATCTTTAAGACAGGTGTGCTGTACCATTGCCTTTGATGTTGCTGAACTCCTCCCATCATCCCTGGCCATTGGCTATGCTTGCTGGGAACTGATGGGCATTGTCTTGGCACAATCTCAGAGGACCAAAGATTCCTCCCACACCTCTTCATTCACAAGATATTCCTGCATTGCAGGGGGTTGAACTAGATGATCCTCAGGGTCCATTTCCAACTCTACAATTCTATGGTTCTAAGCAGGACCTGCGTATGAGTTGCCTTGCGTTATTGCATAGGAAAGCATCCAGATGAATTGCATCCTCCTGAAGTCAGTCTCTTCTGCCAACCTGCCCTTAAGGGCACCACCTCAAGGACCCGTCCTGGAACGCGGAACATACATGCTGGTGAGACAGGACCAAACCGGAAGATCTCTCCCACGTCATTCCAAAGGCATTTTTGACCAACAGGAAGCCACTACCCCTGGGATAAACCCAGTGGCCTGGTATGTGCTTGTGACTTGCTTCAGGTGGTGTTGGGTAGCTGACATGCAGCCAGACAGGGAGGACCTGCCCCACAAGATCTTAGTAGGGACAACTGGGGAAGGCTGCTCTGTTTGCCATCACAAGGACACATATTTTGCAGAGCAGGTGGTGCCAATCACTTTACGCGGACACTGGATTCACCAGAATCCTTGGATTTCAGCAAACCCCTTTCAAAAAGTGGCAATTTCCCCCCATGTGAACCTGCAGCTCTCCAGATGCTATTCAACTCTTAACTTCTATCAACCCCAGCCTATATGGCCAATACTCAGAGATAATGGGAGACAGCATGTTCCTCATCCATCGTCTGAAGTGAAAGGACAAGGACGTAGTCAAACAGCTTAGATATCTCCACAGACCTGTAACTATGATCCATGTTAGCTAACTAGCCTCCATGTACAGATGTAGAGGCTGATTGGAGGGGATGTGGATAGCTCTTCGGCCCAGGGCCTCATGCTCAAAAAGGGGCCTCCAATTTAGACACCTGTTAATCTTTTGGCATTCGATAAATTTCACAACTTGTATTTATGTGCACCAAATTGCAATGCAATCTCTCATCTTGGAACTGCAAATTTAAGAAAAGATTAAACCTGGCCCCTGGATACAAAGGTGTTGGAACCGCGAAGTTACAGCCCTTTCCCAACTTTTACCATGCCAAAGTCACTTCTGTAAACACAGGAAGTGGAATGAAAAATTCTTTAGGGAAGTAAAACTCTGCTTGGTGTGGAATTTTTTTAGTGCACTTGGACGAAGGATGCACACCCAGCATCAATAGACACATACATATTTGGAATTCCCTTTCTAAACAAATAACCCTGTTGTACTTTGCTTAGTGCAAGACCAAGTTTTACAGAAAAAGGTGATAAGTTTGTTTGGATGAAATTCGAAACCCAAGATTTGTGTGGTTTGCAGGCATGACTGACCTGTGAAACTTTCTGCAGATCATGAACACAAATAAGCTGAATGCAGCCTTCCTAGAGAAACTGGAAATGAAGAATGTCCACAGACTGGATCGCTTGCAGCAAAGGATGAGCATAAAGGTCTGAGCTGTACTAACTTATCCCTGACTGAGAGTAAAACAAACAAGGTAACCTAACTCTTCTGCTCCTGCTGATATGAAAATGACAGAAAGCTCCAGGGAACAGCAACTCTTCCACATTCCTTTAGAACAGAAGTGGGCAAAATGCGAATTGGGATCTACTTATCTAGGTGGTTTGCAGCAGATAACCAGAGGTGTCTAACTTGAGCAGTTGCTAGGGAGTTGCTAGGGAGAAGACCTTGTCAGTGGTAGCCCAGCCAAAGGCTCACCTGGTGGCCTGCGCTATGTTATTTCAGGGCAAATGAGAAGGAGAACATCTTGTTCTCTCCCAGGCTTTTAATCACAATCTAGGGGTGCTTTACTTCTGCACCAAGTTCCCGTTGGGTGCAGTTTATGCTAGCTTTAAGTGTTTCAGTTATTTTAGCTGTGTTCTGGGTTGGTTGTTGCTGTAATCTATTTAAGAACACAACAGCCAAACTAGATCTGATCATGGTTCCACGTTGTCCAGCATACTCTCCAAGTAGTCAATCAGGTGGCTGTAGAGAGACCACAAGCAGGACTTGAGTGTGACAGCAACTCTCCCCACTTGTGATTTCAAGCAACTGACATTCAGAGGCACACACAGTGTGTCAGGTACCACACAGCCATCATAGCTAGTAGTTCCTGACAGTTTTAGCCATGAATTTTTCCAATCCTCTTTTTTTAAAAGCCATCCAAGTTGGCAGCCATTGCTGCCTCTAAACTGCTACATCACAACACAGATTATCTTTTTGGTCATAGGTCCACATGCTTCAGAAGAAGGTGGATCGCAAGGAAGAGGAGCAAAACAGTGTGAAAATGAGAATTTATTTGCTTTGGATATCCAGCAGCAGCAGCTCTTAACGGTTGGACTTGGCCACACGCTCCAACTCGTCCTTCTTCTTGATGGCATAAGAGTTGGAGGAACCCTAGAAATGGGAGGCAACCGTGAGACACAGACATACACACACAGCAGCATGATCCCAAGCTCAGCCTGAAGCAATCTGCTCAAATAACTTCTTCCCAATAGGTGGCAATTCTAGTCACATACACCTTCACAGTCACCCCTCCAATGAACAGCTGAAGGAGCTGCTACAGAATAGCTGCAGCAACTGGCATATACACATAATGGATACCATTTCAGCTATTTAAGATTATGGTTTCAATCCCACAACACCGTAAGCTTTTTGGGCCAAATACCAGGTTGCGTGTCAAGCAATCATTTTACAAGAGAGATTATGTTGCCTGAGAATGCTGTTAACAGCTGGACCTAGAGCAGGGGTCAGCAAACTTTTTCAGCAGGGGGCCGGTCCACTGTCCCTCAGACCTTGTGGGGGGGACAGACTATATTTGGGGGGGGGGAATTGAACGAATTCCTATGCCCCACGGAGATGGGGCATTTTAAATAAAAGGACACATTCTACTCATGTAAAAACATGCTGATTCCCAGACCGTCCGCTGGCCAGATTGAGAAGGCAATTGGGCCGGATCTGGCCCCCGGGCCTTAGTTTGCCTACCCATGACCAAGAGCAACCATGGGCTGCTGTGACAATGTCTCAGTTTCAGGAACTGTTCCTACTGCTGCACAAGGCATCTCTCAGGCAACTTTCAGCTAAAATCTTCAAGGAGTGCTGCACTTGTATATTTTGCAGTTTAGGACAACGCAACCGCAAACCAATTCATTCTTGGGGTTATAATGAGAGCCCTATTTACCATCCCTGCACCTGGCTTTGAAAACCCTGCTGCTGATTTCCAAGTGACAACAATTTACTTATTCCTACACCACCTTTCAGGAAAACGCTGCTCTTGCATAAAACTTAAAAACACAAGAACACAACACTACTAGAAAATATGTTTTCAAAATTAAGAAGCAGCAGGAGTTTAAAAGCTTCCAAAACAGGAAATTAATTAACCACACACTAGAATAACAACAGTAAAAAAAGATTAGAATGTGCCACTGCCAGGATGCTACTTAAACCCCACTGAAGGAACTTGCTATTAGTTGATTCTCACCTTAGCTGCATTGATCAGCTCATCTGCTAGGCACTCAGCTATGGTCTTTATGTTGCGGAAGGCAGCTTCACGAGCCCCAGTGCAGAGCAACCAGATAGCCTGCAGGGGGGAGACAGAGATTACATTGGCATGCAGAGTCAGGTGAGAAAATGCTCTTCCTTAATCATAGAATTGTAGAGTTGGAAGGGACCCTGAGGATCATCCAGTCCAACCCCCTGCAATGCAGGAATCTTGACTAAAGCACCCCAACAGGTGGCCATCCAACCTCTGCTTGAAAACCACCACCACCTGCCAAGGGAGCTCATTCCACAGTCAAACAACTCTTACAAGACAATCCCGTACCTGATTGACACGACGCAAAGGTGACACATCAACAGCTTGTCTCCTCACTGTGCCAGCTCGACCAATACGGGTAGAGTCTTCACGAGGGCCACTGTTGATGATGGCATTCACCAGGACTTGAAGGGGGTTCTGTAAAAAAGATAAAAGCAGGTTAAGGCTGCAACTACTGTCTACTCCACGGAGTAACATACAACTTCTAACAACAGCCAATGTCATGACTTATACAAGACACATCTCTTCAGACTCACTTTCCCCTTCTGTATAATGGACACAGCCCACACAAGTGAAGATTAGCAAAAAATATTCTAGGTTCATATACCAGAAATGGCTTACAGGAAGTTAATGACAAGGTCTCCCATCTTCCTAGACAATAAAACTGGTGTATGAACTATTCTGCAGTTACCAATGGTACAATCCCTCCAATGAGACACACAATTCCTCCAAACTAAAAACAAAAAAACAAGGCTAGAGAACAAAGGTAATATATACTTAAGGAACTGAGAAGAATCCTGTAAGCCCATCCACAAAACCTGCAAATTTCATCCCAAGTGAAAGGGAGACCTGCCCTGCCCAAATGTTAATTCACATAAATGCTCTTAGTATATAAGAGTATTAATAAGAATATAGGAAACACAAGATGCATAGCAAATCAGGATAGCCCAGTAAATACAAACCTATGCAATTCTGTACTTTTGGGGAGCTGAATTTTCACCCTACCATATCCAGAAGGCTTGGTAATGGAAACCTTTGTCTAATACTACAGTTAAAACACTTGTGAAAATGCTAACTGCTTAACACCTGCTAAAAACCTAACACAAACCAGGTAGTTCTACGGCAGTTCTGGAAACCTTGCAAGAATGGAGATTGATTTTAGGAACAAATCACTTATTTGTATTAGAAAATCCACAATTTCACTTATAAGTACTTTAAGAACTCTCAAGTGGATGCGAGTCATAACCAATTTGATTTGATCGTTTTTAATTTGTCAAGTGGGAAAATAAGATTGCAACATACATATTTAGCAATCTAAATCTAAATCTAGCTGGACCTTAGGGAATGGATTAAAACCTTTACCTCAACCAATAGCCGAACATATTCTGAGAAACACACTACTTTGCATCACACTGAAAATAATGGGAAGCATGTAATGGGCCACATCAGTCAACACAATTAGTGTCTGATGGGTTGGGAGGAAACAGATTTTTCTATTGCTTGCCTTCTGAATGAACACATACTGGGCTATTCTTCCCAAAATACACTACTAGTGAGTAGAAAGAACATCCACTTACTCTTTAGATGACAAAAACACATTTCTTAGTCAACTAATGTTTTCTAAAACTATACCTAAATTTTGCTTCAATGTGCATAGCTAGGCCTCGCCACACCAGGTATTTCTTTCTGGTGGGCGTTTATCCATCTCCTCTCCCTCTAGCCTCCAGGATCAAAAACCCATCTCACAATATGTCAGCTTCCACAGACAGCTTTTCTGGTCCGTGTCTCACCTCTCCTGTGAGCAGATGGATGATCTCAAAGGCATGCTTGATGATGCGCACAGTCATGAGCTTCTTGCCATTGTTGCGTCCATGCATCATCATCGAGTTAGTGAGGCGCTCAACGATAGGACACTGGGCTTTCCGGAAGCGCTTGGCAGCATAGCGCCCAGCACTGTGTGGCAAATACTTGGCATATTTCTCCTTCACTGCAATGTAATCCTAAAGAAGCATAAGGAAAAAGTATTAGGAAACAAGCAGGGATGCAAGCTCATTCTCCGCTGGAAGACAACACTGTCCAAGAGCTCTGTCCAGTTTGTTTACAACCTCATTCCATACCTGCAAGGAGATGTCACTGATCTGCACATCATCTGTACTCCATTTCCCAAACAGCTTGATATCAGGGGTCTCTGCCACAGCAGGGGCTGTCTCCCAGTCAGTCATTCTAGAGGTGGAATAAATATTAGGTATTGAATTCGCCCAATCTACCCTTCAATGGCTCAGGTAGAATATGCAAACTGAACCTGTACTAGCTGCCACACAAAAGTGATTTTTTTTGCTAGCAAGGTCAAGTACCTTTATGCACATGAAAGGTATGAGCTGTCACCCTTTACTGGTACACAGGACATCAAATATTGTGAGCAAGCTTCAAGACTCTTGCAAAGGTTTGGATAGGTATCAATTATGTGAGCTACATCCCGCATTCAACATTTGTATGCTCATTCATTCAAATCTGGGTTACCTTGCTCACTATCAGATCCACCACTCGAGCCATTTCCAAAATAAAGAAATAAATACATCAGAATTGGCCAAAATGTTATCCATCATATGTTTATCAACTTCAGCTCCCATCATTTCTGGGGCTGATGGGAGCTGCAGTGAAACAATTTACGGAGGCCATCATCTTAGCTACCTGTAATGTTGCTGTATTCTTGTCTAGAAAGTTAGGGCACTGTTTTTCACCCTCATTTTGAATGTGAAGATCTGGCGCCCCAAACCCTTGGGACAATGCAACTGAGACAACACAGGCTGACTTGTGCAACAAATAAAAGAAATGAAATGCTATCTTTGCTCAAAGTGACAAAAGTGTATGACTGCAGGCTTGGCCCCTTCCTTCCTTCTTTCTTTCTTAAGCAAAGGTGGGGACCAGATCTGCAAAATCGGGCCTACTTTCCCTTTTGTGAAGTGGTGAAGGAAAGAGAAGGCTCTTGAAGTGGGCCTCATATAAAATTGGTAGGGCTAAATGCGACTTGCAAGTCTGGCTGAAGCATATCGCACAACTGTAGGGTTGGGAGATACCCTAAGGCAGTGTTTCCCAACCTTGGGCCTCCAGCTGTTTTTGAACTACAATTCCCATCATCCCTGACCACTGGTCTTGCTAGCTAGGGATGATGGGAGTTGTAGTTCAAAAACAGCTGGAGGCCCAAGGTTGGGAAACACTGATCTAGTCCAACCCACAGCAATGCAGGAATCAGCTACGGAAGGCCAGGTGGGGAGAAAGACAAGGTCGCTCGCCCTCCCTTCTTAAAACGACTGTTGCTGAAATAAAACTCATCACGTTCCCTCCCCCCCCCCAGGAGCCGAAGGAGGGAGGCGCAACTGGTCCTCCGTCTCCCTCCTTCACAACAACCCTGCGGAGTAGCACCGAGGGGTGACGAGCGGCCACGTGGCCTGCTCGGCAGTCAGGCGGGATCTGAAGCGAGGCCTCCCCGCACAGTGGCTTCACCGCCGCCCTTCCTCGGTTTCTCTGCGCCTCCCTCCTCCCGCCCCACGTGCCCCTTCCCGGCCCCCCCAGAGGCCTTTTTCTGGCCTTCGCGCCGGTTGATAGCCTTCCCCCTCACCGCCCCCCAATAAGACTCCGGTTTCCACCCTTATTTTCCTCCTCCCTATCAACTCACATGGAGGCGCTTCGCTCTCCTCCCCGCGTCCCGCTCGCTCGCAGAGGCAGAAAAGGGCCACGCGCGGGGTTACCCAGAGTCTTATGCACGGGCTACCGGCTTCCGGCGCGCCATACGCATGCGCGACTACGTTCTCAAACTCTCTCGGCGAACCAAGTTCTCGCGTGGTTTGTTCCGCGCACGCGCGCCTGTGACTACCCTCTGCTTCCGATTCAAAATGGCAGCCTGGATGCCGAGGAAGCGGTTGTTGAGGGAATTTACCTTGGTTTTCTTATATTTTGCCCTCAGAGCACCCCGTCTTTCGGCGTTCTGTCACGCTTCCGATATTCGGTTGTGGGGTTTGTTTGTTGTTTGGCACCTCTGAATATAGGTAGAGATTCTACAAGTTAAACCTTTTTTTTTTTCTCCTGCGGGGCTTCCGGTGCGTTTTATCGCGTTGTTTTGGGAGATGGCGCATGCGTACTTTTAATTTTAGCCGACCGCAGCTTATCCCTGTGGCAGTCGGCGAAGGCCGGATTTCGAAGTCTCTCCGAGACAAGCACATGGCGGGCGGCAGGGAGCCCTATAAGAAAGCAGTAGACACTTGCAGTGGGGCGGCTGTTTGGTGTCTCAGAGTTCTTCTGCTGGTCGCTAGAGCACGGTTTCCCAAACTTGGGCCTTCAGCGGCTTTTGGACTACAACTCCCATCATCCCTAGCTAGCAGGACCAGTGGTCAGGGATGCTGGGAAATGTAGTCCAAAAACAGCTGGAGAGCCAAGTTTGGGAAAACCATGGCTTGCTCAGTGACCATGCTTTGACTGTGTGTTTGTGTACACACACACACCGCCCTATACCCAGAGGTCTCAGGGCGGTTCACAGAACAAAATCAAAATATGAAACCACAAAATATACAATCAAAATAAAAACAACAACCCAATAAAACCCCAGTATCAATTTCAGAGCAGCTGAAACTGTTCCATTTATTATGATGCCCAGGTGTATCGCTGGAATATATTCATCTCTCTCCTCCCCTTGCTTCTACCTTACATATGTACACCCATCTGAATAAAGGCTTACTTCTGAGCTGTTGGGGAAATGTGTCCTTCTCCCCATATTCGGGTTGTGCTCAGTCTGGTATGCCCTACAATGGCCAGACTATCTCATTGCATTTGCCCAACCACCCCTGATGGACACTGCCATCCTGCTGCCTGGCACAAATGCATGTGAAACCTACTGTTGCTTCCTATCAGCAACTATAACAGTTCCAGGTAGTTGCATACTTGACATCTGTCTCTACCAACACATCTCTGACTTAACAGATTTGGTTTCTATCTTTTGCTGTATTCATAGTGAATAGATTATGCTGTTCCTCTCGCAAGAGGACTCCTTTCCCTTGGAGGAATCCTACTGCAGACCAGTGTTAAAAGAAAACCAATCTATTGAAGGAGCCCATGGCAAAGTGTCCACTTGTGCTCACTTGCAAAACAGGGCCCCTCCTCTCACCAGTACACTCAGATCTTTGTCTCTTCCTACTTCCTACTTTCTAACTGATACCAATACCTAAGTAAAGTACTTGGTGGGAGTGGAGGTGAGATTTTTTCCTGAAGAAGAGAATTCAAAGACTCCATTTACACAAGATGCTCCAGCATTGACCGTATATTTAATATTTAACACATAAAGTTTATTAGTGACAGATTTGGATTTACTGATTCGATTCTCAAATAGAAAAGTACTTATTCTTGTCATTCATGAAATCATGCTCCCCTCTAAAAACTTGGGATTGCATTTTCTATATATGTATATATAATGATTGAGCTTTAAAATGCTGTATTATTAGATTCTCTATTGTGTGACTGCAGCCAGGCATATATTTCCCCTCATCCCCAGTTGGGAGGAAATTATACTGGGCCTTTCTAGCATGTTCAGCTCTTTATTTGTATGATCTCTCCATGCATTTGCTCTGCTCCTTAGCTGTAGACCAAGTCAAGAACCTCATTCATGTTAGTGCGTGGAAGCATGCGGCGCTGCCGCAGCCGTTTAATACTCCCATCCACATGGTAGCCCGTCTGCTTGTCGTGAATGCAGTTGCGCAGGTAACGCCGGGTGGCTTTGAGCTGATCAATGTTCTCCCCTGTTTCTACTATAGAGCGATCTAACTGTGCCGTGGACTACAAAGAGAGACAAAGGCAGAAAAAGACAAGTAAGCAGGTGGTCCAGAGTCAGGGAAGGTGTCCCCACCCGTCAGCTTCCCATCCGCAAGATGGGTTTGCATTGTACAGATAGTTCAATTTAGCAATGTTGCCTCCAGTCGTAGACTCACTTACCTGGGCAGTAAGTTCCATTGAACTCAGTAGGATTTTCTTGTGAGTAGACATCTATAGTGGAAATAGCCCAATTCCTATACATGCAGCACAGGCAGGGAGCCCTTTTTAGTCTAAGGACTGCATGCCAGTGGGAGATGGGCCCAGCAGCAAAAATGGGTGGGAGCAATGGTTTCAACAGTAGACTACATTCCAGAAATTCAGGAGCCTATACAGTGGTACCTCGGTTTACGAACTTAATCCGTTCCGGAAGTCTGTTCTTAAACCAAAACTGTTCTTAAACCAAGGCACGCTTAATGAGGCCTCCCGCCGCCATGCCCTTCCACTGTTCTGATTCCATTCTTAGACCGAGGTAAAGTTCTCAAACCAAGACACTATTTCCGGTTTTGCGGAGTTTGTAAATCAAATTGTTCTTAAACCGGACTGTTCTTAAACTGAGGTACCACTGTACAAACATGCCCATCCAGGCAAACAAGAGGCAATTGTCCATCTCTAACCTGTACCACTTTACCTGCATAAGGTTCCAGCTTTAGGAAGAGAGTCAACTAATTTTTGCAAGCATCAGCAATCAGCTCGTCATCAGCGCTTCCACTTCCCTTTGCCAGCAGTGGTTTTAGTTCAAGCCACACGGGCAGAGGAAAACAGGTCACCCAACATCATTGTCAGATAACTGACAGGTGGGCAAACCCGCCTATCAGCCAAAGTTGGCCTGTAGAAGATGTGGCAGGGGAGGGCAGGGAATAAGGATGTGACCCACCAGCCAGATCCAGTTCTCCACCCCAGTTATATTGCAGTCAAAGGCCTGCTCATTGTCCCTACTGGCATCCTACCTGGTTGAGGATTGCAGCTTCAGGCAGCTGTGTCCCTACATGTCTTTGGTACACCTGCACCACTGGCCGTGTCAGCTTCTCCCGTGTCTCCAGGTACTTGCTACTTTCAGGACCCTGTGGATACAAAAATGGTTCAGAATCAAAGGAGGATTCGCGGGGGTGGAGAGGGAAAGGGGAGGACAAGGCTTCCCCAGTTAATCTCCAAGCAGGCAGAGCTGGAGGGAACCACAATGTGAAGACCCACAGCACTGGCGCTTCCCAGCTCTTTCTGCTCACCAAGGCCATGCCCCGGGTAACACGCATCTCATGCTGGAAACGCTGGCAGCGATGCAGGGTGCTGCGAGTTCCTGCCAGAGTAATGTCAAGCCGTTCCTACCAAAGAGAAAACAATGAAGGAGATGTTGAGCCAGATTGCTTGGAAACACGAGGGTGCTGTTGATGTGAAAAGGTGAGAAAGCGTGTGCAAGCATGCAAAGAATAGGAGCAATTAGAAAAGGGGACAAATTTCCGACTATTAAGTTTCGCCTACTTGAGAACACAACAAACTTCTCACACCTTACAGCAGGGCTGGCTAACTTATTTGGCCTGAGGGCTGTATTCACTCTTCATCAACACACCAGGGACATGGCAGTGGTGGGGGTGACCACCCCACACTTGCTCATACACACAACACACAGAGACACATGCAAGCCAGGCCTCTAAAGAGAAACTGCGATAATGCTTTTAAGTCAACTCGATGTGTGTGAGAGGGAGAGATTCTGACTGGGATTGTGGTAGAGGTGAAAGCCCACCCGCTTTTCCCATGCCAGTCCTGACGCATCTCGGGGGTCCCTATGACTGCTGTTTATGTTTTTCAAAAGGCACAGCATGCAAGGTCTGATAACATGGATCATTATCACATCTACTTGGGCCCTGAGCTACTGGCTACCACCATGTTTTGTAACTTTGCTGTGCAATAAGTTTGTGTGCGTGTGTGTGCGCGCGCGGTGGCCCAATTTCTGCGTTGCAAAGGCATGTTTAATTGAGAAGGCGGGAACAGCTTTGTTGACTTTGAGCAGCGCTGCATAAACATGTTTCACAGATGCATCCACTGAGGCTGAGACTTAGCGTTAAAAAGCAGGGTTTCAAGCCAATATGTGGTTCTGTATGCACATGCAAGAATACTTTCATGTGTAACACAGCCAATTTATCAGCATGTTGGGTCTCCCTTTACCTTATGACAGAGAGTCTCATCCCTCTTGCCCTGCAGGCTGTTTTCAATGGTGGTGTGGGCTGTATTGCGGGTGTCTTGCGCTTCATTGATGGCCTTTTGCATCTGTTGGAGCACATCCTTGGTAAGAGAGGTGAGGCGCCGAGCATCCTCTAAAGCTGCAGCACACTCTGGAAAGGAAATTGGAATGCTTCTAAAATCTGGCTTGTTGGTTCCATTAAAATGGTACATGATACCCCAGCTCCAGTCACCTCCCTTTGCCGGTGGGTGATTCTCTGACACTGCCCCTTAAATAATCTCCTATTTTAAGGAAAGTTTCCAGTTCAGTTCTGTGTTTTTGTCTTGGAGCTATAAAGTACCAAAGTTAAGCCTATGTAAATCTTTGTTGTTGTTTAGTCGTTTAGTTGTGTCTGACTCTTCGTGACCCCCTGGACCAGAGCACGCCAGGCACTCCTGTCTTCCACTGCCTCCCAGAGTTTGGTCAAACTCATGCTGGTAGCTTCGAGAACACTGTCCAACCATCTTGTCCTCTGTCGTCCCCTTCTCCTTGTGCCCTCAATCTTTCTCAGCATCAGGGTCTTTTCCAGGGAGTCTTCTCTTCTCATGAGGTAGCCAAAGTATTGGAGCCTCAGCTTCAGGATCTGTCCTTCCAGTGAGCACTCAGGGCTGATTTCCTTCAGAATGGATAGGTTTGATCTTCTTGCAATCCATGGGACTCTCAAGAGCCTCCTCCAGCACCAGAATTCAAAAGCATCGATTCTTCGGCCATCAGCCTTCTTTATGGTCCAGCTCTCACTTCCATACATCACTACTGGGGAAACCATAGCTTTAACTATGGCATGCAAATCTAGGCCAACCCATTATATTTGAGGGGCCAGAGACAAGCACTGCCCCTCATTTTTACATAGCCTGCCCAACGAATGAATGGCTAGTACAGTAATATGAATTGTACCGGTAAATAATTTTCCTTATGGAAGCTGGGGAGGGATTTTCCCCTTACCTGGTGTGAAGGCTGCAATGGGGTTAGGGATGGGTGTCTCGTTACGCTCCACCCAGGGGGATGAGGGACGGCTCAGCCCAAGCCAGGAATCACGCCCAGCCCCTAGGAGAACCATGCGGAAAGGTTGTGGCACCAGGTCCAGAACGCGGCCCCGTTCATTGCACAGCATGTTCAGAGTTTGCCGACATGTGCCCAGTGCCTGCAACAAGTCGTTGGGTGGAAGAAACCATGATAAGAAACTAGCTTCCATCCATGCCCCTCCAACCCCAAATCTGAGCCATGCCATTTAGGTGCAGCGGAAGGAGAAAAGCTCACACCACCAGCAGCAACTACAATTCAACTCCTTCCCTCTCCGAATTGCCTCCTGCGGTGACAATTCCATCCAGTTACGATGTTGAATTGCTGTGTTAGGGGTCACAGCCACACCATATATTTAAAGCACATGGCTTCCCCCAAAGAATGCTGGGAACTGTAGTTTAATCTCACAGGACTGCCAATCCCAGCACATGTAACGAAGCTACCTGACCTCCTGAGATCATAGGATTCCGCCTCTGTACTGTATAAGCAGTACGTGTATTGCTGCTTTAAAAATTGTTTTATAAGAAAAGCAAGAAGTCCCCAAAAGCAGAATACAAAATATAGCAATATAACAAAAAAGTGAGGCGACCCTAAGCTTACATATTTGTCAAGGGTGTCAACTAAGACCAAATAAACAAAAGTGTCTCCGGATGTTTTGAAAACGTTCTAAACTTTTTGTTTATCTAAAAAACAGTAAGAATTATTTTACAAAGAAAAAAATGTCTTTCATTTCCTTTGTCTTCCCTTTAGAGGGGATAATTACAAGTGCAAAGCCCTTCTGTGTATGCAGGGGGCGTTATTGGGTTGCTGTTTTTATTTTGATTATACATATATTTGGTTTTTATGTTGATCTTTTCTGTGAAGCGCCCTGAGGCCTCCGGGTAAAGGACAGAATATAAATTCAATCAATCAATCAATCAATCAATCAATCAATATTCATACGCTGGTGTCCACCTGGTCTGCCTCCCTTGCCTGTACAGGTTGTAGAGGCTTGTCCCTGCCTTCATTCCCTGCCTTGTTTCCTACCTTCATATGATCTTCTGACATTGCCATCATCCCTTCCAGCTTGGCTTTCTGTTTCAGAAACTCATCCTTCTCCCATTTCATCAGTGCATCTACCTTGTCAGGTACCTACATACCAGGGAGAGGAACAAAGGTTGGGTGGCTGAATGGTTGCAAACTAGACTGCATAGCACATGGACACATCGTGATTTGCGGTACAGTCATACCTCGGGATGAATACACTTCAGATTGAGCGTTTTCGGGTTGCCGTCCGCTGCGACCCGGAAGTAACGGAACGCGTAACTTCCAGGTTTCACTGCTCACACATGCACATGACGCTCAAAATGACGTCACACGCATGCGCGGAAGCAGTGAAACACGACCCGCAGACATGTGTTACGTTCACTTCAGGATGCGAACGGGGCTCCGGAACAGATCCCATTTGCATCCAGAGGTACCACTATAAATCGCCATGTTTGATATTATGAAACCATTACCACGATCTGGACGTCAACTCAATTTTTGACAATGTATCAATACCTTGCCCAGCCCTATTGTGTGTGTGTGCGCATGCGCAATGCAAAAACCATGATGCGGGGGAAACCGTGAAGCCAGCCAGTGCCTCAACATAGCTCCATCCTTATTTGAGACATCGCAATATATAAATATATCACAATGTTTAGCTGGTGACATATCACGATGTTGTAAACCAGATATCGCCCAGCCCTAGTCTGTGTGTGTTGCCTGCTTTGCAGCATGTTCTGTACAGAGAAGCACCATATGCTTTGGGTGGGGGCACAAGGTGAATCAGAGAGCCCCGCAAGGTGTTTAGAAGAAATAAAAACTTTGGCTCAGGTATTCAATAAATGCCGTGCAAACTTGCTGTTTGAGATCTAGTGCTTGGGAACATGCAGGGCAAGTCGACTAAGAACGTAAAAAGGACCTGTGGATCAGGCTGGTGGCCCATCTAGCCAGGCATCCTGTTCTCTCAGTGGCCAACCAGATGCCTCCAGGAAATGAACAAGGAGGACCTGGGCACAACAGCAGCTGGCATGCATAAGCATATTGCCTCTGACAGTGAAGGGAGAACATGGCCATCAGGACGAGTAGCCACTGATAGCCTTGGGTTTTTCGTAAGTGGAAGAAGAAGAAGAAGAGGAGGAGGAGGAGGAGGAGTTTGGATTTGATATCCCACTTTATCACTACCCGAAGGAGTTTCCAAGCAGCTAACATTCTCCTTTCCCTTCCTCCCCCACAACAAACACTCTGTTAGGTGAGTGAGGCTGAGAGACTTCAGGGAAATGTGACTAGCCCAAGGTCACCCAGCAGCTGCATGTGGAGGAGCGGGGAAGCGAACCCAGTTCCCCAGATTACGAGCCTACCGCTCTTAACCACTACACCACACTGGCACACTGGATGGGTTCACTGCAGGGTTGAGATGCAGGTCTCACCTTCTCTACTTCCGGCCGGTGCTCCCGAATGGCCTGGCTCTGTTTGTTGGTAACGAGGCCCTGGCGGATTTGATCCAGTGTGGAGTCCAGCTGTAATCTCCAACGCAGCAGCATCTTGAACTGGTCGTTGATCTCCAGGAGAGCCTGCCGCAGGCGGCTCACCACCAGCCGTGTATCCCTGACGTACTGGGCCACATACTCGTTGTTCTTGAGGGTGGCGTAG
The DNA here is from genome assembly GCF_964188315.1 of Podarcis muralis. Classification (NCBI taxonomy): domain Eukaryota; kingdom Metazoa; phylum Chordata; class Lepidosauria; order Squamata; family Lacertidae; genus Podarcis; species Podarcis muralis. The sequence continues at coordinate 106,085,802 of NC_135656.1, forward strand.
TCTCGGCAGCAGGGCAAGGCCATCTTGCACACCCAAGGAGGGGGTTTGATTTTGCTCCTCCACAGGGTCACCCCCGGACCCTCCGGTGGCTTGCTTGTCACCTCTCCAGTTGGATGGACATCGACCTTGAATTTCCAAGAGTCGATCTTGGTCTTTTTCTCATACGGCGTTTCCTCAGGCTGGCCTGGGGCTCGGAGCGGACACCAGAGGTCAAGGGCATCCTTCGCGCAGCGCTGCGTCAGCTTGGAGGTTTCGTGAACGGTGGCATGGGTGTCCCTGTGCCATTTCTCAGCACCTACCAGGCCTGTGACCAAGTGGGCAGGGGGCCCCATGGCTGCGGTGGAGGGGCTGTTGCTGCTGCCAAGGAAGAGGGGCAAAAATCACTCTGCAATCCTGCTGCAACTTCGTGGAACAGGATGCCGCTGCGGTTCGAGAATAAACTACCAAGTGGTGGGGCCGAAGTTGGACGGGACCTGGAGGGGGACTGTGAAATTGCCATTGTGTTCTGTATTGAGAGGGAGAGGAAATGGATCTACAGTGGTACCTTGGGTTACATACGCTTCAGGTTACATACGCTTCAGGTTACAGATGCCGCTAACCCAGAAACAGTGCTTCAGGTTAAGAACTTTGCTTCAGGATGAGAACAGAAATTGTGCTCCGGCGGCGCGGCAGCAGCGGGAGGCCCCATTAGCTAAAGTGGTGCTTCAGGTTAAGAACAGTTTCAGGTTAAGAACGGACCTCCGGAACAAATTAAGTACTTAACCCGAGGTACCACTGTATTCACCTTTTAAAATGCATTTAGGGATGGGAGAGAAAGCTTACTCAGTTCTCTTTTAATGGTGTACATGTCAGTGTGCACTTTTGGAAACAGAATGCAAACCTAAAGATAGCTATCCTTCAAGATTCACAACTACTCCGAATTTTGCATTAGTCCAGATAAGTAATGTGTACAAAAATGCATAAGGTAAAGGGACTCCTGACCATTAGGTCCAGTCGTGGCCGACTCTGGGGTTGTGGCGCTCATCTCGCTTTACTGGCCGAGGGAGCCGGCGTACAGCTTCCGGGTCATGTGGCCAGCATGACTAAGCCGCTTCTGGCGAACCAGAGCAGCGCACGGAAATGCCGTTTACCTTCCTGCCGGAGCAGTACCTATTTATCTACTTGCAGTTTGACGTGCTTTCGAACTGCTAGGTTGGCAGGAGCAGGGACCAAGCAACAGGAGCTCACCCCGTCATGGGGTTTCAAAAGCACCAACCTTCTGATTGGCAAGTCCTAGGCTCTGTGGTTTCCGCGTCCCTTACAAAAATGCATATGGTTGGGTAATTAATGAACAAAAAATGCACAAAAAATGTTCGTGAAAAGAACATACGAAAATGAACTATGTTAGGGAACACTGATTTGCAAAGATAGGTATATTAGACAAAACTGCATACAAAATATGTGTGTTTGGAGAAATTTACGCCAAAATGCTTACGAATTTCTGTAAGGACTTTTTTAAACAAATGAACTGCAAACTGATGTGGGCATGTGGAGAACTGGACACGAGAGTGGAAAAATGAGAAACCAAGAGAAACTGAAATTGACAGATTCATCCATCCCTAACTGCAGTGGTGCCCAATGGTACAAATGTCACTACGAACCATATAACACCATTCTAAACACCTAACGCCAGCTCGGTCCCAGGTGTCAGCTGGAGATTAAAAGAGTTCAACATTTCTAAAATTGTGAAATTCTCCCCTGACCCCCTGCCATTCCTGCTCCCAAATTTTAGCATTTGCAAATGCAAATTTGGAATTGAGCTTCTTCTTCTAAGTATGTGTGTCTTTCTGTGTTGGTGTGGGTGTGGAATATTCACATTTTGAGATGGGAATCTCAAATTCTTAGAACCCGAATCTGAGACAGAGCAAAATTTGGGTTTGAGGTTGGGGAGTGAACAACTAAAACCAGTGCTTTTTTTCTAAAAAAAAATATATGTTTAGGCATACTCTCATTTTGACTCAAGAAATCACCATTTTGTAGTTCAAATTGGGAAAAATAAATACAGTAAATGGACAAAAGTACAAAGATTCCAAAATGTTTAGGGGTATGTGTACCCCTGCATCCCCCCCCCCATAAAAACACTGACTAAAACTATGAAAATACTGTACATCTGATTTAAACATTTGGAATGGAATTTTAATTTTGGCAGGTGGCAACTTGAGCTCTAAAATCTTGTGTGTTCCATTAAACTGGTCCAAGGTCCTTTAAGCATCTGCCCCTGCCTGTCATGTGCTCCACACATTCAAACGATAAGCAATGGTATTGCTTGAGTCCTCATTGCTATTAGCCCTGATCTTTCATAAGAACATAAGAAGAGCCTGCTGGATCAGGCCAGTCCAGCATCTTGTTGTCATAGTGACCAACCAAATGTCTTTGGGGAAACCTCTAAGCAGGAGCCCTCTTCCCTCTTGTGGTTTCCATCAACTGGTATTCAGAAGCATTCCTGCCTCTGACCTGGCCATCTCTTGGGTTCTCCCCACCAGCTCAGAGCAGATTCATTGAAATTAACGTACCTGAGTTAATAATATCCATTCATTTCAATGGGCCTCTCACAGGCAGGGCAAACACCTCTGGCCTCCAAGCTCCTAGTCCAGGCATAGGCAAACTCAGCCCCCCAGATGTTTTGGGACTACAACTCCCATCATCCCTAGCTAACAGGGCCAGTGGTCAGGGATGATGGGAATTGTAGTCCCAAAACATCTGGAGGGCCGAGTTTGCCTGTGCCTGTCCTAGTCCGACACTTTTACTGCTACATAATCCCACAATATTCCAGAGTTTGCTACACACACTGCAGATTTATCACACAAGAATATACAATAAACTAGTTTTGTGGCTTTCGATGGATCAGGCCAGGCATAGGCAAACTCCAGCCTTCCAGATGTTTGGGACTACAATTCCCATTATCTCTAGCTAACAGGACCAGTAGTCAGGAATGATGGGAATTGTAGTCCCAAACATCTGGAGGGCCGGAGTTTGCCTATGCCTGGATCAGACCCAAAATCCAACCAGTTCACCCTTGTGTCCCAATATTGCCTCTTTCCCTGCTGGGGGAAGCCCAGTCTTACCTGCAGCCTGCAAATACTGGAATAAGGGGGTATTAATGAGGGCAATTCCCAGTGTCACGAGTGTGAATACCCCACATACCCCTAGAAAACGGAGCAATAGGAGAGGCTGCACCTCGTGGCCTGGCCTGGGTCCACGGTGAGGAATGATGGAGGTGGGAAGAGTAAGCCTGCTTGAGCTATCTTTACCTGGGTCCAATAAGGCTGAGATCTCTAGGGCAATGTTAAGGGCACAGGCCTCGGGTCCAGCCTTCCAGGAGGGCATGGGAGGCCTGTGTCTCTTGCCTCACCCAAGCGGACGGTGAAGTCCTCCAAACAGGCTCTTCTCTGGCACAGGCCAAGCCGTCCCTGTCGCTTCAGCGGTGTTGGTTGCCATGGCAGCAGGTGCTCGCCTCACAATGCCGCTGCCTTGCCAGAGATGCCTCACATAAGCGGAGGCAGCAGAAGCCCTTGAGAACGAGCTCGTCTTCCTATGTATTCAGAGAAATCTGAGCCGTCGAGAGCAGGAGCAACGCGATGTAAGCAGCAGAGACTCGTAATCTCAAGGTCCGGGTGCTGCTTTTACTGCATTCCCTATTTGGTTTCTGGCATGTGGTTTCTTCCCTCCAAGCAGGTCAAGGTGGCAAATACGGTTTAAAACACAACAGCAACAAACCCGTAACTCCAAAAGCTTGTCTGTAGCATGCAGGGGAACCTAGCAAGTTTAGTACAGTGGTACCTCGGGTTAAGAACTTAATTCGTTCTGGACGTCCGTTATTAACTGTTCTTAACCTGAAGCACCACTTTAGCTAATGGGGCCTCCCGCTGACGCCACACTCATCATTCAGGATGTTCTCATCCTGAAGCAAAGAAGGTACTATTTCTGGGTTAGCGGAGTCTGTAACCTGAAGCATCTGTAACCTGAGGTACCACTGTATATCGTATGTCGAAGCTTTTGCAGACTAGAGACTACTTTATCACGTGCGTGAAGTGTTATCCTGAGTTGTAGGTAAATAGGTAGATAGGCAGTTGGGAGATTATGAAGTGTGAAGTCAACAGAAAAATGAAACGCAGTAAGTACACCCGGTGATAAATATTGCTTCAAGCCACCCCAATATCCGAGCGGGGTGAGATTCCAGGTGCTTACGCAGGGTTTGTGTTTCCTCCAGAATGAGGGACAGCGGAGGCTACAGTGAGTTTATGACATATGGTTTATTTACAAAGATATACAACTTGATCCTACAATGGAGGGGTTCACAGCATTAGCACCCCTTAAGGGTCTCGCTTCACCCAAAGCCACAGCCTTGGATATGAGCAGAAATCAGGCATGTCTCTCCCTCACAGGATTTCACTTGCTACTTCCTTCTGGATACTAAGCCTTACGGGGAGCGCTTGAAGGAGCTGGGTATGTTTAGCCTGGAAAAGAGGAGACTGAGAGGAGATATGATAGCCATCTTCAAGGATCTCAAAGGCTGTCACATGGAGGAGGGAGCATCCTTGTCTTCTGCTCTGGAGGGTAGGACTCGAACCAATGGCTTCAAGTTGCAAGAAAGGAGATTCTGACTAAACATTTAGAAAAAAATTTCTAAAAGTAAGCGCTGTTCAGCAGTGGAACAGACTCCCGCAAGTGGTGGAGGACTGTCCTTCCTTGGAGGTTTTCAAGCAGAGGTTGGATGGCCATCCGTCATGGATGCTTCAGCTGAGATTCCTGCATTGCAGGGGGCTGGACTAGATGACCCATGGGGTCCCTTCCAACTGTAAGATTCTATGATTCTATTATTCTAGCTTGCCCTTAGACGCGCGCACGCACACACCCCTCAGCTCTGGTCTTTGTCTTTTCTATCTACCCTCAACATCTTAGTATCACCAGCAAACTTGGCTACTTCAACTCTAAATTGCTTATGAACAAGTTAAAAACCACAGGTCCCATTACCAATCTTTGAGGGACTCTGCTTTCTATATCACTCCATTTACTGCTACTCCCTTTTTCTGCTTCAAAATTACAGTGGTACCTTGGGTTAAGAACTTAATTCATTCTGGAGGTCTGTTCTTAACCTGAAACTGTTCTTAACCTGAAGCACCACTTTAGCTAATGGGGCCTCCCGCTGCTGCTGCGCCGCCGGAGCACGATTTCTGTTCTCATCCTGAAGCAAAGTTCTTAACCGGAGGTAATATTTCTGGGTTAGCGGAGTCTGTAACCTGAAGTGTATGTAACCCAAGGTACCACTGTACATTTGAAACACATTCCCCCCACCTTTGGGCACTGTAGTTTTGTTAAGGTTACTGGGAATTGTAACTCTGGGCAATTTTATGATATGATATATTATATATAGGTGGTTACATGAAGTGCCCAGAATTCTTTGAGGGGGAGAAAGGTGCTTTAAAGGCACACCCTCCAACATTTCTCTGATGAAAATAGGGACGTCCCATATAATTTTACTATTTATACCCCACACATCTTAATGGATTGCTCCAGCCACTCTGGGCAGCTTCCAACATATAAAAAAATATATAATAAAACATTAAACAAACTTCCCTATAGAGGATTGCCTTCAGATGGCTCAGGGGACGGATAGCTCCATACCCTCCAACATTCCTCCAGCGAAAATAGGAACATCCTAAGGAAAAGTGGGACATTCCGGAATCAAATCAGAAACCAGGATGGCCTCTCTAAATTAGGGACGTCACTGGAAAATAGGGACACTTGGAGGGTCTGTAAAGGTATGTTTGTATGCAGCTTATGACCATACGGATAGATTTCCTGGTCCATCAGGCGCACACAAGCTAAGCCATGGAGGGCAGTTAGGCCGAGGCAGAGCTGAGGTAAATGTGAAGCCTAAGGGTAGGAATAAATGGGGTGGAAAGACCTGGTTACAAAGATACTTGGCGATTGGCAGCTTGGTCTGCATCTTCTTCAGTGACGCCTTCCTGCTTCAGCGCTGAGATCTCATGGAAAATAGGGAGCATAGTCTCTCGCACGCGGTCTGCAAATTCTTGGACATCAGCTGCGCTCAGTCCCTCGGTCTTCATGGGCGGAAGAATCTGGATTGTCACTTCCCCTTGGAAGAGAAAACAAAGGAAATGCTGTACCCCCTGCAACCGGAGCCCCTTCCCCAGTCCAACTTAGTCTGGAAAAATAAGTTTGCTTCATAGTCTCAGGCCATGTCCCAGAACACTTCCCCATCCCATTTCTTTCCCAAAGGTACCTGATGTGAATTTTTTAATTTTCTCGTTGAAGAACGTCCGGTAGGAGGAAATCACCACAGGAATAACTGGCACCTGCGTGGACATAAAGCACATCAGCTGCCAGTCAGATGGAAATTTACCTTTGCTGTAAATTGAACATTATAGGCAGCCTCAGCTTCCAAGGAAGTCCTGCTTTTTAATACTCTTACAGACTAAGCACACTTCCAAACAACCTGTTTGTTGACCGTTTGCTTTGATTTGCTAACTGTGAGGTCCGCTGACATCACATCAAAACAAGTGTTATCTCAAACTTTCCACTGCATTTCCCTATCCTTATCACAAAAGTTGTTTTGGGGATTGGTGCTCCCTGCTTTTCATCTTTGGTGTTTTGTTGAACTTTTTTTTTTGGTCTCTTGTTTTATTTTTTTAATGGGCCAGATTCAATGAATGAGTCCCGCTGGCAGAAGCCCACACAAAGGGCATATCTGCTCACAGGATAGAGGAAAATGCTACAAATTAGATTGTTATAACGATAAGGGAAGAAAAAACCCCTATAGAAAACCACATAGAAAAATATTGTGCCCTCTGGCGCCATCTGGTGTTGCGTGTTTATAACGCATTCAAAGCATTGTTTCTTTACTAAGGTTGCTGAGTCCAAAGACTTTGGCTAGTGCAATGGGGCTTTCTCCAGTGCCCCATCCCAAATTGGCATTAGGTGGAGTGTCAGAAGAATAGCACACAGGGGGAAGTGGTGGGGGAGGGGCTGTAGTGCTATTTGTTTTTAAAATACCCCTTTAAGATTGTTCCCTGCTTCGGGTATGCATCAATACAGCAGCTCCTGGCAAAATTGGAGAGTGTAATCTGTCCTGTGATTTGAAATACCTGGCTTACTCAACAAAACACCTTATACTGAACCTGAGGTGAATTTGCCTAATGGCAACAGCTGGCAGCCCTGCTCGGCTGACCTCAATCCAACTGCAGCATATAAAAGTGGGACATGCTCCCAGCTCCTACAAGCCTGGTCTTTTCAGCTTAGGAAAGCCACTCAGAGAATGAGTCCACTATTAGTAAATAGTGTGCAGGAATAAACAAGAGGATTGGAAGCTGAATGATCTCACCTGGGCTTCCATGGCCAGAAGGAAGGCCTCATTTCTGGAGGAGAGCAGACCAGCGCTGTCAATGTCTCTAGTGCCTTCAGGGAACATGCAGATTCTCAGCTGGAGGGGAAAGATAATACAGTGCTACCTCGGGTTAAGAACTTAATTCGTTCCGGAGGTCTGTTCTTAACCTGAAACTGTTCTTAACCTGAAGCACCACTTTAGCTAATGGGGCCTCCTGCTGCCGCCGCGCCGCAGGAGCACGATTTCTGTTCTCATCCTGAAACAAAGTTCTTAACCCGAGGTACTATTTCTGGGTTAGCGGAGTCTGTAACCTGAAGCGTATGTAACATATACGCTTACAGTGTACTGTACAGTGGTACCTTGGGTTACAGACGCTTCAGGTTACAGACGCTTCAGGTTACAGACTCTGCTAACCCAGAAATAGTACCTCGGGTTAAGAACTTTGCTTCAGGATGAGAACAGAAATCGTGCGGCGGCAGCGGGAGGCCCCGTTAGCTAAAGTGGTACCTCAGGTTAAGAACAGTTTCAGGTTAAGAACGGACCTCCGGAACAAATTAAGTTCTTAAACTTGCGCCGGGCCTTGCGCCGTCACCGCACAATTTCTGTTCTCATCCTGAAGCAAAGTTCTTAAGCCAATGTACAGTCATATCTTGTGTTACAGCCGCTTCAGGTTGTGTTTTTTTGTGTTACAGACTGCCGAAACTTGGAAGTACCGGAACAAGTTACTTCTGGGTTTCGGCAGTCTTGCATGCGCAGAAGCGCCGAATCGCAACCCACACATGCACAGATGCGGGTTGTGAATGTGCATCCTGCACGGATCATGTTCACAACCCTAGCGTCCACTGTACTATTTCTGGGTTAGCAGAGTCTGTAACCTGAAGCGCCTGTAAACCTGAAGCGTCTGTAACCCGAGGAACCACTGTAATTTGAATCCAGTGGTTTAGCTCCTGCTGTCTGGCGCAGCAGAAAACAACCTTGCTCTGCCTTGACAACCTTCAGATATTTGAAGATGGCTTACATATCACCTCTTGGCCTTCTCTTCTCCAGGCTAAACCTTCCCAACTCCCTCAACCATTCATCACGAGAGTTAATTTCGCTGACACTTACGTTGTCACGGACCATTGCGTCTGCTGCCTCCGATATGGAATTGGCGGATGTTTCTCTGTTGCGGCGGTCAACGAAAACGAAGCCGCTTAGCCAGCAGGCAAGGCCCACAGTAAGAAAGTATAAGATCTCCTTTTTAACAATGAAGGTGCTTCTCTCCGGCAAGATCTGAAGCATCGCTGGGACAATTGGAAGACAGTCAAAAGGAAGTCTGGCTGTGCAGTTCCTCCCACCCTTCCCTACAGCCCCTAGCGAGAGAGGTGATGTAATAATTAGATTTGGTCTGGGTACCAAATCTTTGCTTAGTTGTGAAGCCACCGGGATTATCTTGGGTCCAACACACATCTTCTCTTGGCCTGGCCTACCTCACAGGGTGGTTGTGAAGATAAAAGTAGCCTGGGTTCCTTGGAGGGAGAGGGATGTGCGTGTTGTGTTTTATCTGCCTATTCACACATACACCTGGATGCAAGGAGTATAACCTAGGAGAGCCAGTGTGGCGTAGTGGTTAAGAGCGGTGGACTCGTAATGTGGTGAACCGGGTTTGATTCCCCGCTCCTCCACATGCAGCTGCTGGGTGACCTTGGGCCAGTCACACTTCTCTGAAGTCTCTCAGCCCCACTCACCTCACAGAGTGTTTGTTGTGGGGGAGGAAGGGTAGTGATAAAGCGGGATATCAAATCCAAACTCTTCTAACCCTCACAATGCATAGTCCCTCTTCACTATGTTTATACAATGCTATTTGTTATGGCCTATGGCCAGGATAAAATAAACTCTCCTACGAAAAAAAGAGCTTGCATGTGACATTTTGGTGGGCCCAATAAGGGTATATTGACGGCAATTATTAGAGGCCTTTCAAATCAGAGAATAATTAAAGAGTGGGATGGAGCGAAGGAATATATGAAAAAATATGGTTCCGGAACTGGAATATTAATAGATAACGTGTAAAACGTGCAGGGGTAATCAAGGAAATAATAAAGAAATTAACTGAATAATGATTATAACAACACAACAAGACGGAAGAAGCAAAAAATTGAGATCACACATGAGTGAAGGGGAGTGGGGGCTATGGGGGAATTTGAAATATGTAAAATAAAAAAGTTTTAATATAAAATTTCTTAATGTGATGTATTTGTATACAGCAAAGAGAAATTTAGAGTAATTAGGTATATTTGATTTAGTTAATCATGTAACAGGTTTATGTTAGGAAATGAATATGGATGCTGAATTTGATGTTTGTAATTGTTCTTTTTTTTTCTTTTTTGGTTTTGGAATTATTATTTTTTAAGGGTATATTATGCCAGTAGTCCATGCCCTCCTACCAGTGGTGATCTGAACATATTTTCTCTATCAGCAAATGTCTGCAGGGCAGGTACTGTATTTTTCGCTCTATAGAACGCACCCGACCATAGGACACACCTTGTTTTAGAGGGGGAGAACAAGAAAAAAAATATCTCTGCCACTCTGCGCAGCGCCCCTTCAGCGAAGCGGCAGGAGAAATGGAGCCCCTTCCATTTCTCCTCCCGCTTCGCTGAAGGGGCGCTGCGCAGAGAGGGAAAGCTGCGCAGCGCCTCTCCAGGAAAGCAAAGCCAGGAGAGCAAGAGGGATCGGTGCGCACCGATCCCTCTCGCTCTCCAGGCTTCAGCGAAAGGAACCTAAAGCCTCCAGAGCGCAGCTGGAACTCCCATTGCACTCCAGAGCTTCAGGCAGCTATCCCTGAAGCCTAGAGAGCGAGAGGGGTCGGTGCCGAGGGGTCAGTGCGCACCGATCCCTCTCGCTCTCCAGGCTTCAGCGAAAGGAACCCAAAGCCTCCGGAGCGCGATGGGAGCGCTCCCACTGCGCTTCAGAGGCTTCGCGTTGCTATCACTGAAGCCAAGGAGCCTGCATTCGCTTCATAAGATGCACACACATTTCCCCTTAATTTTTGGAGGGGGAAAACGTGTGTCTTATACAGTGAAAAATATGGTAGTTGCTCTCTGTGGCTTACTGCAATTTGGATGCCACAGGGCAATATGTGTAAAGCTGTAGGTGGGTCACTCCAGCCCTTCCAAGTGGATGGGAGAAAGAGATCGAGGCAACCAACATACCCAGGATGTCCACATTGCATTGCTGATTGGCAACCACAACATACGGCACTTTCAGGTTCAAGTTGTGAGCGCCCTGCACCTTGAATTTGATGCCAAGGAAGTATTTCGCAGGCAGCAAGGCAAAGCGGAGGACTCTAAAACAAGGGAGCAAAACCAGAGGCGTTTGAGGAAGGTCAAAGGCGTTGAAGGACAGGAGCGAGAACTTTACAAGCAAGACAGTTGCCTGCTACAGCCCGTTCGGATGAAAGCTAGTATAATCATACCTTGGTTTTCGAACAGCTTAGTTCGCAAATGTCTTACCTCAGAAATCGAATGCCTTGCAACGCGAACGTTTTGGCTCCCGAACGCCGCAAACCCGGAAGTGACTGTTCTGCTTTGCAAACTATTTTTGGAAGTCGAACATCCGGCGGGGCTTCCGCGGCTTCTGATTGGCTGCAGGAGCTTCCTGCAGCCAATTAGAAGCCGCACTTTGGTTTCTGAACATTTTGGAAGTCAAACAGACTTCCAGAACGGATTCCGTTTGACTTCCAAGGTACGACTGTATGGCGTAGTGAATGGGTAGGCACACTAAGGCCCAGGGGCCGTATCCGGCCCAATCACCTTCTAAATCCGGCCCGCAGACAGTCCAGGAATCAGCGTGTTTTTACATGAGTAGAATGTGCCCTTTTATTTAAAATGCATCTCTGGGTTGTTTGTGGGGCCTGCCTGGTGTTTTTACATGAGTAGAACGTGTGCTTTTATTTAAAGTGCATCTCTGGGTTAGACTTGTCTGAAAGTTCAGCAAGCCTCTTCAGCAAATGATCAATGGTGTCTCTACGAATCTCAGCATAAAAAGACATCTAAAAAATATATGTTCGGGGCTTCCTGTTTCCCCTAATGGGCAGGCGCAAAGTCTCTGTGCGTACGGGACTCTTCTATAGCAGCCGTCCAGAACCGGTGAGGGCAAGGCCGAGCTTCTAACAAGAGTGAAAGCCCTTCTTGCATTTCTGGATGTGAGGAAATAGAGATATGTTGCTGGAGCGGCTATGCATCTCCCATTTTCTATGATTTTATAATCGGGGACCCTCATCTCTGGGTTATTTGTGGGGCATAGGAATTTGTTCATTTTTTTTGTTCAAAATATAGTCCGGCCCCCCACAAGGTCTGAGGGACAGTGGACTGGCCCCTTGCTGAAAGAGTTTGCTGACCTCTGGACTGTTGCATCACAACTTGGGAGACCCAGATTCAAATCCCTACTTGTCCATGATTCTCATTTTGGCTACTTCACAGGGATGTCATAAAGATAACAAGAGGAGCATCTTGTAGACTGCCCTAAGCTGGGGGGGGGGCAGTAGAAAAAAATGAAAGAATCCAAGTGAGATGCGCATAGCAGGCACAGGGCCCTTAGATCTGGATTGCAGGAAAGCCAAATGGTTAAAGCTCCCAATCAGACCTGAACAAGTCACAGCTGCCTCTCCGTGAAGCTGAAGGAATGTCATCTCCTCCAGCCTTGGATGAGTATCTTAAGTATCAACAAACACTTTCCCAACCATGAAGCTCTCTTTCTTTCACAATCATGGGCAACCCGTTCAACAAAAGACTGCTTAGCAAGAAGGCACAACTCATTTCTGGTGTTAAGCCAGCCTTCCCCAACCTGCTGCTCTCCAAAGGTTTTGGACTACCATCCCCACCACCCCCAGCCACCATGTCCAATGGACCCTTCCTCCCTCAGCAGAGCTTGTCCCTGTGTGTTAGGGAATGTGAGGGTGGTTTGGTCTCCACTATGTTTCTGCAAGGGGTTTTCTTGCTGTGGACAACGCTACTCCATACTGAGGGTGGGCAAGCCTCTCAATTTCGGTTTATCTCATTTTGCCAGTTTGAAGTTTAGTTCTCCACCTTTCCAGTTTTTTTAAAAGTCCTCATGAAAATTCACCAGGGTTTTAGAGTGAATTCCTCCTACTGCACACATAAAGGTAAAGGTAAAGGGACCCCTGACCATTAGGTCCAGTCGTGGCCGACTCTGGGGTTGCGGCGCTCATCTCGCTTTATTGGCCGAGGGAGCCAGCGTACAGCTTCCGGGTCATGTGGCCAGCATGACTAAGCCGCTTTTGGCGAACCAGAGCAGCGCACGGAAACGCCGTTTACCTTCCCGCAGGAGCGGTACCTATTTATCTACTTGCACTTTGACGTGCTTTCGAACTGCTAGGTTGGCAGGAGCAGGGACCGAGCAATAGGAGCTCACCCCATCGTGGGGATTCAAACCACCGACCTTCTGATTGGCAAGTCCTAGGCTCTGTGGTTTAACCCACAGCGCCACCCGCATCCCCAAGGCACACATACTTGTATGCAATTTCCGCCAGCATAATGCTTTTCACCAATAGATGCATTTCTATATGCACACTTTGCTGCAATGTATGCATTTCCATACACATTACTTGTCTGTAGAACTGCATTGCAAAATCCATAAAAAGTAAATATCGAAGGATGGAAGTGTTTCAGTTCGCATATTGTTTTGGAAAGTGCAAATTTTGTAGGTTTGCCTTTAAAAGTGAACTGGATCTTGTCTCTGGAGTGGGGTGGGGGCCTAATTTCACAAAATGTGATAAGGCAGTCCTGCTGGATTTGGTCCCACCCTCAGCCTCTCATACTGCAAAGCGTGGCTCTGGGCACCTGCCCCAAAGTCCCTGAAGGGCATCGCTGCTTAAAAGCTCATTAGTTATTGGGCCGCTATGAAAGAGTCACATCGCACACTCCTGTGTGAGCACAGAGTCCCGAAAAACAAGATACAAAGCCACACGGCAGTAATAGTTCACTCACCTCACATTTGCCACACTTCGTCCCCGGAGAGCTATAACAGGAAGTGCAAGGGAGGTCATATTGAACATCCAAATATTTAGGAAGCAAACCCTGAAATAATATCTGAAGGTATTGCTGTAATGATAGAGGAGCAGCCCTGCAAAGATGAACAGGAAGAAATTGGCCAGGCCAAGAGACTGGGCCATGTTGTCTTCTGCAGACGCTCCTAAGTCTGTGCACAGTTTGCCTCCGACATTGAAGGTTTCGGGATGGCTGGGCGTGGAAAGCACAGCAGAGAGAAACATGCTCAAACATGTACACTCCAGCAAGAGAGAACACCCACTGTTCTTAATCACCATTTTTGGACTGCATGAAGGAATCATGAATACGTGGGCAGTGATGGCATGTACCTTTTGTGATGGATAAGAAGGAAGATTCCTTGGTCCACTCAAGACAACAGCAGAGGGCAGCTAAAAGGTTGCCATAAAAAGTGTCTGAAAAGTGTCCACAGAAGGCTGCCATCTACTGTGGGTTTGCCAATTGTCTAGAAAAAAATTACTATAGTGATGGTCACCAACTTGACTTGATCCAGCAGCCTGTTCTTTTGTTCTTAACTAGCCTGGCCTACCCCTGTGCTTTTCTCACCGGATTGTTGTTTTTTTAATATTTATTAAAATTTTCAACTATAATACATTAAAAAATCAAAAAAAAAAAGTTTAAAAACACATAAAGTTCACAATCCTTATTTTCTATAACATATTTCCCTGACTTCCCCACACCTCCCCCTCATGTATTCCAGTTCAAATTGTTGGTTCAACAAGTTCTTATCCCTAATTTTGAAACCTTTTTATATTTAGTTCATTTTAAAAAAAAAAGACCAATTTTGCCTTACAAACATCAATATTTATACATCATCGCTTATTCTTAAAACCTTTTTCTAAAGTCGGCCTAAATTCCCTTCCACGATTCCCCCAATTTCATAAAAATAGCAAAAACAAAATAATGACAAAACAGGTTATAATTATACACCCTTTGGATTCCCAAACTCCACCAGATGGATCTAGTTTTCAGAAAGTCAAGCTGTTTGTCTTTATGGCAGGAAGGTAAGCAATATAATTAGCTGGTGTCCTGACAAGAAGCTTGCACAAATCCTTGGTGTGGCCACATCTGCTGTTAGGAAGATCATGGAATAGAAAAAGGGTCTGGTGAATTCTTTCTTCAGTCCATCCTTGCCATCACTTGGGGCAACGATCACATTGAGAGTGTGCCCTGCCTGGTGTGCTGCAGCAATGACCACCCGAGAGACCCACAGTTATCATGGAGGCTATGAAGTCTTGCGCTGGCCTCCGTGTGGATATTGAATTCACCCAGGATTACCATTTAGCACTCCCCCCCCTCAATATCTCTGGGACTATCTGATCAGGAATGCAGCTGGGAAACAAGGTGGTTGGTAGACCAGCAGCAGCCATGGTCTATTTCTCTGGTCCAGCACTAGGTTCAGACCCTCTAAACCAGGGTTTCCCAAACTTGGGTCTCCTACTGATTTTAGACTACAATTCCCACCATCCCTGGCCACTGGTCCTATTAGCTAGGGATGATGGGAGTTGTAGTCCAAAAATAGCTGAAGACTCAATTTTGGTAAACCCTGCTCTAAACCCATCTCATGGTTAAGAGGCTTCCTGGTCAAGGAGATGATGTTTCTATAGACAATAGCAACACCCCTGCCTCAACCCCCTAGTCTAGCCTGGTGCAGTATGGAAAAAGCAAATGGGCACAGCTGGGTAAAAGCAGGTCCACCCAGCTCACTCACTTAAGTCTTAGCCAGGTCAGCCTGCTCATCCACAAACAAGTCATGAATGTGCATGGTTTTATTATAGACTGATCTGACATTCAGCACCACCAGACCAGAGGGCTCTGCAGATATGCCACCAATAACTTCCAGTGGACTGAGAATGCTGGAACAAGAATCGGAGGCCAAACACCTCGTGTAGAACCAAATGGCAAAAAGGTTTTAGAGGGTCTGTGAACGCCATCTTGGTAGTCAAGATCACCCTGAGACTAATTGTTTTTTGCTGCAAGAATGAGCTCACCACGTATGTTTATGCTCTTGCTTTGATAAAAAGGTAAAGGACCCCTGGACAGCTAAGTCCAGTCATAGGCGACTATGGGGTTGCAGCGTTCATCTTGCTTTCAGGCCGAGGGAGCCGGCATTTGTCCACAGACAGCTTTCCGGGTCATGTGGCCAGCAGGACTAAACCGCTTCTGGTGCAACAGGACACTGTGATGGAAGCCAGAGCGCACAGAAACGCTGTTTACCTTCCCGCCGCACCGGTACCTATTTATCTACTTGCACTGGTGTGCTTTTGAAATGCTAGATTGGCAGAAGCTAGGCCAGAGCAATGGGAGCTCACCATTGTTGTGCAGATTTGAACCGCCGACCTTCCAATCAGCAAGCCCAAGAGGCTCAGTGGTTTAGACCACAGCGCTCCCTGCATCCCTTTTGCTCTTGCTTTGATGCTATGCTTATCTGTTGGCTTCAGATGCTGGGGCCTAGGGATGGGAGTTGTCAGTGCAGTTTGGAGGTCTGCTTTATAGACAGGTGGGCTTAATTAGCCACTGGACGTAAGATATTTTCTGTATAATGCTTAACATATTAGCCTCTTGTGGACAGTCATGGCAAATGCTTACTGTTTCGGTGTTCGGCCAGAGTCTGTAGAAACAGCAAGGTCTCTGGCATTGCAATTTAAATGTTCACCTTCTCATAAATTAATCACTCTAGTATTTCTGACATCCTTCTTTGAAACCCTTGAGCAAACTTCTTTAAGGTTTTGGTGTGTTTTTTAACCTAACGTCAACATTTAAGCAAGCCTTTATGGATTTTCCACTTCCTAAAAAAAATTCCCATCATTCCGTGTCTTCTCTTTTTATTTTCTTCACAGTTTAGAAATTCCACCCCTCCCCCGCAAAAAATCCCCAACCTCATCAGCATCAATAACAATAAAAATCAGCCAGTTTTACACTCGATACAAAAACAAAAAACCAACACCACAAACAATAATATTAATAATACCAACAATAAAAAGGATGTCGTGTGTGTGTGAAAAGATGCTCGTCAACATTTTGATTTGCTGAAATGCACAATTCATGAGTACCACGAACTGTGAAGCCTTTTGAACTTGGTAGAATTGGGAAAACTTTTCCCAGCGGAGATCTCTTAATGCAATGTACTTAATTTTTTTTTCCTTTGCCCCAGATGCAGATAGCTTCAAGTCAACGGCAGTAATCTTCTCCAGGTTGGAGATGGCAGAGATGTCTGGAGACAAGGCACATAATTTGCTACCTGCCTCTGTCCTTTCAGCAGCAACCGGTCAAACACAATACGTTGTATTTTTGGTCTCCGCCAGTATGAAAACCCTACAGACCCGTCCCACCCCCCCACCCCAAGCAGCACGTATTCCGTGTTTCCTTTCTACAGATGCACCATAACATTAACAGCACCGAGTTGGTGATAACAGTGTGAGAGGTCTGCCTTTCCCAGCAGCACAAAGGCCCCCCCAAAAGCAAGAAAATACAAATATAAAAGCGAAGCCAGTCTGGTGTTAGGAACACCAAGGAAGGCAAATCTACATTAAAGTGGTTCTGAACCGTCAGGGCGCCCCATCCCAGGAATTGTAGTTTGGCAAGGGTACTTTGTTACGAGAAATTTTCAGGAAAATTTAGGCTTTGGCCTGGTCTCCTCATGTGGTGGGGAAATGAGACTGAAGTGGGAGCTGTACCACTTCCTAAAAACACACACACAAAAACACAACTAGGGTATAAGGAGAAAGTTTCTAACTCGCCTTTGCTTTTGTTGCATTCTAACAGCAAGAAATCCCTCAGATAGGTGTGCATTTTTAAAAAAAAACCTGTGATTCCCCTCTCATAAACTGAAGCGTACAGCCTCAGAACTCAACTATATTGTATGTTTTCTCTTCAGCTTTCTGCTCGTGTCAATGAGACCTTCCTTGGGAAGCAGAAAATGGCTACTAAAGCAATCCAAACCACTGATGTAGATATTGCCAAACTGAAGAGGCATCCGATGAAGACGTTGGAAAGGCCAAAGGGAATGAGATACAGATGTGCTAATGGGTGCAAGCCTATGAAAACTTATCTGGGCTGAGGAAACCTGCAGCCTTCTAGAGGCTATTGGACTACAGATCCCATCGCCCACGATAAATTGGCCATGTTGGCTGGAGAGCTCATGGGAGTTGCAGTACAACAGCCTCTGGAGGGCCTCAAGTTCCCCACCTCGTCTTACATGGAAGTAAGCCCACTGAACTCACTGCGGATTGTATCCAAGTAAATATGCATGGAATCAGGCAGGATGAAGAAGAGAAATGAAGAGTTGGAGGTAGCAGAATTGGGGAAAGGAAGAGGCAGAAGTCTGCAAATTGCGGAATAAAACCATCAGGGTAGACGCAGGATTATACAGCCTACCCCCCCCCCAGCAGCTGCGCCCTAATCCAGGGAGGTGTTTGACAATCTTTTAATCCAGATTAATCAGGTATATATATTTTTAATCCCAGTTTCTAAGACCCCCATCTACACGATACATTTAAGGCAGTATCACACCACTTTAAACAATCATGGCTCTCTCCGCCCCCCCCCCAAAAAAAAAAAGAATCATGGGAATTGTAGTTTGTTAAGGGGTTGCCAGGAGATCCCTATTCCCCTCTCAGACCTATGATTCCTAGAGTTGCTTAACAGTCAGTTGTCCTTTCCAGGACTCCGGAAATCTTAGTTCTGTGAGAGGAACAGGGGTCTCCTGATGACTCTCAACAAATTACAGTTCTCAGGTTCTTTTGGGGAAACGATGGCTGTTTAAAAGGGTAGAACAGTCGTTTAAATGGATGGTGCAAACAGGGACCTTTTTCATGAAAGCTGAAGCTACTTAGACTCACTATTCCAGACTTCAAAAGGTAGCCTGAATATACATTGACTGCCTTTTAACAAACCTTGGACTCACAGTCTTCTCCTGCCTTCCATGCTGCTTCTACGCTGTGGGACCTCTCTATGGTCTCGATTAATCAGGAGTATCACGCCTCCCGTTCTTTAAATGCAGTTTAGAATCACAGAAGAATCCAATCCTCCTCTTTTTCATGCTTAAAAAAACCCCTTGTGTGAATGAGTCATATGGGGCAAGCTCATCTGCATTAGGTTATGTCAACCTTTGCCAATCTGGTGTCCTCCAGATATTTTGGACTACACTATATTTTTGCTGGCTGGGGCTGATGGGAGTTGTAGTCCAAAACTTCTGAAGATCACCAAGAAGGCTGGATTCGTTCGTGAACAGGAGGAATGAGAAGTACAGGATGAAAGGGTGTGTGGGCAGCAGGGCAAGGGCGGCTAATTTTTGACCCTCCAGATGTGATTGAATTCCAGCTCCCATAAGGCCCACCTCGCACAGGTCCCCCACCCCTGCAGGAGACAGCCCGCCGTTTCACTAACTCGCTTTCATGATCACGGAGCCCCAAACACAATCGGATAGCTCAGCTGACAGAGAAGCAGACTCTTAATCTCTGGGTCATGGGTTCGAGTCTCAGGTTGGGAAAAAGATTGGGCTGGATTAGATGACCCTCTCGGTCCTTTCCAACTACATAAACAGTGGTTTAACTTTTGCAGTCCTCCGTCATTTCAGTCCACAGAGCAGTGTTCGTGCAGGAGGGTGGTGGGTCTGAAGTTCTGAATGGTCCCTCCTATTAAAAAGACCTTCACGTCAAGCCAAAGGCTGCTTGCAGACCGTGCAACTTAAGACACTCAGGTTCAGAGGGGAAACTTCCTTCTCACAGTGCAGCCTCACTCGTCACTGACTCCCTTCAGTGGCATCATTCATCGCAGGCAATGTAACCGCCAAGGGGAAGAAACTTGCCTGTGATGAAGGATGCTCACCAGGTGAGCAGATGATCCAGGTTCAAGCCAAAGCAATTGTAACAGGGCATGAGGTGGCACTGGTTTAACCAGGGAAGCAGAATGAGAACAGAGCTGG
This sequence comes from Podarcis muralis, assembly GCF_964188315.1. Classification (NCBI taxonomy): domain Eukaryota; kingdom Metazoa; phylum Chordata; class Lepidosauria; order Squamata; family Lacertidae; genus Podarcis; species Podarcis muralis. The sequence continues at coordinate 106,105,177 of NC_135656.1, forward strand.
GATGAATGAGAGGCCATTGGATGGAAAAGGAGAGCACCAGGCAAGAAATGGAGACATACCACACATCTGACACGCGCACACCCCTCCGCGAAAAATCCTAGAATTGCCGTTTGCACAGAGGGAGAGAGCTACAGTTCCCAGCACTCTTGACAAACTAGTTCTGAGGATTCTTTGGGGGGAAGCTTTCCACATACAGTGTGTGTACAGCTGTAGGACGGGCAGGATTTAGTTGATCAGAGATGAAGCCTGGGCCCCGCCAGGGGAAGGGGAAGAGAAGGACGAGTGGGAAAAGCCTCGAGAGGGAAAGGACAGAGACCAGGGCAGGTCCAAAGAAGGGATCGGGAGGGACGAGATAGAAGAGGGGAAGGAAGGCAGGGCGGGCAGGGGCCCAGGCGAAGCGAAGGAGGCTGAGAAGGCCGAGGCGGGCAGGGGAGCGGCAGGTTTGGCAGCGCTGGCGGCCAGCAGTGTGGTGTGGGCCGTCCCGGCACTGCTGGCCGAGGCCTTGCCGTTGCTGTGAGTGCGCTGGTGCCGGTTGAGGTGGGAACTGCGGCTGAAGCACTTGCCACAGACGCCGCACTTGTAGGGCTTCTCCCCGGTGTGGGTGCGCTGGTGGATGGTGAGCTCGGAGCGCTGGATGAAGGCCTTGCCGCACTCCCCGCAGGCGTAGGGCTTCTCTCCCAGGTGGGTGCGCTGGTGCGTCAGCAGGTTGGAGCTGACACTGAAGCACTTGCCGCAAGCGTCGCAGCGGTACGGCTTCTCCCCGGTGTGCATGCGCCGGTGGATGGTCAAGTCCGACCTCTGGATGAAGGCCTTGCCGCAGTCGGCGCAGGAGAACGGCTTCTCCCCAGTGTGGATGCGCTGGTGCTTCACCAGCGCCGAGCGCTGGGCGAAAGCTTTCCCGCAATCCTCGCACTTGAAGGGCTTCTCGGCCGGCGGCTGCAGCGAGAGCGGCGGCATTTTGCCCAGGCTCTTCCCACAGTCCAGACAGTGGCTGCTGCGCGTGAAGCGTCCCTTGGCGCTGCCGCACAGAGGGTGTTTCAAACCCGCTTTGCTGCCCGTCCCAAGAAGGAACCCCTTTATGTGTTCGGGGCAGCGGTGGGCGGCCGCCGCGGCTGCCTGGGCTTGGTGGACCCTCTGGTGCCGGTCGAGATGGGAGCTGACGGAGAAGCCGCGCCCGCACTGCGCGCAGGTGTAAGGGCGCTCGCCCGTGTGCACCCGCTGGTGCCGCTCCAAGTCGGAGCGCTGGATGAAGCGCTTGCTGCAGTCGCCGCAGGGGAAAGGGCGCTCGCCCGTGTGGATGCGCTGGTGCTGTGCCAGGTTGGAGCTGCGGCTGAAGCGCTTGCCGCAGGCGCCGCACTGATAAGGACGCTCCCCGGAGTGAGTCTTGCGGTGCTTGGAGAGCGCCGAGCGCTGCCCAAAACATTTCCCGCAATCCGGGCACCGGTGGGCGGCTGGGGCAGCAGCCGCGGTTGGCTCCTCCTCCCGGAGGCCGTGGCGGTGGGTGCGGCGGTGGCGGTCGAGGTGGGAGCTGACGGAGAAGCGCTTGCCGCAGTCGCGGCAGGCGTAGGGCCGCTCTCCCGTGTGCACGCGCTGGTGGCGCTCCAGGTCGGACTTCTGGGTGAAGGCCTTCCCGCAGGCGGCACAGGGGAAGGGGCGCTCGCCCGTGTGCACCCGGCGGTGCTGAGCCAGGTTGGAGCTGCGGTTGAAGCGCTTGCCGCAAGCCGTGCACGGGTAGGGCTTCTCGCCCGAGTGGATCTTCTGGTGCTTGGCCAGGATGGAGCGCTGACGGAAACAGCGCCCGCACTCGCCGCATTGGTGAGGCCTCTCCGGGGTCGGGGTGCTGTGGCCTCGCCCGCTGCCGCTCGCGTTGCTCTTCCCGCACTCCACGCACACTCCCGGCCTTTCCTGCCGGTCTTGGAGCTTCTTGGGAGCCTTTGCCTCCGGCGGACAGATCGCTGGCACTCGCGGCAGCTGCCCCTCCTCCAGGTCCAGCTGGCACCGACCACCGCTGGCTTCTTCCGCCTCGTCTGGGCTGTTGGATCTCCCCGTTGACGGGGAACCCGGCGGCTCTGCCTTCTCCAGGCTGATTTCCCCCGGAAGTGGCTCCTCTTCGTTCTCCTCAGCGGCTGTCATTTCGTTGGGGGGGAAAGAGACAAGTTGTCATGGAGCTGTCAGTGTGGGGTGTATCTTCACTGTAGCAGTCAAATGCAACATTTCCTGTTTCCTAGAGTGGATACACAGGGGAGTGTAGCTCCAGACAGGGAGGACTTCCTGTCACACCTGGTCTGGAGCATCCTCCCCGTGTGTGACCAGGTAGATGGGCGTGACCCTAGAAGACCCTATAAACGGACTAGTCATGCAGCCATCTTCCTCTTTTGACCTTCTCTTTTGGCCCTTTGGCTCTTTTGCTGCTCTTCCGCTGGCTCTTAGCCAGCAGCACATGGCTCATCTTTACAGAGGATGGAAGCCACAAGGTAGAAAGTCTGAGGCCTAGCTCAGACTTCTTTTTCTCTACAACTGTAACTGTAACTGTAACTACAAGTTAAAGCCTGCCTTCAGGACCATACTATGAACTGAATGTAAGTAAACTTTACCATTACTTTTTAAAGAAGACTGTCATGTCATTCTTGTAGGACTTGCCAATCAGAAGGTCGGCGATTCGAATCCCCGCAACGGGGTGAGCTCCCGTTGCTCGGTCCCTGCTCCTGCCAACCTAGCAGTTTGAAAGCACGCCAGTGCAAGTAGATAAATAGGTACCGCACCGGCGGGAAGGTAAACGGCGTTTCCGTGCGCTGCTCTGGTTCGCCAGAAGCGGCTTAGTCATGCTGGCCACATGACCCCGAAGCTGTACGCCGGCTCCCTCAGCTAATAAAGCGAGATGAGCGCCGCAACCCCAGAGTCAGCCACGACTGAACCTAATGGTCAGGGGTCCCTTTACCTTTACGTTTAAAGGGGAAATTTACTAGAAACAATCCAATCTGGACAAGCCAGACTAAACTGCTCAACTTCTATGATTCTAACGAATTCATGAACTTGCTTCCGGGAATGTGCTTTGCTACTATCTCACTAGCGTGAGTGAGGAAGGATAATATTTAATCAATATATCTTCTCCTACTATCCACAACATTCCCACCATCAGGCAAGGAATGTCTGGAGTGAAGCATGACCCTTTACCTTTACGTTTAAAGGGGAAATTTACTAGAAACAATCCAATCTGGACAAGCCAGACTAAACTGCTCAACTTCTATGATTCTAACGAATTCATGAACTTGCTTCCGGGAATGTGCTTTGCTACTATCTCACTAGCGTGAGTGAGGAAGGATAATATTTAATCAATATATCTTCTCCTACTATCCACAACATTCCCACCATCAGGCAAGGAATGTCTGGAGTGAAGCATGACCTCTTTATCATCAGAAGTACGCTTACAAGTTAGGAAACGGCATGTCCATCAGTCTTAGGGATCTCAGCTACGCCTAGTTTTGCACCCAATGAGGCAGCTGCTGCAATAGAGAGGCCCGCCCCCCACCTCAACTGATATATCTCCCTGAGCTGCATGCAAGCAGGCGAAGACTATGCCTGCACGTAGCCTGCTTCTGCTCCTCACATTTCACCCCTCATCTGATCCTGGGGCACAGTGGGGCAGGAGAAGAAGGTAAGGAAGCCAGTGTGGTGTAGTGGTTATGGTCTCAGACTAAGACCTAGGAGACCAGGGTTCAAATCCCCACTCGGCCATTAAGCTCATTGCGTGACTTTGGGCCGGTCACTGTCTCTCGGCCTACCCTACCTCGCAGGGTTGTTGTGGAGCTTGAACTGAGAGGCGGAACCATCTATGTAAATGCCATACATAAAAAATGATTAAAGAGAAGTCGCTTGGAGACCCTTTGGGTGCCTGGTAAGTTCAATAAAGAATAATCTATCTATCAAACAGGTTCAGAGGGAATGCAGGAAGCCCAAGCTGGCCCTGCCAGCCTCACTGAGCTGAGTTTTGTTCTTATTTCTTAGGAGTTTCACACACACCCTGTTTTACCGGCACTGCAGCTCGTGCCACGAGCCGCGCCCACCTTCATCCTTGGGGCTTTTTGGCGCCTTCTTCCGGGCTTTCCGCTTCCCTTCCTGGCTCTGCTCCTTCACCAGCTCCCGCAACATCTTCTCCACCTGGTTCCTGCCGGCTGTCTGCAGAATGAGGCCCAGCTGCCGTCGGAGGTCGGCATTCATCCCACTTTCGCTGGGGCCAGCTGCCGTTGAATCGTGCATCGGGGTCTGTTCTGCTTGTCCCTGATCGGGCTCCACGTCTGCACCACGGGGGGACAAAATGGGACGCTGATCAGACTGGGGTGCCCAGTCAGGGCTGCCAACCAAACAGGACCATGTCTTAATGGCGGGTTGATATACAGGAAAGGAGCTTTTTACAGCATGGAGGTGAAGAATGGTTAACGTCTGTGCACCAAGCCACTTTTAAAAAGCACAGTTACAGACGGCGACTTAAAAATAGGCAAAACTGTCCCCGGCGTCAGCCTGGAGCAAGACCAACAGAATAATGGGGAGTTCTCACTCCTTCTTGCCATAATACAGTGGTACCTCGGGTTAAGAACTTAATTTGTTCTTAACCTGAGGTACCACTTTAGCAGGGCCTCCCGCTGCACAATTTCTGTTCTCATCCTGAAGCAAAGTTCTTAACCCGAGGTACTATTTCTGGGTTAGCGGCGTCTGTAACCTGAAGCGTCTGTAACCCGAGGTACCACTGTATTAAACTGGTACAGCTCCCATGCCAATGAACAGACCTGAATTTTCTTTTCTTTTTTATTTAAGAATCAAATAAAATCCACCCTTCTGTTTTAGGATCAGCGCTGCTGATATATGTGTGTGTGTAGTGGTTTTTTATTTTTAAAAAATAGCAGAATAAAATTATATATATATATATATATATATATATATATATATATATATATATATGCTTTCGTAGATTTTCACGGGTACAGGAATGCAGGTTTTGGTGTCCTCGGGTATCTTCCCGTGTAAAAGTTTGGGTGTCTAGGCGACGTTTCGACGAGGTCTCACTCGTCATCTTCAGGCTGGTGCTTTCGGCTTCTTGTTACTGGAACAGAGCAGGATCTCAGTGTTTGAGTTCCTATAAATACTGTTGAGGAGGTATGGTCTGGGCAGAGAGGAAGTTCCCAGGCTAGTGTGCCTTTTCTTCTTTTGTTCCTTAATTGCTTGAGGGATATCTTGAGTGATTTCTTGAGTGATATCCTGAGTACCACTTAGGTGGGTCATTAGGTGTGGATTAGTTGCTAAAGCCTTTGTGTCTTGACCTCTTCACAAAGTTCAAGAGGTCAAGACACAAAGGCTTTAGCAACTAATCCACACCTAATGACCCACCTAAGTGGTACTCAGGATATCACTCAAGAAATCACTCAAGATATCCCTCAAGCAATTAAGGAACAAAAGAAGAAAAGGCACACTAGCCTGGGAACTTCCTCTCTGCCCAGACCATACCTCCTCAACAATATTTATAGGAACTCAAACACTGAGATCCTGCTCTGTTCCAGTAACAAGAAGCCGAAAGCACCAGCCTGAAGATGACGAGTGAGACCTCGTCGAAACGTCGCCTAGACACCCAAACTTTTACACGGGAAGATACCCGAGGACACCAAAACCTGCATATATATATATATATATATATATGCTTTCGTAGATTTTCACGGGTATAGGTATGCAGGTTTTGGTGTCCTCGGGTGTCTTCCCGTGTAAAAGTTGGGGTGTCTAGGCGACGTTTCGACGAGGTCTCACTCGTCATCTTCAGGCTGGTGCTTTCGGCTTCTTGTTACTCTGAACCCAGTTGCTGGGAATCACACGAGACTCCTGTTGTACTCAGGTCCTGGTTGCAGGCTTCCCATAAGCAGTTGGCCACTTTGAGGACACCAAAACCTGCATATATATATATATATATATAGTGGGTTTTTTTGTTTTTTTTAATAGCAGAATAAAATAGTAAACACAATAGAAACAGAGACAGATAATGCAGGTGAAAGCAGCTCAAAAGCAAGGGCACAGATGCTTAAAAAAAGAGTCTGGTGTGCAGGTGGATTAGCAAAACAAAAGGGCTTTCAAGACAGGTCAGTTTCTTCTGCATTCTGCAATTTAACACTGACACAATAACAGCATATAAATGGTGGGTTCATGCTGGACTGTGCAAACGTCATCCTGCTTATTTATTGACTTATGTATTAGATTTATAACTGGTTGTTCTGCAACGCTTCCCCAAGATTACTGCATTACAGTGGAACCTCGATTTTCGAACGTAATCCATTCCGGAAGGCCATTCAGGTTCGGAAACCGAGGTGCAGTTTCCCATAGAAAGCAATGCAAAATGAATCAATCCGTTCCAGACGTTTAAAATCTCCACCCCCATCCTTCTGCCCAGACGCTGAGGTCCAGCGCTGAGGGCCTTCTGGCGGTTCCCTCATTGCGAGAAGCAAAGCTACAGGGAACCAGGCAGAGGGCCTTCTCGGTGGTGGCGCCCACCCTGTGGAACGCCCTCCCACCAGATGTCAAAAAGAAAAACAACTACCTGACATTCAGAAGACATCTGAAGGCAGCCCTGTTCAGGGAAGTTTTAATGTGTGACCTCTTAGTTTATTTTTGGCCTTTGTGGAAGCCGCCCAGAGTGGCTGGGGAAACAAGCCAGATGGGCGGGGTACAAATAATAAATTATTATTATTATTATTATTATTATTATTATTATTACCCCTAATACAGCAATTTAACTTGAATTTTGCTATCTAATGATACACAATGAAAGCAATAAACACATTAAACTGTATTGTAAAAGCAATAATAAATAAACACAACGCAGATGATAAACGTAAATTTTTCTTACCTGCAATGATGGGGTTTTTTTGGGGGGGTCCTGCTTCAAAAATCACTGTGGGTTACTCCTCTCCTGCGTTTCCTTGATTTTTTTTACACCACTGACACCTGGTTCAGACTCACTGGATCTTTTCCTCGCTAACCATTTTACAATGGACATTTGCTCTTCTTCCCGACGTTTCAAGATCTGTCTGAAGTGAGACATCGCATGATCATTGAAAGTGCTCGTGGCGTGACTCACGGCGGCTTTATCGGGGTGATATTTTTCAACAAAAACTTGCAGATCGGCCCATTTCGCACACATGTCTTCGATCAGTGCGGTAGGAACACTTTCTCTTCTTTCCTCCTCCTGCAAAAACAATTCCTCAGCTGCCGCTTGTTGTTGCTCCATCAGTACGTTTCGAAGTTCTTCTGCGGTGAGCTCCGCCTTGTGCTCCTCCACTAACTCCTCCACATCATCCTGACTCACTTCCAAGCCCATGGACTTCCCCAGAGACACTATCTCCTCAACAATAAGAGCATCCTCTTCAACGTCCTCAGGTACGCGGTCCGGGACAGCTTCTGGCCACAATTTCTTCCAGGCTGACTTCAGCGTTCTTTGAGACACGTCCCTCCATGCTTTGTCTATGAGATGTAAGCCATGTAGGATACTGAAATGGTTCTTCCAAAACTCTCTGAGGGTCAGGCCTGTGTCGGAGGTCACCTCAAAGCACCTTTGGAACAGGGCTCGGTTGTAAAGCTTCTTAAAATTAGATATGACCTGCTGGTCCATGGGCTGGATGAGAGAAGTCGTGTTGGGGGGCAAAAACTTTACACTGATGAAGCTGAACTCTTCCACCAACTCGCCTTCCAAGCTTGGAGGGTGAGCCGGGGCGTTATCCACAACAAGTAGGCACTTCATGGGAAGATGTTTGTCTCGCAGGTATTTTTTCACACTTGGCCCAAACACTTCATGAACCCACTCGATAAAAAACTGCCTGGTTACCCAAGCTTTGCTGTTCGCCCTCCACATCACATGCAATTTGCTTCTCATGACGTTGTTTTTCTTAAATACCCTGGGGTTCACAGAATGGTAGACCAGCAACGGCTTCAACTTAAAATCTCCACTCGCGTTCGCACAAAATAAAAGGGAAAGTCTGTCTTTCATGGGCTTGTGCCCTGGCCATAATTCCTCCTCCTTTCTTATGTAGGTCCTCTTTGGCATTCTTTTCCAAAAGAGGCCTGTCTCATCGCAGCTGAAAACTTGCTGCGGAAGGAAACCCTCGGCCTTAACGTAATCTTTAAATTCCAAAACAAATCGGTCGGCATTTTCTTTGTCGGCAGCTTTGCCGTGTCTCACCACGCTGTGAATGCCACTCCTCCTCTTAAAATTATCAAGCCACCCTCGACTTGCCTTGAAAATACAACTCTCGGCACTTGTTCCAGGGGTGTTTTGGGTGAGGTCGGCATGCAACTGTAAAGCTTTTTCACAAATTATGTTCTCAGAAATGTGGTCACCGGCCAACAGTTTTTCATTTATCCATATGGTAAGCCATTTTTCCACTTCTTCAATTGTCTGTGTCCTTTGTCTTGCAAGTGTTTCAACGCCTCTTGCGACGTCGGCTCCTCCAACGGCTCCTTTATTTTTTAAGATGCTACCAATTGTAGATTCGGCCATACCAAACTGCGTTGCCGGGCGACATACAGGGACACCACTTGCGCGTTTGGAAATATTTTCCTTCTCCACCGCTGTTGTTGTTCTGTCCATGGTTTTCTTGGCTTCTTCGCAGCTTCTTTCCATTTCTCACACCACACCAAATAAGCATAAAATAAAATAAAAATAAAATAAGCCAAATACTGTGGTACCTCGGTTTTCTCACACCAAATCAGCATAAAATAAAATAAGCCAAATCATAAGCCAAATAATAATAAGCCAACTACATAGCGCCAAATATCATCTCCATTTTCCGCGGTTGCTCAGAATGCAACAGCTGACACTCAGCGGAGGCCGCGTGGCATGTTCGATTTCCGAAGCGTGTTCGAAAACCAAAGCATGTACTTCCAGGTTTTCGACGTCCAAAAACCGAATTGTTCGGCAGCCGAGACGTTCGAAAACCGAGGTTTGACTGTGTTCCCTTCCAGAGGGGCACTCTTGCAGTACATGATGTGTGTTACGGCTAGGTGACATATCGCCAAAGGCCGGTTTGAAGCCGGTATCGTGAGATTGGCTTCATAATTTTGACCTGGCAATATATCGCGCATCATGGTACTTGTTTGCATGTGTGCGTGCTATGCAAAAATCACGACGCAGGAAAAAAAGACACGTGAAGCCAGCCAATTCCTCCACATAGCTCCATCCTTATTTCAGACTTCGTGATCTATCGGTATACTGCGGTGTTTTGCTGGTGATTATTTTTTTTGCGATGCTGAAAAGCAGGTATCGCCCAGCCCTAGGGGTGGGTGGGCAGGTGCCAACTTACCAGGCACAAGTCCTCTCCTCCTGTGGGACTCAGCGAAAGCTGTGATCCGGGGCCAACTGATGGCGATCTCCTCCGCTGTGGAGACAGAAACAGAAGGGGCAAGTCAGAGGAAGTGGAGAGATGCTCCCAAGATTAGAGCAGCTCATGAAAGGGTCAGTCCAGGGCTAAGTCCTTTGGAGAGAGTGGCCATATGGCCTAGTGTGTGGAGCACAAGCTATGCATGCCTAGGGCTGCCATATGCCTTAGGCTCAACAACTTTCAGGGAGTCCTGGTTTTTACTTTCTGCAATATGGCAACCCTATGCATGCAGACGTTCCTGGGTCCAAGCCCTGGCGTGCCTAGTTAAGTGGGTCCCATAGCAGGATGTAGGGAAGAGCTTCTGCTAGAAGCAGCAGAATGCACTGCTAGCCAAAACAGAGGATAGAGTCTTTGGATTTTCCTTTAGATAGATGGTTTGGTCAAGTCATGTTTATTCTCATCTCCGAGAAAACTGACTTACAAAGTATTATAAATTAAGGACATATCAAGGTGCAGCAAAACCTATGCATTTTGCCTCCATTTGGCAACCGTTTGTTACTTATACAATAGGCCAAGCACAGGGGTGGCAAGTCTCGATGAAATATGGCTATATTTGGTATATTTCATAGAATCATAGAATTGTAGTCCAAGCTCTTGAAATGCAGGAATCTCAGCTAAAGCATCTGACAGATGACCATCCAACCTCAGCTTAAAATCCGCAACTGGAGGTACCCTGTACTTGTTTTTAACTGGTTTACCAACTGATAGTTTTATTCTTTTTGTAAACCACTTTGCTGTTTTACTACAATCAAGCAGTACAGTCATACCTCGGAAGTCAAACGAAATCTGTTCCGGAAGTCGGTTTGACTTCCAAAAACATTCGGCAACCAAGGTGTGGCTTCCGATTGGCTGCAGGAAGGTCCTGCAGCCAATTGGAAGCCACGGAACCTGTGTCGGATGTTTGGGTTCCAAAGAACATTTGCAAACTGGAACACTCACTTCCGGGTTTGTGGCGTTCAGGAGCCAAAATGTTTGACTTGCAAGGCGTTCAGGATCCAAGGTACGAATGTACCGTATTTTTCGCACCATAGGACGCACTTTTTCCCTCCTAAAAAGCAAGGGAAAATGTGTGTGCGTCCTATGGAGCGAATGCAGGCTTTCGCTGAAGCCTGGAGAGTGAGAGGGGTCGGTGCGCACGGATGATCACACTTCGGGAACACACCCGCAGCGTGGAGAGCCTTGCAGGAGTTCCCCGCAAGGCTCCCCACGCTGCGGATAGCAGCCTGCTTCCCGGAGCGTCGGGCGCCCTGAAAGCAGAGCGCCCGCGCTTCGGGAACACACCCGCAGCGTGGAGAGCCTTGCAGGAGTTCCCCGCGAGGCTCCCCACGCTGCGGATAGCAGCCTGCTTCCCGGAGCGTCGGGCGCCCTGAAAGCAGAGCGCCCGCGCTTCGGGAACACACCCGCAGCGTGGAGAGCCTTGCAGGAGTTCCCCGCAAGGCTCCCCACGCTGCGGATAGCAGCCTGCTTCCCGGAGCGTCGGGCGCCCTGAAAGCAGAGCGCCCGCGCTTCGGGAACACACCCACAGCGTGGAGCGCCTTGCAGGAGTTCCCCGCAAGGCTCCCCACGCTGCAGATAGCAGCCTGCTTCCCGGAGCGTCGGGCGCCCTGAAAGCAGAGCGCCCGCGCTTCGGGAACACACCCGCAGCGTGGAGAGCCTTGCAGGAGTTCCCCGCAAGGCTCCCCACGCTGCGGATAGCAGCCTGCTTCCCGGAGCGTCGGGCGCCCTGAAAGCAGAGCGCCCGCGCTTCGGGAACACACCCACAGCGTGGAGCGCCTTGCAGGAGTTCCCCGCAAGGCTCCCCACGCTGCGGATAGCAGCCTGCCGCCCGTCGCAAGGGGCGCCCTGAAGCAGAGCGCCCCTCGCACCAGGCATACATCCGCAGCGTGGAGAGCCCTGCAGCAGTTCCCCGCAAGGCTCCCCAAGCTGCGGACAGCAGCCTGCTTCCCGGAGCGTCGGGCGCCCTGAAATCAGAGCGCCCGGCGCTTCGGGAACACATCCGCTGCGTGGAGAGCCTTGCAGGAGTTCCCCGCAAGGCTCCCCACGCTGCGGATAGCAGCCTGCTTCCCGGAGCGTCGGGCGCCCTGAAAGCAGAGCGCCCGCGCTTCGGGAACACACCCACAGCGTGGAGCGCCTTGCAGGAGTTCCCCGTAAGGCTCCCCACGCTGCGGATAGCAGCCTGCCGCCCGGCGCAAGGGGCGCCCTGAAGCAGAGCGCCCCTCGCACCAGGCATACATCCGCAGCGTGGAGAGCCCTGCAGCAGTTCCCCGCAAGGCTCCCCAAGCTGCGGACAGCAGCCTGCTTCCCGGAGCGTCGGGCGCCCTGAAATCAGAGCGCCCGGCGCTTCGGGAACACATCCGCTGCGTGGAGAGCCTTGCAGGAGTTCCCCGCAAGGCTCCCCACGCTGCGGATAGCAGCCTGCCGCCAGGCGCGAGGGGCGCCCTGAAGTAGAGCGCCCCTCGCGCCAGGCATACATCCGCAGCGTGGGGAGCCCTGCAGCAGTTCCCCGCAAGGCTCCCCAAGCTGCGGATAGCAGCCTGCCGCCCGGCGGGTGGGGCGCCCTGAAGCAGAGCACCCCACGCGCTAGGCAGACATCAGCCAGCCCCACAAGCTCGGGGGACAGCAGGGAGGCGCAGCGCCACTATCCCGCTGTTCCTCGACCTGGTTCGGTTTCCCTGACCTGCTTTTGGGGGGGAAATAAAGGGAAATTTTTTTTCCTTTATTTCTCCCCCAAAAAACTAGGTGCGTCCTATGGTCCGGTGCGTCCAATCGTGCGAAAAATACGGTATATAAATCTTGTGGAATGAATGAATGACTGAACAAATGAATGAATAAATAAATAAATAGCTAAACTAAAGGGCTGCTGTGTTTGGAATGATAGTGCCTTTCCCCCCAAAGGAGTTCTGATTAGGAGGCATGGCAATACAGACCAGCCTTTCACAATCTGGTACCTTCCAGATATTTTGGACTATAGTTCCCATCAGTCCCAGCCAGCAAGCCAAGTGTTTGGGACTGATGGGACTTATGGTCCACAGCATCAGAGAAGGATGGGAGACACTAGGTTGGGGTAAGATGGCGTAGACAGTATGTCAGCATCTTGATATCTAACAAAAAAAAAAAAAGAGGATGGAAATGGCTACTTACCCAGTGAGATGACGTTGTCGTAGTTCTCCTGCATGATTTTGGTCACCAGGCGCTTCAGCAGATGTGGGAAACCCCTGAAACGACAGACAACCGTCCCCCGCATTTAAAGATGTGGTAGGACTGAGGAATGCAGAGGAGTTAATCAGGTTCCTCTAGGCCTAGGGCTTGGGGGAGAGGCGGTCTTTGTAGGATGAGAGACCAAGAGGGAGAGGGGCTGGTCGGTGCATGACTTGTCAGAACCCCAAGACTCAAATCCCAACATTTTGTTTATTTCTTTTATATCATTATTGGCATTCATATCCAAGGAGTTCCTGATGTGTTTTATTGTTGTTAGCCGCTCTTCGGCTGGGAAGGGCGGGATATAAATAAAATATTATTATTATTATGTGGTTCTCTTCCTTCCCCGTTTAGTCTCACAACAACAGCCCTGTGGAGTAGGCCAGGCTGAGAGATACAGGGACTGTCCCCAAGTCACCCAGCAAGACTCAGGGCCCCTAGGAACTGGCTCCTATGTCTGTGACTTCAGACAGAGGCCTGGCCCTCTTCCAACCTTAAAGCGCCATTGAATTGTAGGGGACTTACTCTCAAATGAAGTGCGGGGAGAGACTGCAGCCCGGCTCCATCCCTGCCGATTCTGCTCCCGCCCTTTCGGAGCCTCTCTCCGGAGAGCTTGCAAGCGAGGCTTGCTTGCTTGTTCCTTTCTCGGGCTCAGCCTTGCTTTGCAATGCCCTGCAGTTTCCAGTTGCTGCTCTGGAATTAATAGTGAAAAGAGCCCGGGGCTGCCTGCTCCTCCTCCTCCACCTCTCCCGGAGCGGAGTAGTGGCGGCGTTTGCGGCCCGATCTAGCCTCCCACTCCTGGGATCGGGTTGCAAAGTGGGCCGTGCGGGGAGCTTCCGCTGCAGCGTGCAGGGGGCGGGGTGGGGAGGCCTCACGGACGCCCAGGTCACTATGGATGCAGCAGCTGCCGCTTGCTGACCCAGGAAGCTCAACCCCGGATGCAGCCGGAGGAAAGGAGGGGAGAAGACAGCAGCCTCCATGGCTGAGAAGCAGCCGCCGGGAGCCCTCTGCTGGATCCTCAGAAAGGATCAGGATTCAGGACCCTGTACATAGTGATGTGTGGAAGTGAGAGCTGGACCAGAAAGAAGGCTGATCGCCTAATAATAATAATCATCATCGTTTATTATTTATGCCCCGCCCATCTGGCTGGGTCCCCCCAGCCACTCTGGGCAGCTTCCAACAAAACACTAAAATGCAATAACCTATTAAACATTAAAAGCTTCCCTAAACAGGGCTGCCTTTAGATGTCTTCTAAAAGTTTGGTAGTTATTTTTCTCTTTGACATCTGGTGGGAGGGCGTTCCACAGGGCGGGTGCCACTACCGAGAAGGCCCTCTGCCTGGTTCCATGTAACTTGGCTTCTTGCAGTGAGGGAACTGCCAGAAGGCCCTCGGCGCTGGACCTCACTGTCCAGGCTGAACAATGGGGGTGGAGACGCTCCTTCAAAGAATTGATGCTTTTGAATTATGGTGCTGGAGGAGAATCTTGAGAGTCCCATGGACTGCAAGAAGATCAAACCTATCCATTCTTAAGGAAATCAGCCCTGAGTGCTCACTGGAAGGACAGATCCTGAAGCTGAGGCTCCAATACTTTGGCCACCTCATGAGAAGAGAAGGCTCCCTGGAAAAGACCCTGATGTTGGGAAAGATGGGGGGCACAAGGAGAAGGGGACGACAGAGGACGAGATGGCTGGACAGCGTCCTCGAAACTACCAGCATGAGTTTCACCAAGGTGCCAGAGGCAGTGGAAGACAGGAGTGCCTGGTGTGCTCTGGTCCAGGGGCTCACGAAGAGTCGGACATGACTAAACCACTAAGGAACAACAAGATGGGGCAACCCCCTAGTACCATAAGAGCCTCATGACCTGGAAAAACTGTCTGCGGAAGCGGACAAACGCCGGCTCCCTCATCCTTTAAAGCAAGATGAGTGCCGCAACCCCAGAGTCGTTCGTGACTGGACTGAATTGCCAGGTGTTCCTTTACCTTTATTCCTGGTAGCTCTCAGAAGGTACTCCAGGATCAATCAATATGAATTTTTTAGAAGAGCCTCAGTGATAATGCAGGGGTTCGGTTGCATGTGCTATGATGAGCCACATGTTTAAAGTGCCAATATACTGCTTCAATCGTGGTGGCTTCTCCCCAAATAATCTTGGAAACTGTAGTTTGTTAAGGACCCACGTACCTACGGGACCGCCTCTCCTGGTATGCCCCACGGAGGACCTTAAGGTCCACAAATGACAACACTTTGGAGGTCCCAAGTCACAAAGTGGCTAGATTGGTTGCGACTAGGGCCAGGGCCTTTTCAGTACTGGCCCCAACTTGGTGGAACGCTCTGTCACAAGAGACCGGGGCCCTGAGGGATTTGACATCTTTCCGCAGGGCCTGCAAGATGGAGCTGTTCTGCCTGGCCTTTGGTTTGGACTCAGTCTGACCCTTATGTTTTCCCTCCCCTTACAGTTTTGATCCATGGGCTACTTTTAAAATGATGCTGCATTTTATATTGCATTGTAACCGGATTTTTTAAAATTGTCCCCCCCCCCCATGTGGTGTTTTTTTTCGGGACGTGGGTGGCGCTGTGGTCTAAACCACTGAGCCTTGGGCTTGCCAATCAGAAGAAGAAGAAGAAGAGTTTGGATTTGATATCCCGCTTTATCAGTAGCCAAAGGAGTCTCAAAGCGGCTAACATTCTCCTTTCCCTTCCTCCCCCACAACAAACACTCTGTGAGGTGAGTGGGGCTGAGAGACTTCAAAGAAGTGTGACTGGCCCAAGGTCACCCAGCAGCTGCATGTGGAGGAGCGGAGAGGCGAACCCGGTTACCCAGATTGTCTATCGCTCTTAACCACTACACCACGCTGGCGGTTCAAATCCCCGTGACGGGCTGAGCTCCCGTTGCTCGGTCCCTGCTCCTGCCAACCTAGCAGTTCGAAAGCACGTCAAAGTGCAAGTAGATAAATAGGTACCGCTCTGGCGGGAAGGTAAGCGGTGTTTCCGTGCGCTGCTCTGGTTTGCCAGAAGCGGCTTAGTCATGCTGGCCACATGACCCAGAAGCTGTACACCGGCTCCCTCGGCCTATAGAACGAGATGAGTGCCGCAATCCCAGAGTCGTCCGCGACTGGACCTAACGGTCAGGGGTACCTTTACCTTTATTTTTATTGTAATTTTACTGGTGTTAGCCGCCCTGAGCCCAGCTCTGGCTGGGTATAAATAAAAATTATTATTATTATTATTATTATTAAGGGTGCTGGGAGTTGTTAGGAGACCCCTATTCTCCTCACAGAGCTACAATTTCCAGAGTGGTTTAACTGTCAATCCCTCTTCACAAGCACCCATTAGCCCTGCATAGCACCTTGATGGCCCTGCTCTGCCTACATGGTTGAAGGCACTAATGTTTCTGAAGGCCAGTTGCTGGGAATGGCAGGAGGGGAGAGGGCTCTTGGGCTCGGATCCTGCTTGCGGGTTTCCCATAGGCATCTGGTAGGCCACTGTGAGAACAGGATGCTGGCCCAGGTGGGCCACTGGCAGGCTCTTCTTTCAACATAAAAAGGACTTAACCATGACATCGCCCATCCTTCTTATTTCCAGAGAAAACTGGGGAGAAAAACAGCTCTGAACATAGATCAAGATTTATTCACTTTTATTCCCCTAGTCTATTTTATTCACAATACGTACGTACAAGTTCCTGCTCACTTCAGACACAGCTGGATCAGAAATGCACAAAAGGTCAGGACAGCCTACCACCAAATTCTCTCTAAACCCACACTTGGTTTCATCTAATCAGTTGGCTTGGTTGGACAGTGTCCTCGAAGCTACCAGCATGAGTTTGACCAGACTGCGGGAGGCAGTGGAAGACAGGAGTGCCTGGCGTGCTCTGGTCCATGGGGTCACGAAGAGCCGGACACGACTAAACAACTAAACAACAACAACAATCAGTTTGCTGAGAGTTGCTGCCATCGGTGAGAGACCTCTACACGCAAGGTGTGCCCTCCTCCTGGGGGGAAAAGCTGTTCTAATTTCTAACATCTTTCGAAAGGCTGTTCCATCTCTTCAAGATGATGGACGGGGCGGTTGGAGACACTGCAAAGCTGGCTGTAGGGGACACACAACCCACTTTCACCTGACTGTGGGAGCATCGTGGGAAGAAGGAAGGACTTGGAAGAGATGCTCCTGGACCACTTCCTGGTCCAGCTGGAAGTGACTGGGGAGGCGTTATAGCCTGGGGTTGCTAAGCAACTGCCAAGTGCTCCCTTCAACATTTGGCCTTGAGAGCAAAACAGTAAAGGGACAGGAAATCACAACGCACAACTCCAAAGTCCCAGTTAAGGAAGGAAGGTACAAGACAGTGAATGGCCTTTATCCAGTGCTCAAGTATGCAGGGTTGTCCCTTCTTTGGAATAGCAGATATGACAGGTTTAGATCTCCCTTTAGTGTGCTGGGCTTTCTCCTTAGAAGTAAAAAGGATGGGAATTATGAGCACTTTTGCATCAGCTTTCGATGCAAGTCCCTTTTATTGTCCCTGAAGCAGCTACTTGACCTGCAGTGGTTAGGATACCAGCGATGCTGCAGAAGTGGATTTCCCGCATTAGCAGGGCGGTTGGACTGGATGACCTCTGAGGTCCCCTCGAACTCTATGATCAGGCAGTAGCAATGCTGTTAACTCCATGCCATGAACAGCTTCATGTGGCTGGTTTCGCAGGAAAGGGCCAAAGCTCAGCGGCTGAGCGGCTGTTGGGCAGATTCCAGTTTTGATCCCTGGCACCTCCAGGTACGGCTGGGAGACCCCAGCCTGAAACACCTGGACAGCTGCTGCCAGTCAGTGCAGACAATACGAAATTAGATGGACCAATGGTCTGACTCCCATGTTCATCTGTTCTGGTTACTAAGCCATCATTAAAGGAACAGGAGCGAAACAGGCTGGATTATTTTTCTGGCCTGTTGCAAACCCTCAAAGATGAAATCAAGTATTTAAAACTGGCTTTTTGCTTCCTTACTTGGGCACTGTGTATAATCTTAACACGCCTAAAAATCAACTCTTTGAGACCTTGGCTGGGGTTTCTTTCCCCCAGGAAAAACCTCTGATAGCAGACGGCATTCCGGTCAAATGAGGTCAGTTTGGTGTATACAGGTAGTAACGTTACAACGAGAGGTGTGGGAAGTGGTACAACGCAGGAAGAAATTGGGGCCGCGGGGCGTAGATATTCCCCAGGATACCAAAAACGGGTTCTTAACAACATCCAGTATGAAATCATTGTGCTGAAGCAAGGAACGAAACGCACCACCACCACCCAAGTGAGATTCAAGGCAGTCCAAGGTCTTTTTGTGAGAGGGGTGTGTGTGTGTGTGTGTGTGTGTGTGTGTGTGTTTGTGTGTCTGTCTCAGGTCATCCTATGCAGAAAACTATCAAGGTGGTTCTGCAGCTAAGACTTTTTCCTGCTGTTTCCCATGGCCCCAAGAGTGACAGAACTGCCAACCGGCTTCCACCAGCCTCTTTATAAAGGGGCACAATGGGGTCTTACAAAGGGGTACAGAGCAGTCTGCTTCAGTTGCTCCAGTGGGACTGTTTTATACGGGATGCGAGAAAAGACCCCCCAAGCCTTCTACAACAGGAACTGCCCAGTTCCACGTAATATCCGATCCCTCGCTACGACATCTCTCTGATCTACTTCTTTATCTAATCTACCCACCTAATCTATTCCCTCCCTCGCAGCCCAATCCAAAGTCCATTGAAATAAAAGTCGGGATATTTGACTTAAATGTTGCCACGAAATATAGCCCTTTGTCTTAGGGCTCTAGGTTGATCACTAGCAGTTCCAATTCAAAGGATCGTAGAATCATAAATGGTAGAGTTGGAAGGCCCCCCCCCCCTTTGGTAATCCTCATAGAACTCTAGCCCAATGGTAATAATAATAATAATAGTAATAATAGTAATAATAATAATAATAATAATAATAATAATAATAATAATAATTATTATTATTATTATTATTATTATTATTTATACCCTGCCCATCTGGCTGAGTTTCCCCAGCCACTCTGGGCGGCTCCCAATCGAGTGTTAAAAACAACACAGCATTAAATATTAAAAACTTCCCTAAACAGGGTTGCCTTCAGAATGGTTGCCATTAATTTGATTTTGAATTGATTTTAGAATGAATTGATTTTAGAATGCTGTGTTACTTTTATTGTTGTTAGCCGCTCTGAGCTCAGCTTCGGCTGGGGAGGGCGGGATATAAATAAATTATTATTATTATTATTATTATTATTATTATTATTATTATTATTTAGTCCAACCCCCTGCAATGCAGGAATATTGGTAATGGCATAGAAAGATCCTGGAGAGCAGGAAGCTAGGCTAATGATACATTCTGCAAAAGGTAAAGCTGGGCTGTACTTATTTGAAGGATGGAATCCACATTTATGCATATAGAAAACTAGGATGTCAGGGAAGAGAGTTTAGCCTAGTCATTCCCCTGATCTCCTAGTTTTCTTGGTGCAGGGATTTTTATCCATGATAGACATGAATAAAGACATGGAACTTCTTACTTGGAGCCTGAAGTGTTAAAAGTCCAGGAGGACATTCTACCGTGTTCTGCTGATTGTATAAACTAGTCCTAAATGTCTATGGTTGCTATATTTTAACACAATTAGGCAGAGCTGTCTTGGAACCAAGCACAAAAACTTGTGAAATGTTGGCAATGACAGCTCAAATGTGCCTAGAATGGCCATGGAATAGAACAGAGTCTATCCATGCTGGAAAGGAAAATTAGAATGAGGCGGTAGAATGGATTGTACCACATCACTCTGGCGGTGGGGGGAGATTGTTGGTTAAGCCATTTTAACAGGAGACATTTCAGTACAGTGGTACCTCGGGTTAAGAACTTAATTCGTTCTGGAGGTCCATTCTTAACCTGAGGTACCACTTTAGCTAATGGGGCCGCCCGCTGCCGCCACATGATTTCTGTTCTCATCCTGAAGCAAAGTTCTTAACCTGAAGTACTATTTCTGGGTTAGTGGAGTGTGTAACCTGAAGCGTCTGTAACCCGAGGTACCACTGTACTACAAACTTAAAACGGGTCAACAAGCACAGCTTCCTCAACAGACCTTGGCATTTCTGCAAGGGAGCAAGAGGTCAAAACCTCCCCAAAACTTCAGTTTCCAAAGTCACCTTGCTGGGAAAACTGCTTTGCAACTCGCTTCATTGTTTAGGTAAAATACACCCATGGATCAAAACGGGCAGTTTTCAGGTTAGAGAAATTGATAGTGTGAACCTAAACACAAATGGAGGCACAGGCCGCCGTGTTAAGATAAGGAAACCTGTGGTGCGTTGCTTACTTTGCACAATAATTCTGATTCTGGGAGGGTTGGTCTCCCTTCCCCATCCCTTGAATCTGGTGGCAGGGGTAGGAACAGAGCAGCCATCTTGCCCTTTCCACAGCGCTCCTCTTGGATAATTTTATACTCCGCACTTCATGAACTTATGTGAGCCCCTCTTTTGATGGCCACATGTATCATTTCACTTGCTTCGACCAACCCTGCCATGGCTGAGGGAACTCTTCCTCATTCTGCTGAGCGGAGTCCTAGAGACCTGGCCCCAATCCTGCCTTGACACTACTCTTGTAAATGGAACGGCCACAAGTCGGTTACTCAAGTGGGTTTACTCTGAGTGGGACTAGCATTGGTAACAACACCATATTGACAACTGAACTGGGATGAGTGCCATTTGCGTTTTCCACCCTCAGGAAGAAAATATAACTTAGGAGAGGCCCGTTGAAGGCAAAATATGACTTGGGCAGGGCTGCATATCCAGAGTAGCTAACCTGTGGCCTTTCAGAGATGTTGATGGACTACAATTCCCATCATCCCTAACCATTGGCCATGCTGGCTGGGGATAATGGGAGATGGGAGTCCAACAACATCTGGTGTGTGTGTGTCTGTCACTGTTTAAAACAGGTTTCCTCAAACTCGGCCCTCCAGATGTTTTTGGCCTACAACTCCCATGATCCCTAGCTAGCAGGACCAGTGGTCAGGGACAATGGGAATTGTCTCAAAACATCTGGAGGGCGGAGTTCGAGAAAGCTTGGTTTAAAGCCTTCTGTACCACAGAAATGGGACTCTTGTGAATTTCCTATTGAGGTCTTCCAGATGTTGTGGGACACCAATTCCCATCAGCCCCAGCCAGCAGGGCCAGCAGTGAGGGATGATGGGAGTTGGAGTCCAACATCACCTGGAAGGCCAACCATCTGTGTCCTACGTGACTTCCTGTGGTGCTGGCTGCCACCCTCCTCTTCCTACGTTGGCTAGGCCTGGTCCAACCCTTCTCCAAATCCTCGCCAAAGATGCTCTTGGAAATAAAAAAACTGAATATTGTGCAGTTGCAGAATAATCTTTGCAAGCCTTGTGCGATTTTCACGATTTGTTCTGGTGAAGAATTGCTTTCCTTTCTTTCGTGCTGCTGCGACTGCGCCTTTGGCCAGGCGTGCAGATGCGCCCAGACCATCTCCAGCGGCCCTTTTCTCTTCCACAAGGACAGCATGTGCTACTTGAAGCACAAATCACACAGCTTACCCTCAGGAACGGAGGAGCCAACGGCAGCCACCTTGAACTCAAAGGAGAGCAGCTGTAAAGCAGCGGTGGCGGGTGAGGAACGTACTGGGCAAGGTCAGTTGAGTGCAGAGGAAGCTTCTGGATTGGACAGAACGTTTTTGCAGGCAGAGAGTGTGCCTGATGTAAAGATCAGTGGGACCTGAAACTCCACCTATGCTTATGCTGACCCGAATCGGTCCAGTAGGGACGCCACGGGTTGATTCCAAAGTAACGCTATGCGATTGCTCCATCAATGCAAGGATTTTTGCTTGCGCAAAGTAATGTTCTCTTCCTCTCCTCGCACCCCCCTAAAATTACTTTAGGGGTTCTCCCAACACTCCAGAGAAATTTGGGAAGAATAATAATAATCAAATTATTATTTGTACCCCACCCTGCTGACCTGGGAAGGGGTGCGCAGTGGCAGGAAAAAGGAGAACGCCGCACAAACCCTCCTGCTAACGGAACGGAAGAACGGGATACTGCCCCATTTTACTTGCTTCGTACCTCCAGAACGCAAAGCGCACCCGCCCCTACCAATGGACTTTGGACTGGGCCATTACATCTAGGGAAACGACACCTGGGAAGCACTGAACGTATGCCAGCCATGGGCAGGGTCTCCGTCTGACCCCCCAGCACAAAGCCTAGCGCTCTCGCAGCCAGGCGAACCGGCCTTAGCGCCTTAGCATGGCACAAACTCCTTGCGCGGTGTAGAAGCCGGCATGAGGACAGTCTCCCCTGCCCGGTGGGCATGGCTGCGGAGGTGGCGGTAGAGATGTTCTGTGTCGCGGAAGCGTCGCCCGCACTGGGGGCAGGGGTACGGCCTCTCACCCGCATGCGCGTGTTGGTTCTTGAGCAGAGAGGAGGTGGCGGAGGCGGCGCAGGGTTTCCCGCAGTCCCCGCAGGCCCGGCCGGGGAGCGGGCTGCCGTCCGGTTCGAGGTGGTGGGTGTGTTGGTGCCTCTGGAAGTGCAAGGTGCTGTTGAAGCTCTTGCCGCAGTCCGGGCAGACGTGGGGCTGCCCGCCGGCGTGGGTGCGCTGGTGTCGGTAGAGGTGGGAGGTGCGCCCGAAGCGCTTGCCGCAGTCCGTGCAGGAGTAGGGCCTCTCGCCCGTGTGGATGCGCCGGTGCCTCTCCCAGTGGGAGCTCCAGGTGAAGCTCAGCCCGCACTCGCCGCAGCGGTAGGGCTTGTCGGCCGACAGGTGCAGCCGGCGGTGCTGAGCCAGCTGGCCCCGCGTGCCAAAGCTCTGCCCGCACTCCCCGCAGCCGTAGGGCTGTTCGGCGGTGCCGTGCAGCCGGCGGTGGCGGGCCAGCTGCGAGCGCCCGCCGAAGCTCTGCCCGCACTCGGCGCACTGGTGGCTCTGGTCCCCGCCCATCAGGTGCAGCCGCTGGTGCTTTACCAGAGCCAGCCCGTCGGCAAAGGCCTTGCCGCACAGGGTGCACTTGTAGGGCTTGCGCCCGCGGTGCGTGCGCTGGTGCTGGTCAAAGTGCAGCGTGGTACTGAAACTGCGCCCGCAGTAGGTGCAGATGTAGGCGCGGGTGACGCTGGCCGCTGCGCTGGTGCCGTGCGTGCGCTGGTGCCGGTAGAGGTGCGAGCTGCGGCTGAAGCGCTTGCCGCACTCGTCGCAGGGGTAGGGCTTCTCGCCGGTGTGGATGCGCAGGTGGCGGGCGAAGTGGGAGCTCCAGGAGAAGCTCTTGCCGCAGTCGCCGCACTGGAAGGGCAGGCGCCCAGTGTGCAGGCGCTGGTGGGTCACCAGCTCCGTGTTGCGGCGGAAGCAGCGCCCGCACTCGGCGCACTGGTAGGGCAGCCCGCGGCTGGGCATCAGGGAGGGGGCGGGGGCCGGCGGCTTGGCGCCGGCGCTGGCGTGTGCCCGCTGGTGCCGGTAGAGGTTGGAGCTGACGTTGAAGCTCTTGCCGCAGTCGCCGCAGCGGAAGGGGCGCTCGCCCGTGTGCGTGCGCCGGTGCTTGCTGTAGTGCGAGCTGCAGCTGAACACCTTGCCGCAGTCCTCGCACTCGTAGCCCTTCTGCAGGACCATGAGGGGAGGCCCCTCCCGCGCCAGGACCTTGCCGCCGCCCACTTGCTGGACCACCCTCCAGTGCAGGCTCTGGCAGTTCCCGGCGTCCAGCTGCACCACCGCAGGGCTGTCGTGCTGCTGGACATCTTCCTCGTCGCTCTCCTCCTCCTCTTCACTGCCCAGTCCCTCGACTGCTGGGAAAGACACAGAGGAAAAGAAATCTCCCTTAGGACAGTCGGCACATTGAAGGCGCAGGCAAAGCTCAAGGAAAATATAAGCCTGGCTAAGGATTCCTTCAAAACTCAGCTCTCAGGTGGTGGTTGGGTGGTTGTTGTTGTTGTTGTTGTTATTATTATTATTATTATTACAGTGGTACCTCGGGTTAAGAACTTAATTCGTTCTGGAGGTCCATTCTTAACCTGAAACTGTTCTTAACCTGAGGTACTGAGGTACCACTTTAGCTAACAGGGCCTCCCACTGCCGCTGTGCCGCCGCCGGGCAATTTGTGTTCTCATCCTGGAGCAAAGTTCTTAACCCAAGGTACTATTTCTGGGTTAGTGGAGTCTGTAACCTGAAGCGTGTGTAACCCGAGGTACCACAGTATTATTATTATTATTATTATTATTATTATTATTATTATTATTATTATTATTTTCCCCTAGCCATGCTGGGTGGCTTCTAGCATATACAGAAACACAATAACATTAAAAGCTTCCCTATTCAGGGCTGCCTTCGGATGTCTTCTAAAAGCTGTGTACAGTGGTACCTCTAGTTATGAACTTAATTCGTTCCGGAGGTCCATTCTTAACCTGAAACTGTTCTGAACTAGAGGCATGCTTTCGCTAATGGGGCCTCTTGCTGCCGCTGCGCTATTGGCACACAATTTCCGTTCTCTTCCTGGGGCAAAGTTCTCAACTTGAGGTAACTCTTCCAGGTTAGCGGAGTTTGTAACCTGAAGCGTTTGTAACCTGAGGCGTTTGTAACTCGAGGTACCACTTGGTTCTTGAACTTAATCCATTCCGGGAGTCCGTTCGACTCCCAAAACCATTCAAAAACCAAGGCGCAGCTTCTGATTGGCTGCAGGAGCTTCCTGCACTCAATTGGAAGCCATGGAAGCTGCGTCGGATGTTCAGCTTCTGAAAAACGTTCGCAAACCGGAACACTTACTTCCAGGTTTGCGGCGTTCGGGAGCCGATTCGTTCGGCAACTAAGCCGTTCAGTAACCAAGGTTCTTTAGTTGTTTATCTCCTTGACATCTGATGTGAGGGCTTTCCACAGGGCCGGTGCCACTACCGAGAAGGCCCTGTGCCTGGTTCCCTGTAGCTTCACTTCTCATAGTGAGGGAACCGCCAGAAGGCCCTTGGAGGTGGGCTGAAGGATGACTGCCAATTTTGGACTTTTAGGGAGCCAGGCAACTATGCAACTTGATCCCCCGCCCCAGTCTCTCCTATGTATTGATAAATGTGATAACCAAAATCTTAAACGATTCAGAAACAAGGTTGAAGGAACAGCCACATAGTAAAAAGGAATGCTCCTGAACACATTGCTATTGATGGTTTCCCAAGAGACCTCAGCAGCTAGGAGTGCCTTTTACCAGCTTTGTGTGGTGTGGCAGTTATGGCCAAGCCTTAGCCACAGTAGCATGGGTAACCTCAAGACTGGACTACTGCAATGGGCTCTGGGTGGGGCTGCCCTTAGAGTTGTTCCACCAGCAGCAGCTAGTGCAGAATGTGGCAGCCAGGCTGCTAACGCACCTCCGTGTTTCAGATATAGGTAGGTAGCCGTCTTGGTCTGCCGTAGTCGAAACAAAACAAAAAAAAATTCCTTCCAGTAGCACCTTAGAGACCAACTAAATTTGTTATTGGTATGAGCTTTCGTGTGCATGCACGCGTCTTCAGATACCGTGCATGCACACGAAAGCTCATACCAATAACAAACTTAGTTGGTCTCTAAGGTGCTACTGGAAGGAATTTTTATTTTTATTTTGTTACACCTTTGCCGAAGGAGCTGATCTGGCTGCCAAAATGTT
The DNA here is from genome assembly GCF_964188315.1 of Podarcis muralis. NCBI lineage: Eukaryota > Metazoa > Chordata > Lepidosauria > Squamata > Lacertidae > Podarcis > Podarcis muralis. Next base: position 106,130,400 of record NC_135656.1, read on the forward strand.
GCCCCTCCAAGTTTAAGGTTTACTTTTCGTATACAGTGGTACCTCGGGGTTACGTATTTACCGTATTTTTCGCTCTATAAGACGCACCAGACCACAAGACGCACCTAGTTTTTGGAGGAGGAAAACAAGAAAAAAAAAATATTCTGAATCTCAGAAGCCAGAACAGCAAGAAGGATCGCTGCGCAGTGAAAGCAGCAATCCCTCTTGCTGTTCTGGCTTCTGGGATAGCTGCGCAGCCTGCATTCGCTCCATAAGACGCACACACATTCCCCCTTACTTTTTAGGAGGGAAAAAGTGAGTCTTATAGAGCAAAAAGTACGGTAATTCGTTCCGGAGGTCCATACTTAACCTGAAACTGTTCTTAACCTGAAGCACCACTTTAGCTAATGGGGCCTCCCGTTGCTGCCGCAGCAAGATTTCTGTTCTCATCCTGAAGCAAAGTTCTTAACCTGAAGCACTATTTCTGGGTTAGCGGAGTCTGTAACCTGAAGCTTATGTAACCCGGGGTACCACTGTACAAAGCCACATAACAGCTTGGGACCAGGGTTTTTAATCATCATGTGATCCATAAATGAAATAACGAATTAAATACATAAATAACAACAGCAATAATGAGGTGCTGCCTTCCCCCAGGTGCAAAGCAACTGCACAACCAACACTCAGCAGTGCCCTGACGTTAAGTGGCTCAAGTAAATGAGCCAAGTGAGATATTTCAGGAGAGGACAAAAGAACAGGAGGGCCAAACGCCAACCTGCCAAAGAAAAATATCTCCTTTACCCTAGGTAAGGTGTCCAGTTAGATCTCAGGTGCAAAAGAAAACCCATCAATCAGCCTTCGTCTCTGCAGTACCATTGTTTGGCCTGGTCCATATTCTCACACTTCTTGCCTCCAGGAGACTACGGACGAAGAGAATCGGTTGGCCCCGTCAAAGGAAAAGATTGGGATCCACTGAAAGTGCACTACTCACCTAAGGTGGCTCTTCGGGCATTCTCCCTATTAATAGATGCCGGGACACAGGTTTCCTCATCTTCTTCTACCAGGAAAATCTCATTGGGTTTGGGACTTGCAGGTCCTACATAAAGAAGGAAAAACAGGCTATATCAAAGATATAATAATAATAATAATAATAATAATAATAATAATAATAATAATAATATATTATTTATACCCCGCCCATCTGGCTGGGTTTCCCCAGCCACTCTGGGCGGCTTCCAACTGAATATTAAAAACAGTACAGCATCAAACATTAAAAACCTCCCTAAAGAGGGCTGCCTTCAGATGACTTTTAAAAGTAAAATAGTTGTTTATTGCTTTGACATCTGCTGGGAGGGCGTTCCACAGGGCGGGCGCCACTACCGAGAAGGCCCTCTGCCTGGTTCCCTGTAACCTTACTTCTCGCAATGAGGGAACCGCCAGAAGGCCCTCGGCGCTGGATCTCAGTGTCCGGGCTGAACGATGGGGATGATACTTCCGCCTTGCTTAATACCGTGCTATAATACCACATAATACTAACTACTCTATTCTGAACTTAAAAATGGAAAGCGTAATGCTGGTGGTCAACAAAAGAGGTTTAAAGGTTGTCTCAAGGCAAATTTTTAAAAATGTAGTATAAACACTAACAATTGGGAAACATTGGCCTGCGAGCGCTCCAGTTGGAGAACAGCCTTTACCAAAGGTGTCATGGGCCTCAAAGTGTGGTGTAGTGTGGCATAGTGGTTTAGAGCAGTAGTCTTATAATCTGGAGAACCGGGTTCGCGTCTCCGCTCCTCCACATGCAGCTGCTGGGTGACCTTGGGCCAGTCACACTTCTTTGAGATCTCTCAGCCCCACTCACCTCACAGAGTGTTTGTTGTGGGGGAGGAAGGGAAAGGAGATTGTTGGCCGCTTTGAAACTCCTTATGGTAGTGATAAAGCGGGATATCAAATCCAAACTCATCAAAGACGTTCAAACTCAGGACGCAAGGGAGAAACATGCTAAGAGGAAGGCACGCTTGGCAAATCCACACTGTGATCAACTCCTGCCCGGAAAACTATGTCCCCACTGTGGAAGGACGTGTGGATCCAGAACTGGCCTCCACAGTCACTTACGGACTCACTGTTAAAACCGTGATTATGGAAGACAATCTTACTCAGCTACGAGTGATTGCCAAAGAACAAGAAGAATACCATGCTATAAGTTACTGCACTAATTCTTCCAAGAGTTGTCGGCACTGTTAATTACTTACTGCCTTCTAAGTCACACTGCAGCTTCTGAACAAGCCTCCCCTACAGGCACAACTTGGAGGATGCTCAGAGACTCTTTAGAACATGTGTACGCAAACTAAGGCCCGGGGGCTGGATACGGCCCAATCGCCTTCTAAATCCGGTCCGGGAATCAGCATGTTTTTACAGGAGTAGAATGTCTGCTTTTATTTAAAATGCATCTCTGGGTTATTTGTGGGGCATAGGAATGTGTTCATTTCCCCCCTCAAAATATAGTCCCCCCCCCAAAAGGTCTGAGGGACAGTGGGCCGGCCTCCTGCTGAAAAAGTTTGCTGACCCCTGCTTTAGAACATGCAGAAAGAAAGAAAGTACAGTGGTACCTCAGGTTACGAACTTAATTCGTTCCGGAAGTCCGTTCTTAACCCGAAGCGTTCTTAACCTGAGGCGCGCATTCCCTACATAGGCCTCCTGCAGCCCCGGAAGCCGATTGTGTTCATATCCCGAGGCAAAGTTTGCAACCTGGGACACCTACTTCCAGGTTTGTGGAGTTCGTAACCCGAAGCGTTCATAAGCAGGACTGTTCGTAACCCAAGGTACCACTGTATTGCTTCTGGGCTCTGAAACACGGCCTGTTTTAGTAGGGGATCTTCTGAAGGAGATACTTACTCAGTGCCACCAGACTGTCACAGGTCTCCTGGTGAGTTTCCCTGTAAACAGGCTTCTGATTCGGATCTGCAACTAGCCACGCATCCTCCATGATCCGATGACAAGCCAGCAAGCCACTGGCTCCTAAAAACAAGACAATCGTTCCATCCATGAAACACACACGTAGCCCCTGCTAAGCTGGTATTCTCCTGCTTGCTCAAGCTTAATAACAAGAGCAGAGTAGCAATATCACATCAGTCTAGTGTTTAATGTCAGTTTGCAAATTAGCCTCTCTCTTTTTTAACACACACACACAAATATTGAGCTAAAGGTAAAGGTACCCCTGCCCGTACGGGCCAGTCGTGTCCGACTCTAGGGTTGTGCGGACATCTCACTTAAGAGGCCGGGGGCCAGCGCTGTCCGGAGACACTTCCAGGTCACGTGGCCAGTGTGACGAAGCTGCTCTGGCGAGCCAGCACCAGCGCAGCACACGGAAACGCCGTTTACCTTCCCGCTATAAAGCGGTACCTATTTATCTACTTGCACTTGGGGGTGCTTTCGAACTGCTAGGTGGGCAGGACACCTACGGCCTTCTAGATGTTGTTAGACTCCAACTCCCATCATCCCCAGTCCAGTGGTAAAGGAATGATGGGAGTTGGAGTCCGACAACATCTGGAGGGATCCAAATTCCCTATCCTAGACTTTGGGAGTAGGCGTCTATGACACCCCTTGCCCTGGTCCAGCTGCCAGGATGTCAGGAGCCAATTCACGCACATGGGCACTCATCACTTGCTAACTGTGGATAGCCATCCGGTGACGACTTATGTGAATAAATTATCACACACAGAACTTCCAAGGCACCTCGCATGACCTTAAATACAGTCAGTTTGCACAGACAGCAGGAGAGCTTTATATTCAAGATAACCAAGTGATGGAGAAATAAGAGAATGCACATGTCTGTGTTAACCAGCCCTTAAATCCTCCTGCATTTTGGAAACCAGTTTCCTGACTTTTTTAAAAGGGACTGTCATCATCAACCGTAAGCAAACAAGGGCCACGGTTACAGCATACATTTAAAGCACCACAATGCCACTTTAAACAGCTTCCCCTGGGAATCGTAGTTTGTTAAGGGTGTTATTAGGAGAGCCCTTTCCCCCCACTCAGAGCTACAATTCCCAGAGTGGTTTAACAATCAATCCCTCTTCCTAGAGAGCTCTGGGAAATGGCACCCACCCACACCTATTGTGACCTTCCAAGTATCTGACAACTTCTGTACTTGCAGTTCCAAACTGGAAACCCAACCCACGAGTTGCTGTTGGATCCATCAGCCCCAGCCAGCATGCCCAATGGTCAGGGATGATGTAAAGTGCAGCCACAAATCCCCAACCCATATGTGGCTGCGCTGCATGGAGCTTTCTACACCGTCAGCAGAAAGAGTTGGGACCATGGAAGGAGGGGAGATGTGCGATATCTGGTGTTACTATACATAGCCAATTCCAATTAGACTTTGCTATGCAAAAACCCCCTGCAAATTCCCCAATTTAGGATGAGATGGGCATCAACTCAGGGATTTCCCTCAAGCCAAACCTCAAACGTCCCATTTCAAGGGCTCCTCTATCCACTGCACAATGATGAATCTGACTAATAATAATAATAATAATAATAATAATAATAATAATAAATAATTTATTATTTATACCCCGCCCATCTGGCTGGGCCTCCCCAGCCACTCTGGGCGGCTTCCAAAAGAACATTAAAATACTGTGATACATCAAACATTAAAAGCTTCCCTAAACAGGGCTGCCTTCAGATGTTTTCTAAATGTCTTGTGGTAGTTCTCTTTGACATCTGATGGGAGGGTGTTCCACAGGGAGGGCGCCACTACCGAGAAGGCTGGTTCCCTGTAACTTGGCTTCTCGCAGTGAGGGAACCGCCAGAAGGCCCTCGGTGCTGGACCTCAGCGTCCAGGTCGAACGACGGGGGTGGAGACGCTCCTTCAGGTATACTGGGCCGAGGCCGTTTAGGGCTTTAAAGGTCAGCACCAACACTTTGAATTGTGCTCGGAAACGTACTGGGAGCCAATGTAGGTCTTTCAGGACCGGTGTTATGTGGTCTTGGCAGCCGCCCCCAGTCACCAGTCTAGCTGCCGCATTCTGGATTAGTTGTAGTTTCCGGGTCACCTTCAAAGGTAGCCCCACATAGAGCGCATTGCAGTAGTCCAACGACATCAGTTAACTTAACGACATCTCCTTCCCATCTCAGTAAGATCCGTGAGGCACATCTCTCTTATTCCCATTTCACAGAAAGGGAGAAACTGAGGCTGAAGTGCCTAAGGCCACTCAAGCCAAGCGATTGTAATAAACACTGGCATACCATTTGCAAATACTGTAATATTGTTTTCTTTCTTCCGATTTTTTTTTAAAGCGGAGATCTGAGGATGAATAGGAATTTTACCCGAGCCTGTGGTTTTCAGGGGGAGACTTTACAACCCAAGGAGTGCGCGCAGCGGCAGCGGCAGCAGCGAAGCTGGAAACTGCACAAAGGAGCTCTCTAGCAAGGCAAAGAGGATCGGCCTTGAGGGCAATTTTGTTTTGTCTGCGCTCATCTTTCGAAAGCACCTGGGAAACTTTTAGACGAAACAGAATCGCCCACCGCCTTCCGCCAACGGGGCTGATTGGTCCATTGTTCCGTTCGGCGACCAGGTAACCGAATCCATCCCTTGCGCGAGCGTAACAGGATCAGGTGTCAATTGTTATTTTTTTTAAAGGAGCGGTTCTAGATCCAGCTACCCCACCCCACCTCCTCCCACTTCTTCCACCGCTGATCCACTGCCCCCTCTCACCCCATGCGTCGACCCCAGGGGAGATAATGGGTGTCTTTTCGCACTGGGGGGGGGGGGGTCACTTTCCAGCCCATCCGGGGGTTGCCTGCAAAAAATGCATTTACCTGATAAGTCCGGTTCAGGAGCGAGGGGTGGGGGTAGAAAAAGGAGACGATCTGCAGATCCCGAGCCGGGGGTGCAGAATATAAATCTGCTCTGGGGTGCCGATCCGAACAAGTCAAACAATGAGAAAGTCCCTGCGTGGCTCGCGATCTTTATTAGAGGCCGTTTCGTGGCGGCGCGAGGACCCCACCAGCCTTTTGTGACAGGGAGGGGGGACTCCCCCCCCCAAAAAAAGAGCTGGCGATCTACAATGGAGGCAGCTCGGTTCCTGCGTGCAGCTTGGGAGCCGCTTGCAAGGACGGAGGCAGCCCCTTCCCACCACGATTTCTGGTCCTCTCCACCTCCTCCTCCTCCTGTCTCTCTTTTCTTTATGATTCTCCAATCCGCCGCCGCCCCCCCCTCCAGCCGCCTCCCCCTCCTCCCCGGAGTCTTCCTGCCTCCCCCTCCCCTCCTCTCCAGCATCAGATCCCAAGCACCCCCAGCCTTGCTCCAGCCCCTTCCTGTGTCCATGCAATAGCAAGCCGGTCGGCAACCGATCGCGATTTCATTGTGGGATTTGTGCGCCTTGGAAGATCCTGGGGTGAAATCTACCAGGGTGAGACCCACCCTGCTCCAGTCCTCGCCAAGAATAAGAATAATGCAAAGACTGCCACTCCTGAACCCTTAAAGGAGGAAGAGGAGGTACAGAGGGAACCCAGCCGAAGTGCAGTCAGGATGGGTAGGGAAGGGAGTGACTCCGGATCGGGCTCCGCTTTCGGGCCCCCAGGGTTGACGGCGCGCCCGGTGTCGGGCGTCTCCGATTAGAAGCGGATCCGGCTGCGGCAGAAACAGACACCGCCCGGTTCAGTGGGTAAGGCTGGCAGACTATATATATATGTTCACATCATTCTATGCTCAGTGGTCGGGCAGCTGCCTGGCGTGCAGAAGGGCGCGGGGTTCAATCCCCGGCACATCTGCGCAGGGCTGGGAATCGTGTCCCCCGCCTGAAAAGCTCTGGAGAGACGCTGCCAGTCAGTGTCGGGGATACTGTGCTAGGTAGCACAAGGCAGCTTTCCATGAGCTTGTGCGCCTGTGATCCTATACAGACACAGAGACCTGATGCTGGATTAAAGAAGGGATCAGAAACACCTGGAAGAGAGCCACAGGCTCCCCAGCCCTGATTTCTTTGGATTCTGCCCTTCTATTAGATCGAAATTAAAAGGATGGCAGTCGCTGATCTCCAGTTCCTTAAAGAGGTGTGCATGCGGAAGAAGGAAGCACGAAGGCAATTTGATGGCAATTTTAAGGGAGTTTGGTGGGCGACACCCTGACATGGTTGTTAGCGGCCTGGTTTGGGTGGAAGGATAATGGGCACCAATAGAGTGTTGTTTTTGCAAGAGTTAACGACACCTGCAAAAAAAGGTGGGTGACTGCGCCTTCTTCTTGTCCTCCAGGTGAAATGCTGCAGGGGCTTTTCTGCATCCCAGCAACAACATGCAGGAGAACTATGAGAATGTGATCTCTCTGGGTAAGGCCTCCTACTCTCTCTCTCCTATGACTAGGGAAGCACTGAGCTCACGCAGATCACCCAAACAATTCAATGCATTCAATATTGGCATGTCCACATTTATAGTGGGCACAGTATCTTTCACCTGCTAAACAAAGGGTGTCCAACATGGTACCCTGCAGATGTTGCTAGACTACAGCTGTATCGCAGGGCGTTGGACTAGAGATGATCCTTGCGATACCTTCCAACTCTTCGGTTCTGATTCTGTTATTCCAACTTCCTGAATCCCCAGCCATAACTCCCCGAAGGCCAGGGATGGTGGGGATTTGTGGTCCAGCAACCTCTGGAGTGCACCGCGTTGGCTACCCCTGTTGGGAATCGATTTGTAATCTGTCACATCGTACCTAACATTTCCATTATTTGGGACATCATTTCAAAAAGCATTCTATGAATTGGAACCAACTAACTTATTAAATAAACGGAGTCTACTTCACTTTTCCTCCCCTGTTTTTTCTCCAGTTCTGCCATTGCACAGATTCTGAAAATGTCGCCATCCGGGCCAAACCATTCATTTCATCTATGGCTCAACAGTAAGATGCCATTTAGAAGCCGTTAAGGGCCTTGTTTTGTTGCTGCTGTTAGTAGATTTCATACCAGTGCAAAGCATTTTCAAACCTCTTTCCGGAACTGTACCTCTTGTGAAATGGACAGGGGTCTTCTAACAATCCTCAACGCCCTTAACAAAAACTACAGCTCCCAGAATTCTTTGGGGGAAGAAGCCATGTCAGTGTCATGGTTCTTTAAATGTCCAACGTGAATGTGGCCCAGTGGGTGGAAGTGGCAGGCTCTTGAATCCTAAAGCTGGTGGAATGACTTGGTTGGGAATTACTGGGTAACCAAAGCCCTGCCTCTAATTTCCTTTCCAATTGCGTCCTCCCCCTCTCTTTCCGGCATGACCGCACAGCGGAGGAAATTGCAATCAGCTGGCCCCGGATCACCGCATTTGCCGAGTCTCACAGAAGAAGAGGGTTGGCACCTGGTAAGTCAAGTGTCCAGAGAAGAAAATGGAGGCTGTGGAGCAGGTTGGTGTTGGAACTCCAACACCCATCAATCCAGCCACTGTGGCCAGTGGCGTAGCGTGGGTTGTCAGCACCCGGGGCAAGTCAAGTAATTTGCGCCCCCTAACCCATGGATTTGCGCCCCCTAACCTGTGGATTTGCCCTAACCCCAGATGTTGCGCCCGGTGCGGCCGGCCCCCCTGCACCCCCCACACTACGCCACTGCCTGTGGCCAATGATCAGGGATTTTGGGAGTTGTAGTCCATCAACATCTGGAGGGAACCAAATTCCCCTTCCCTGATGCAGAACTTGCATCCGTGTTCCTCTTGACCGCAGAAACAGGATACAGCAGAATTTCTGAACGGGTATCCTGAAGGCGCCTTGGCGTGATAAGGTGACCATGGCTTTCCGAGCGATTTGTGCTTCCAGTGTAATGTGTGGTGTGGAACTGCGCATCTCGCACATCTTGACCGTCACAGCTTGTTGCGAATATTTGGAGGGTGGTATCTCACTGTAAGAGGGACAGGGGTGGCGCTGTGGGTTAAACCACAGAGCCTAGGACTTGCCGATCAGAAGGTCGGCGGTTCGAATCCCTGCGACAGGGTGAGCTCCCATTGCTCGGTCCCTGCTCCTGCCAACCTAGCAGTTCGAAAGCACGTCAAAGTGCGAGTAGATAAATAGGTACCGCTCTGGTGGGAAGGTAAACAGCGTTTCCGTGCGCTGCTCTGGTTCGCCAGAAGCGGCTTAGTCATGCTGGCCACATGACCCGGAAACTGTACGCCGGCTCCCCCGGCCAATAAAGCGAGATGAGCGCCACAACCCCAGAGTCGGTCTTGACTGGACCTAATGGTCAGGGGTCCCTTTACCTTTTTGACTCACTGTCAGGGAGGTGAAGCTTCTCCTTCACACACTACAGAAGATCTTCTTCACTAAAGGTAGGGATGAGGGGAGCTTGTGTCCCTCCAGATCCTGCTGGATTCCAACAGCCCCTGACCATTGGTCATGCTGACCAGGTCTACTGGGAGTCTTAACAAAATCTGGAGGACCACTGGCTTCCCATCCTTGGTGAAGGGTATCACTGATCTGGATAGACCAATGGTATCTGTTCTACTTTTTTGTGCTTCTCATGACATGATACTTATTTGTAGAGCTGTGGTAGTTTTCAAACTATGTCAAGAAACTAAGAAGAGCCTTCTGGATCAGGCCAATGGCCCATCTAGCCCAGCACCCTGTTCTCACAGCAGCCAGCCAGATGTCTGTGGGAAGTGTAGCATGCAGGACCTGATCACAAGAGGCGGAGCACAGCCATCATGGACCCAGGAGTTTTTCAGTGAGAGGATCAGACAGGACCGGCCCTATCATTAGGCAGAATGAGACGGCCACCCCAAGTTGCAGGTTCTGGGGGACAGGGAGCCACAGCCAAGTATTGGAGGATAGGGCTAGGTGTGCCCTATGCGTGAGTTGTCTGTTGCCTCAGGTGTGGGCAAATTTGTCTCGTTCCTATAGGTGGAAATGGGAGGGGCCAAGGGGAACCCCATTTTTTTCTTCACCTCAGGCAGCAAAATGACTTGCGCGGGGGCCTGAGGCAAGCTATTCTGAAGGAAATGTCAAACCTTCCTTGAAATCTATTGCTGCTGAGGGGTTTTCTATGGGGCCTGCTGTTAATAATAATAATAATAATAATAATAATAATAATATAATGATGATGATGATGATGATA